>NC_041048.1:29871801-30186801 GCF_900634775.1 Gouania willdenowi | reverse complement strand
TATGTATGTATGTACGTTTTTTAAAAATATGTATATAGATACGTGTGTGCGTGTGTGTGTGTGCGTGTGCATATGTATGGGGGGTGGATCGCTTCTAAATTCATGCACATCAGTCTAACACACCTGCCTGCCTAACTTTCACTAAACATACCCAATTTACATAGTTAGGTGTAGTGGCAGGTGTGGCGTGAGTGAAGCTACAGGTGCGCTTCACTATGTAGCACCCTCTGCATGACATGTGAACATTTATAAAAAATTGTTAGGGTTAGGTTTAGTCGTAACACTACAGTCACTACCGCTCTATGGACCGTGTCGTGGCACAGACTGTAACTGGACTAAATGGTGGTCCGTTATACACTCAACACACACACACTTACATACCTGCACGCATGTATACGCCTGCACGCGTAAGCGCCTAATATTTTTTTCTAAGTGTTTACATGTCACGTAGACAGTGCTACATAGTGAAGGTCACCTGATTGCTATAGCTTCACTCACGCCACACCTGCATATACGAGTGACTGATGTATTTATGTTTGTTAGGTGCACATCCAGGTGTGGCGTAGGAGTGCATACGCTTTATTGTGTATGCACATTAAAGCATTAAAGACACACATGCAGACGTGACTTGTGCATTGTGCCCGTGTAAACATTCTAAGTCTATGGGAAATGTAGATCAGACGTGCAGGTGCAGGGTACGCGTTCGTTTACGTGTTCGATAGACTGGTGCGCATGTATTTATGTGTGTGTGTGTGTGTGAAAATGACTTTGGTAAAGGTTAATGTCCATAAGAAAATCACTTGAGTAAAAGTCCCACATGCAAGTATTTTTTCAGATTTCACACAACAACCAATGCATATATGTGACTAATTGATTCAGTGATTTGAACAGTCTATGTACATACAGTAGCTCAAAGCTGATAAATTACAGGGAGCTGAGAAACATAAAGTTGTTTACTGAAGGTCCAAACATGTTCGGGCCAGAAACCCTGACAAATTTTTTTCCACTTTTGAGGGGATGGCGTGTCAACCAGATAGGATGTAAAGCAGATATTTTTGCATATTCTGAGTAGGTGAAGTTGTATTACTATACCAAATTTCAATTTACTAAATGATGTAAGTAGTTCCTGAGATATTAGAGGCTGAATATTGAAGAAAAATAAGGACTAGTGAAAATCGACACATAAACACTACCAAAAATTGGCGATATCTCAAAAAGTCTAAACACAATCAAACAAAAAATTTACAGTATGCCTATTGAATAATCACGGAACAATGTAAACATTTCAGAATTGTCTGTGACCAAAATGCGGAGGGCATTTATAAATGACATGGAAATATCCAAAGGTCAGTTAGTGTCACTGATGTTTGGAGTAACACTCTGCTCTGGAAATGACAATAAAATGTGTAATATCTTTACTGAGATTTATTTCACTAATTTACCTCACCTCTATGGCAAAGTCACTGGATAACTTGTTTTTTTCACTCCCATTTCTGTGTGTGTACAGCCGACGGATCCGTAGCCCCACCCCTACCCACTGAAAGACACAGCCAGACAGAGCCACACGTGTGGTTGAAAAACTAAAACAAAACAGCTCCAAATCAGGAGCAAATCTTAGGCGCTCATGTGAGCCTATTAATATTTGATCTTGTGTGCTTCGGTCATTTTAGTAATGCATGCACACCTGCGGACCACTCATGTGTATGCATAAGTGTACGTTAGCGTTTGAGTTTACAGTTATTATTTTGGATCTTTCAAAATAAACAAAATAATATTGTACATACAATATCACTGATGGACCTCTAACATCTACTGTATGTCTCTGTTATCTCCATCACAGATTTCACAGGTATTGAATGATGCGATTTAGAAAAACTTCACTCCCTGAATAGAAAATCAACAAATTTGTCTACATGCACTGTATCATAATCTGGTGTTTTTGTAAGCTATGGATGTTATGTGCAGCATATGGCAGCTGGATATATCCTGTATTTTTGTGTGCAGTAAAATCATTAAAAAAAAAATGCCAACTCTTTTGCTTGAACACATCTGAAACTTCACTTCAACACAGTCCTAATCCTGAACCCTAATCAGGAATCCTTGCTCTGTAGTGTCTCTCATTGTTACCACTTCTCACACACGCACACACAGAAATCCAGTTCTGCAATGTGATAACGCATTAGTGTAGTCAGGTTTGATGTAGAATAAACTCCAGCTGTGTTGTGTCTCCTCCCTTGTCCTGTCCTTCACTGTGCAGCTGGTCTCCTTCAGTGTTTGTTTCTTGACACATGCACACAAATCCATTTGTTGAAAGCATTTTTTTTTTTCTTTTTGTGGCGATTGTACTTTTGTATTTCGAACGCAGGTGTTCCTAAACTATTCAGACATTTAACCTGAAGCCATGTACCCCCAACTATTGCACACTTAAAAACATTGTAATGTCCTATACCATGTAGCCCCACAGTGAAATTTGTCTTTGAATTTTATCTATCCTGTTGAGGAATAATATTCTATATACTAAAACAGAATAATAATTTGTAAGCACACAAGAAAACATCTTGTTCAGAATTATCACTTGTTTGCTTTTTTTTTAATTAATTAGCCTATTAGCATTTTTAGTGAGAAACCTCTTTTTTTGGAAAAAGAAATCTACCAAATGTTTGTTAAATGAACATGTACCAGTAGTACAACATATTAATCACTCCGTCACTGTGAGATACGACTCCCTACAACTATAATGAGATGGTGAGTTTGACAGAACACATAACTGCAATGTTAGGCTGAATTTCACATTTGCACTTTTTTGATGAGATTATTTCTCTGTCTGAGGCTGCATGAGCGTGCTCTGCATCTGACACCTTGCTGCTGTCCGTGGCCACGCTATTAGCTCGGCTATCAACAAGTGTACCGCTGCTAGCATCTCGGTTCCCCGTACACTATCAATATTGCTTCTTGCTGTCGCTGGCAGGTGACGCTTAAACTATGGGCCGACAAGTGGTAGCAGTCGATGTGGAAGGACAATTTATCTGTTTTGGCCACTTATTTATTTTTTTATCGGTTAGCCGCGCACGATGGAATGAGTGACAGTCAGTCACAGGTGTAAATCAATCAATGAGATTTATGTAAGTCTATGCGAGAGCAACTCAGGACCAAGAAACTCTATGAAAAAATATGTTGTCAATCCAATATTTTGAAGGTTTTTGAAGAGATGCCTTGTTTCCTTTCTATACATTTCACAATCCAGTAAAATGTGCTTAACAATCTCCTTTCTTCCACATTCAAAAATACCATTTATTCTTCTCCCAATTTAGGCCAGACCAGAGTGTCCTGATCTTTATCTTGAAAAAATAGCCTGTTCAGATATGCATTTTTTCCCTTGAATTTTTTTTTGAATTGAATAACCATGTATCCCCCTAGTCTCTGTATCCCACTCTCTCTGGCAGATTTTTCACATTTTCTGACCTACAATACAGTAGTCCCTCGTTTATCGCGGGGGTTACCTTTAAAAAATAACCTGCAATCGGCGAAATCCACGAAGTAGTCAGCTTTATTTTTTACAATTATTATACATGTTTTAAGGCTTTATACACTTTTCTCAGACAGGAACTAAATGGTAAATGGTAAATGGACTTGATTTTATATAGCGCTTTATCACCACACTGAAGCAGTCTCAAAGCGCTTTACACATCAGCTCATTCACCCAATCACTCTCACATTCACACACCAGTGGGACAGGACTGCCATGCAAGGCGCTAGTCGACCACTGGGATCGAACCCCCAACCTCTCCCCCAACCTCTCGATCAGAAGACGACCCACTACCACCTGAGCCACGGTAAACTAACATTTATCTCTTGTTTTAACACTCTCAAAGTTCAAACCTTCATAGATTTTAAAACATAAACCTGTTTTCAAACATACAGCGCTTCAGAGTCACACTTCTAGCAATCAGACATTGATGCGAACGCATTCAGAGTCTTTGTTGACGGTGACGTCAGGACGTCAACATGGACACCGGTCTGTTCACCCATTCAACCACGGAGTAGAAGCTGTGTGTGACCAACTGGAGCTGTATGACATGGCCTTCATAACCGGGGCCGGACTAAGAAGGATTAGGCGTGGAGGAGAATCAGCGAGGAAGTGGTAGTAGCAGGTAAAAGTTCTCTCTGTAGCACTGAGCTAGCATAGCATTAGCAGCTAATCACACCGGCTTTATTCACTGGTGGTTTATGTTCATGAAAGGAGAAAAAGTTGAAAAAGAGTTAGTTGTGTCGCTGGTGGGTGAACGCAGCATTAGCCAATCAGAACGCAGAACACAATGCACGTTCATATGCTGTAAAAGAAAAGCATCCAAAATTGCACTGTAAAAAAATCTGCAAAACACCAAGGCCGTGAAAGATGAACCGTGATATAGTGAGGGACCACTGATAAAATCATGCTGCCACCTCATTGCCTGAAATTCCAGCGTGAGCAGGGACCCATATAAATGCCACAGACAAGCTTATTTAATTAGCTCTCTTAAGTGCAGTATGGAGCTCAAAGATTAGGTCAGGCCGAACAGGGCAGCCACTGAATCTGAACATATTAAACTCTGCTGAGCCACAATTTTGCCCACCTATTCTAAAACACATGACAAGGCTATAACTTATGTGGTTCACATTATTTGGAAGCCGATACCACTAACTCAAGCACACCTCAGGAATATACACAGCAAACACAGCTCGGTTGTTTGAAGGATCCACAGACCCATCTGTGTAGATCTGCAAGTGTCCATCCCAGTCCTCATTGATTACTTCTCTGACCACATCCACAGAGATTCCCTTGCCCTTCTCCCTGTGAATGTCTAGTCTAGTCTATTTCAGGCTCTGGGAGCAACCATGGGGGGGGGGCATAGGGCCACACCCCCCTTAAAGCCATATCCAAGCTCAAGAGCAAGGATTTCTTTCATTACTCCTTAACTAATCTTTAGTAGAGGTAAAGCCATATTTGCAACGGGCCTGCTGCCATTTTCCCCTCCAAATGCAAAGAGTTGACAAAACACGGATACACTTTCAGTGTTGGGAGTAAGGTAAAGTAAAGTAATGATATTACTTGTTTGGGTAAAGAAGTAAAGTAACATGCACTTAAAATGTTTGTAATGAAACTACTATACTATAGAAACACGCTGTAATGCGATACCCATATTTTCCAGCGTGTATACTACATACATTTTTCAAAGTGGAGAAAATTAAGAGATCTAGAGCACAAGAAAATCTAGATTCTATACAAAAACAGTTTTGGTCTTCTCCGTGGTCTGCAAAAACTGTGAACTTTTCAAACAAATTGCCAGAAAATGAACTAATGGTAGTAATCACCCAACCTCCACAATTAAACGCCAACCAGGTTTTATATAAGGTATGTATGATGGAACAAGACAGAAAGATAAGAGCCAACAACTGCTCGGCATATGTGGGGAACTACTTCAGGACCTCACAGACGGCTTCAAGAATCAAGATCATGAAGCTGATTAAAAGAAAGAACACGAACTTCCAAACACTGGAGAACATAAACCATGCTTTGCCTTGTTTGTAATCTTTTTGATGAGTTCAATTTTGTTGTACATAGCAAGAAAATAACCAAAACACAATTGATTGAGTAGGATTGTCCAACCATTTGAATCGCAGACATTTCCTTGTAGGTAATGAAGACCACGTTTCCTGCCTCAGGGCTTCATCTTCAACTAGTCACCTACAGTTCCATTTGTATTGCACAAAGAAGTCAAATAATGTGTTTTTCCAATGAAGACTGTCAGAAAACAACATATTCTTTCTTTAATCTTCACTGCCAATTACACCTCCATGTTCTCCTGATTACCCACAGCTGTGATTCTGTATACTTGATGATTCTTTGGACTTGACTGCTTCAAAAGGATGAGACGCGCAGTTCATTGCAGAAGTTTAGAGCTCTTTGGATCTGTGTAGAAATGGTGCTTGGAGAACTGTGACTCTGATTGGTTTGATTTTAGGTTGCCATTGTTTTGGTTTGTGCATTGAAACAACAAAGTTTACAGCACATTACAGCTGCATTACATGGGTGTAATTAATGCAAAAAATTTGAAGCATGACTGCAGTTAGACGGCACTGAACAAAAATATAAACGCAACATTTTCTATATACAAAAAATACCCATTTCTCACAAATATTGTTCACAAATCTGTCTAAATCTGAGTTAGTGAGCACTTCTCCTTTGCAGAGATAATCCATCCCACCTCACAGGTGTGGCATATCAAGATGCTGATTAGACAGCATGATTATTGCACAGGTGTGTCTTAAACCCTATTTGCACGGGATTAGTTTTACCTAGGGACCACATACGATTTAGAATAATTGTGGAGAATGTCTGTGATGTTAATCCCGTGAGAATCGCCCATGTCAGTAATTTGTAAAGAAAAAATTCCCCGCGATTTACCTACTTATTTTGTTGAATTCCGAGGTCCTGTGATAATATTAATCCAATGCGAATAGGCATCTCAGTGATATGGACAAAAATGGGCAGGATCTGATGCGTGATAATGCTTTGTTTTGTTTCTGGTGTCTGTGTTTACTTCGTATTGAGATGGATTATGAGCATATATGCGCGCATGCAACCATAACCCTAACCTTACCCTAATCTAATCCAATAAACTAATAAAACACGTTCACTTTGAAAACAAAAATGAACATAACTGAATTATTATTATTATTAAACACCGATCAACTAAGTCCAAAAATACTGATAAATCTGCTTGAATCTAAGAAAACTGAATACATAATCAAAACAAACCCACAATGCCACTGTAACACAAGCTATGTTTAGTTGTATACATAATTACGACACCAGAGGGCTCTCAGAACATGTCTATCTAAATCTTATCTTGATACTGAAGGCTCAGTTAGTCTGCTATATCATCTCTCATCAGGGCCAAATCGTCAGGACAGAAGGACCCTTTCAACACTGAAAAGACTGAAAGAAATTAGCATATTAAAATTAAGGGATACATCATCATGGTATTTCTGTAGTTTAAGGTGGTTTATACACTACTTCAGTCTAAAAGAATAGGTTTTATTGACTGTTGGAGACAAAAATTTAGATTTTATTTCATTTAGCAGGGTTCAACACGATGGAAGCCTCACACATTTACAACAGCTGCTAGTGATTTGGGGCATTATTGGCTCACATAAACATAGAATATGAATATACCCTAATTTGTTTGCAGCTATATAAAGCATATAGCATACTATTGAAGATGCCAGGTAAAGCGCATTAATGAGTGATTGTTTTTTTGGTGTAGGACTTGCCATTCTAAGTTACTCTGTGGATGAGATGAGAATGCAAATGGAACGAAGAAGTGACCATGATGTCCTGTTCCCAACCAAATGGGAAACTCCCGTATTTTACCCCTCTTTCCCGCCATCGTCCCATATTAGTATTTTCCCGTAAATATCCCGTATTTTAATGTAATTGTAATTAAAAGATGCCTTACTAACCTGAATGCCCTCACTAGCCTCACAAGAACTGCCACCTAAAATGGCCTGAGTGGCAGTAATCGCGAGATTAGTGCTGACAGCGGCAAAAAAACTAGGAAACAATACTGAAGAGAGATGGATGGATGAAGACGGTCTGGCAAAAAAAAAATTCAAAAAAATACCTTTAAAAATGAGACAGAGAGTTTACCTTCCTTTTACCATCTGACTCTGGCTCTGAGGTAATCATCTACTCTTTTTTTATTCGCTGGCTCAACTGGAAAGCTAAGTAGCAAACCTGAACCCCGTTCACATGCCAATTATTATATTGATTTTCTTATTGTTGTTAACTGTACACATCGGTAATTTTACCACTTTATGTATTTGTTATTAATGGTTAATGCAAATGCAGCCATTAGTGATTACTGTGATTGGAGGAGCTCTTTAGAAAAAGCTAAATAAAAGTATTAAGAGCAGGGGCGGAGCTATGGGTGGGCCTGGGTGTGCACCCAGTAAAGGAGTGGAAAGGAGTGGAATCTTAAATGTAACCTTTAGCACTGTAGTTGTTTAGTCCCGTTGTGGATGCACTTCCTGGTTCCTGCTGTGTTTCTTCCTCTTAGACTCTGACTTTACAGGTATACCATAAATGAAAGCCTCAAGCTTTGACTTACTTGTAAAATAAGCTGTAGGTAATGTAGTGATGATTTGTGAAGCTTTTGGACCGTTTTGTAGAGGTTTAATAAAACACAACAGTAAAACAGAGCGGCGCTGATAACACCACGATATTTCTTGCAGTCATCGCGAGAGTTCGTCAGCTTGCGCTGAATGTTTACTTTCGAGAAAATCTCTATATTAAATGGATGTACTTTATGTATAATGCTCCAGTTCATTCCTAAGATTTCCTGATGTTTTTGTTCATTTAATGTACAGAATATAATGTTAAAAGCTATAATGAGAGAATGTGTTTAGTCATTATTTAATAATTTTGTTTTAATGAGTAAACTAAGCTAATGAATGTATTAAGGATGCACTGATCGATCTGCCGGCTGATCGTTTGGTGCCAATTTCCCTTATTTTGGGGGATCGGCGATTGGCCGATCCTTGCATATGAAACCAATCTTTTCCGACAATCTTTTCTACTTCCGCAAAGGTGTTAAAGTCGTCTTAAAGTCAGCCACTGTCCTCTTCTGCTGTGAGTTGACTGACAGGCCCGCCCACCAGCTCATGTGTGCACCTACAGTCTATGGTGTAAGTGTTCGCATGCCTCTTCAACACAGGATAACAACAGCTTGAGCAGCCGTTAGATTAGTATGGCTTTCACGGCTTTTGATATGAACGCTCTCAAAATGCTGGACTACTCGTTGTTCCATTTGTTCCATTTGTCTCTAAAAGTAGTATAGGAGGAAGAGCTTTCAGTTATCAGGCCCCACTTCTCTGGAACCATCTACCAACCACGGTTCGGGGGACAGACACCCTCTCTACCTTTAAGGTTAGGCTCAAAACATTCCTCTTTGGTAAAGCTTTTAGTTAGGAACCAGCTCATAGCTCATAATTAAGATGCAATAGGCATAGACTGCCGGGGGGGGTCTGGCATGCTCGGTTGGAGAGAGGTTGGAGAGGGCGTTAAGAGAGAGGTCATTTAGACTAGAGAGGGACCGGAGAGGGACCTTCTGGCTTTTGTCTTGCAGGTCCGTGGGATCCTTAGTGTGGAGTTACAGAGTCTCAGCGGCTCTGTCTCCACCCTTTCCTCTGCACACACCCAACACAGCATAACGTGGATGGCTGTTCATCATAGGAATGGGATCCACACAAGGTTCCTGCTGCTTAACAGAAGGTTTTCCTTGCCGCCATGATGAATTCATGTTGGGTGTGGGATACATATGTATGTGTATATACGTATATATGCATATGTGTGTATCCATAAAATGAAGAGTCCGTCCTTAAGACTGCTCTACTGTAAAGTGCCTTGAGATACCATTGGTTATGATTTGGCGCTGATTGATTGATTGATAAAAAACTTCCACTAATGAACAAGTTACTGTAATAAATGTGAGAACTAACCAGTGTCATGTTCATTCTGTCATTACCTGTTGAATTATGAAAGTGTTACACCTGATGCTACAAGCTGTAATCCAGAGCGAGGGCGGAGATTGCAGCACACAAGCAAAGTTCTTCTCAAACAGGGGAATGTTGTAGTCAACCATAGGCTATGGCTGCTGACATTGCTTACTTTGAGATTAATAATTGTGTGAATGTTTTAGAATTATACATGCTTATTTACTGAAATGTTCAGGGGGTGGATGTTGCAGGGAGTGAACAAATCGTGCAAGGCTGTCAAAGCGCTGCAATGGTCTCACTGATCACTGCTTCTACGTTACTCTGTAAAAAGTACACACATCCCTGATAAAGTCAACCACAAATCACTGTTGTTAAACATACAGAGAATATCTCTCCTTTCTCTGCCTTTCTGTTTCTGTCTGTTTGGGACACTTCTTATAATCTCCCTCACTACTCCAGACAGTTTATTTACCTTAGGAACTCTTTTAGGAACAAAGATGCTTTGTGAATTACTTTTATCCTAGTAAGGGAAAATTCTAGGAAAGATCTTAAAATTCAAGGAATTCTAAGATATTTCTAAGAGTGACATCACTCAAAACTACTTTTATCCTTAGGGTGCTTTGTGAATACGGGCACGGATGGGCAGTCCACCCCTGCCCGAGGAGCAGTGGGCAGCAACGATGTAGCAGTTAGGGTAAAGGGACTTGCTCAACATCCAACAGTGAAGGTTCAAGGAGCTGTCAACGAATACAAAGGGGTGTTTGTGTTCAGCAAAAACATTTTGATGAAGAAACAAACGAACAATAAGAGAAACTAAGATCAAATGGTGGTTAGGTGAATTAGGCAAATAGTCTTTAATATATTATACTACTAACCCCCATAACAACCCCAGTCAAGAGAAACACCTCTCATTATCTTTTCATGTCAATTCCCTACAGTAAGGCAAACATTGAATGCAACACTCCTGGTAGATCTGTTTAGATCACTTTATTCAAGAATACCATGGGACAGGGGAGAGCCTGGTAATGTTTGAGCCAAGGCTGTTCAGCTTCTTCACTCTCTGTCCACCTCCAAACACACCCATCATTGAACAAGTTCCACTAATCCATTACCAGCACAGAGGGGTGAAAGACACTTAATCTGTGTGTGTGTGTGTGTGTGTGTGTGTGTGTGTGTGTGTGTGTGTGTGTGTGTGTGTGTGTGCGTGCGTGCGTGCGTGTGCCTGCGTGTGCGTGTCCCTGTGAACCACTGGGACTTCCCTTTTTAATTAATTCAGGATTTGTTGGGGCACAGGGTCAGAAATGGAGAGAAAGGCAGACATTTTCTCATGTAAGACCACGGGGTAATGTGTGTGCTGGCAGAAAAGCGAGAAGCGTTCAGAATTTTTTTTAAAACCTTGTAAAACAAAATAATATTTATTTTGTTCCTACGTAATCTGTTATTGTTTGTTAAATTTTGTGTCATCAACGCAACTAAGCTTTGAGATGCTAAGCACTTTGCTCTCTAAAAAGTTAGGATGGCATTCAATTTACATGTGTTTTACTTACCATATTGCATCTTGGACATTTCTATTAACCTGTCAGCTATACATATTAGCATTTATCAGTCAGGTTTAAGGCAGCCTTGACTTCTTTTTCTAGGTGAAGAAAAGGTATTCACTTAATATTCCTCCTGAATGTCATTGAGGAATATTAGTATGGTATTATTTCCCACAAAAGATGTGCTCTGGACTGACTCCTCTGGAGCGGGACGTACAAAGGTAAGAACCCAATAAAAGTTTAAATTAGTAACATTTCTTTTTTTTTCATTGTCATTTTATATTTCTGATTGTGAATATCGAGAGCCGTTATTTCTATGTACCTTTTCTTTTTATTTTATTTTATGCTGCTATTGTATATTCTTGCAGATATTAACCATTAACAATGTAACTTTGTTAGATAAAGACAATAAAGACTCACATACAAAATCAGCAAATGCAATGTATGTACACATACGTCTATGCAAACATGTAGAAAAGGGCAGAGAGCAGGGCTAGTTGTAAGAACAGGTTTGGTTGATTATGAGCCAGTTTTGGAAGTTTTTGAAGATTTGAAGGTGGTGTGGAGTTCCAGGTGTTAGTACCCCTGACTGACGATACAGATTGACTAAATGTAGTTTGTCTGTGGGGGACCTCACAGTCTCCTCTGGTGGTGGCTCTTGTGATTGTACCAGTTTTTAGTTTGACATATTCCTTCAGTGGCGCTGATGCTAGGCCATTTCATATTTTATATGTGGCATATTTCAATGTTTTATAGTTCTCAAAGGATAACAAGTTGTATTTGTGAAGAATATGACAGCAGTGATACGAGTAGCTTTTTCTGTCAAAGATCTTTAAAGGGGGGTATTATGTAAAATGGACTTTTTCAAGATTTATATTTATGTCATATCTATTACTGTGTCTTTCCCTCATTAAAAAACATGCCTGGAATGTTGCCTTGCCTCATTCATGTATGACTGAGTAATCTTTGAAAACTCTGACGGCATCCATTTTAGGTGTAAATACGCCTGAGTCCTCCTAGGAACGCCCCCACCTCCTAGAGACACCTTTCGTCACCAGCCGAGTTACCGCCCACTGTTCCACAGCAGAGCCCCTCCCCCCCTATGTTCTCTTTCTGAGTTCAGCCCCGCAGATTTAGCTTTTCATTTACTTATTTTATTTTATTTATTTATTTTATTTTGTTCCCCCACCACCCCCACCCCCGCACCCAATCCCCCGATGAAAAAAGTACAATACACTAAATAAGATAGCTTACAATACAATTCATGTAAGACGAAAATGCCAGTGTTTCCAGAGGCCAGACCTATATGGCGACCATGGCTCAGGTGGTAGTGGGTTGTCTTCTGATCGAGAGGTTGGGGGTTCGATCCCAGTATCTGACTATGTGTCGAAGTGTCCTTGGGCAAGACACAAAACCCTAAGTTGCTCCCAGTGGTCGACTAGCGCCTTGCATGGCAGTCCTGTCCCACTGGTGTGTGAATGTGAGAGTGATTGGGTGAATGAGCTGATATGTAAAGCGCTTTGAGACTGCTTCAGTGTGGTGATAAAGCGCTATATAAAATCAAGTCCATTTACCATTTACCCCATTTACCATCTATAACGGCTTCTCTTAGGACAGGTTAAAGCCATTATGATCCCATTTTGAGATTTGTCCAAACGAGACATGAATTTAAACATCAATTGCCTTAACAAGGCTCCACAGGTGGGAACACAAGAGATCACAAAAGGCTGACTTGCACTGTGCCATCTTGGGACACGAAGGAGGAGCCTCATGGCATCACTGTAGGTTACATTGAGTCTCTGCAGGCTACTGTTCTTATAATGCCACCACAGATGTGCCATATACATAGGAGTACAGTAGGATCTAAATAAAAAAAACATTTAACACTAGGTGAACACATGCTAAACTTTTGCAGCAACATGTTGGCTTCAGCATATAATTTGCAGCACTGTCTGTACAGATTTCTGTCGCCACTCAAGTCATCAGTTATGACATGGCCCAGATATTTTATTTCTTTACAAGTCTTTAGGGGCTTGTCATTCAAGTGGAATTAAGGAAAGGTTAGTCTCCTGTCCTCCTTGGTTCTGACAATCATGATATTGCTCTTGCTGGAATTGTACCTGATGTCAAAGTCTTTTGCAAAATGTGAGCACACCTTTAGTAACTGCTGCAACCCAGCACTGCACGGGCTTAGCACTACCAGGTCATCAGCGTACATTAGGTGGTTGACAACCAAGTTTCCCACAAAACAGCCTGTCTTACAAAAATTCAACATTTTAGACAAATCATCCATATAAACATTAAAAAGACAAGGAGACAGAATTCCGCCCTGTCGTACTCCATTTAGGACATCACAAGGGGTTGATAAGACACTGCCTCATTTCACTTGCATTGTTTGATTTGCATACCAGACAATTCATATTCAAATAATGTGTTTAGGAACACCTCTACAGAGCAGTTTCATAAATAGTTTTTTGTGATTAATTCTATCAAATGCTTTTGATGTGTCAATAAAACAAAGAAATACAGAGGAATCACATATTTTCCAATAATTTCTTTCAATGTATAAATACACATATCTGTGGCATGGTCTCTTTTAAAACCAAATTGATAATCGGTCGTTGATACAAATACTTCCAACCAGTTCAGCAAAATCCTCTCAAATACTTTCGAGAGAATGCTTGCAAGCGCAATCATTCGATAGTTATCCATGCTGTTCAACTTAGCAGCCTTGTCTTTTATTACTGGGACTAATATAACTGGTGTTAGACAGTCAGGTAAGACACCATGCATAAGACAGCAGCCCATATAACCTACTACTGGCTTATTTAAGATGCACTGCAGAGATAATATCTAATCCATAAGCCTTGTTACTTAACAGTTTTGTGATGACGTCGCATATTTCAGATGCACTTATTAGTGTAATTTCAGTTGGTTCAATATGACCTATTAAATCTATCACTCTTGACACAGATGAATAAATGAAAATAATGCTCACGCCACAACTCAGCTATTTTGTCTGGACCACATACACCCTCAATGTTGGATGATAGAGGAAATTTGAAGTTATTCATTGCTTTAATCTCTCTCCAGAATTAATTATTATTGCAGCTTCTTAGCCAGAGAGTCAGCCCGCATTGTGTTTTCATTATGCTTAACACAACGTAAAGCATATTTAAACCTAGCATTGGTAAGCTTTTTTTTTTCAAACACTTCGCCCTGTCTAGGCTTTCCAGCTGCTACCCAGTTTATGAAAGCCTGTCTGGCTTCAGCATGTTGTTCGGACACAAACTCTTTCCACCCAGGTATAGTATTATGTTCTCTCTGATTCTGGAGTGGGATGCTAGATTTCTTCAGGGCCTTTACAGTGCTCTCATTTAAGTCACACATCTCTGTGCAATGCTCAGTATTCTTACTATCTTTACACAACAAAGAGCTCAAGAGATTAATCTCTCTTAAGAAGGAATCGCTAACACAATAGTACTTATCTCATTCGTCAATGGATAATTTGGACCAATCCAACTTGCCTATATTTGGTAAGATATTATCAGCAGTGATTGAGGGAATTTCATCAACATTTACAGAAATCGGAATGTGATCAGAAGTAGCTAATCCATACATATCACTTTATCATTTAATGAGCCATGAGCATCTGCAGTGCAGATGCAATGATCCAACCAAGAGGCTGTATATCACTCCTCACTAATATATGTAAAACTTACTGTATATCAGGTAAGAAAGCCTTACTGGAGAGAGTAAGGTTATTTTCACCACAAAATTGCATAGATGTTTGGCAAAAATAGTGCAGGAATCCGACACATCGGCATTAAAGTCGCCCACAACATAAACACAAGATGATCCATTTTCCTCCAGAAAAGAACTGATAAAAGCCAGTCTATTTAAAAACTCATCTTCAGACTGATAAGACCCAAAGGGTGTACATATGTTCAGGTTAGTAAATCTCATGTATATTTATCTCTAGTCCAATGGCCCAATAACATCCAGTCTCAACACTTTCACTGTGGAATCATATTTAATGTTCCACAGTACAGCCACACCACCGGGTATCCTGCCATGAATTATTCTGGAATTTAGATCAGTAGTAGACTCACCAGCGCCATGAAAGTTCCTGTGTCGTCCATTCAGTTTATCCAGATCTTGTTTGGATAACCAGGTCTCCTGCAGGCATAATATGTCACAATCCTCCAGGAGAGTGTCCACCACATGACGTCTTGATCTGTATGCAGCACTGTGACCTACACACAGGCCATGAGTATTGTATGATACCACACACATTTATTGTGAGAAGTATTTCAGGGGATATTGTGCCCAGAGGCACCAGCCGGAGGCTCAGACACAACAAGGGAGCTGGGAGCAGGCAGCACACTTGTTGCCATCGATCTTAGTGGGCGGGGTTCATAGTGTCGCCGGACGAAAGAGCCTTCTGGCCAAAGTTGGGGGTCATACATCTCCCGCACTTCATTACATTCAGCAGTTATGCGAAATGAGCTGAATCTACCGTGTGTCGTCTCTATTCTGCGGCACTTCACATCACGTCCCAGCTTGTCCTTCAGATATCCGCCGAGAGTTTTGGCATCCAAGTAAGTTACCGGTAAGTTACCAGTAACATCAGCGGCATCAGCTGTGTGTTTATGTAGTGCATTAGCACAGGTTGTGGGATTATGGGTTATTTTGAATTATTATTAATGACGTTTCTGCTGGGTTTGTTTTAGGATTTCTTTTGGAAAACATAAGAAGAGAGACCAATATAGGACGTGACGATGCAACTGTCAGTGACTGCTGTCAGTGGCACATCGTCACGGCAACGAGCACACACCCAGTTCTCCTCCGTTCTGCACACAGTCATACACGTCACAAATATTTCCTCACTCATTGTGTTCATGTGTCATTTTTAATCCTTATTAATTACGTTTCTGGGGGGTTTGAGGATTTATTTTGGAAAATGCATTTTTCTGACAGATGCCTAGGGAGGCTGAAGTTCACTTGGCAAATAGAATGTGTGAAAGTGGACCAGACCAAATTAAAATGCAACAATGTTGCAGATTCAGCGCCTGAACTGCACCGAGTCCACCGGACTATATGTGTGAAAGCACCCTAAGAGTGTACAAAATGACCAACAATTGTTTTTGTCAAGACAATTTGTCATTAAGAGCAGACAAAATTACCAACAATTGTCTTCGTCATTACAACTTGACAATCATCAAAGCAAAATATCTTACCATTTACACGTGACATGAACATGTCATAACAAACCTGATTATCCAATCCATTCATTCATCCTCTGACCCACTAATTCCTGTTTCATGGACGCGGGGGTCTGCTGTTGCCTATCTCCAGCTTCCTTTAGACGATTGCTGGGGGTACACCCTGGGCAGCGAACTAGTCCAACGCAGGACGATACACACACTGACAATCACTCACACTCCCATTCAATCCTATGGAGCAATCTCAAAATTCAAATCAAGCGAACGGTCAAGTTTTTAGATTGTGGAAAGAAACAGGAGTACGTGCAGGAAATCCAGAACATTCAAACTCCACACAGAAAGGACCTAAGTGTCCACCCCAAGGCTTCAACCTAGGACTCTGGAGCTGTGAGGCAAACATGCTAACCACTAAGTCACTATGTGCCTATTTTTTAAACATTAAGAAACTATTTGTAATTCTGTTAGCTTTTTGTTTTATTATATGTGGTTAAAGTTGACATTGACGTCAGACCATTATACTGTACATGACATGTATGTCCCACTATTTGACCTCCCAATGGTAACCTACATCCTACAGTTATATCTTAACTTTAAATGCTTTTCCTAAAAAGGGTTACAGTGCACATGGCAGAGGGGGTTGGGGATATGGTCCCAGTGGGACCTAAACTCGCAACATCTGTACTCTGTACCTCAGTGGGAACAATATTATCCAGTTTGCCAAAAAGTAAACCCTATTTCCAACTTATGATTAAGAAATATAACACACATCACAGCCCGGGGGGCGCCAAAAGGAAAAAAAAATGAAAGTCGATTTCTTGTTTATTACTCACTACTCCGTACGTGTCACGTTTTTCAAATGATTACTCCTCCGTTAGTTCTCATTAGATTGGAATGCAGTTTGGTATGAATACCACCCCTCATTTCCGGTAATTTCCAAATTTATGGGAACATAGTCATGTGATATATCGTTTCATTTATTTGTGAGTCAAATATATATGAATGGAGTCCATTACTCCGTATGTGCCACGGGGGTGCCAGGGGGCCCCGAGGGGCCCCAATTTCAAATGACTACTCCTCCGGTAATGCTTGTTGAATCTGGTTGTAAATTGATATAGAGATTCTATGTGCGGATGTCAAGAGCCTCTCTGAGACCTTTTTAAAAGGGGTGGGACGGGGGCCCACCCCCTTTTCCGGTAGTTTCTAAATTTATCGGAACATACGTAATCATGTGATATATTGTTTCAAAGGAAATTCAACGTAGGTGATGATTTTAAGTTGAACAATTTGATTTGTTTTACTTGGTGGAACCGAGTCATTTGACTGAATTTTTGTGTACATGGTAAGTGCTATTTGGCACGGAGACGTTCAGCAAGCCCGGCCGTAGTTCATCAGAACTTGTTTTCAGAGTGGTTATTAAATCTGTGATGTAGTTGTAGACATGTAATGGCTTTACACTCTTTGCTCTGGATGCTTTCTTTCTCAGCTTCCAGACACCGCATGATGTTCCTCTTTGCAGGCACGGTACACAAGGTGATGAAGTGCATCAGTTGCCTCTCCACAGCCTGCAGTTCAGCCTACTCCCAGGTTCAGAATCATCATTACTCGTGGGTCCCTCTGGCTGAGGGCCCAGAGCTACCAATGACTCTTGGGCTCTTCCACACCCACCAAGGCGCTGAGAGGGTGTGTCACCAGTTTAGACTGTGGAGCTCCCAATATATCTGATGATGTGCTGGGCCTTTCCTGGTTGACTCTGGGGTGAAACCTTCAGTCCTTCTATCATTCACACAGATGGAAGCTTAATTCAATAAATCCTGCTATTTCATCCACTCCAAGGCTAAAATGACTTTGCTGATGGTAATGATTGTATATCTAAATTGTTTATATACTCTATATATATATATATATATATATATATATATATATATATATACATATTGGAGCCTCTGGTTTTAGTCATACCAGAGGCCCTATGTCTGATTCATTCTTATATAAGCTCTGAAGATGCAGGCCTGTCTTTGCAATGTTTTAAACAGTAGAGACAGTAATATCTCTTGTCATAGACTCACTTAACATTTCACACAGTGATTGGGATAATAAGAGTAATTCTATCTCCAGCAACTGCAATTGTGTATCTGGACATTGTACGATGCCTTAATGTTCAAGCATTTAGCTTGTTGCCTTTCTTGATTAGGTTCTGCTCATACAAGAGAAGACCTGGGCCAATCAGGATCAATCAGAGTTTTCTCTGGAGGTGTAACAATGTACCTGAGAATGAATCAGGACTTTTATTTTGTTAGAATAAAATAAAATATAAAATAATATAAATAATAAAATATGTCCCTACTCTGTGGAGGTCCCCTGAAGGTTTTACAGATACATGTCCCATAGGTGTTCTAATTGCCAGTGTGCGCACACAGAAACACACACTCAGACTTGGCTCGAGACACAAAAGTCATGCCATGTTCTCATCACTGATCCACACAGCTTTAGAGGTTGCAGACAGCAGACACACATGGTATGTGTAGATGGATGTGAAAGAGAAACTCGACACACCTAATCACGTTGGACCGTGAGTACACACATACACAAATGTCTCATGCACTGACATAGTCTGTGGTGTTTATTAAGCTGACTGGCTGGGTGTTTAAGCAAAACAGAGCTACTGGCGACTGGTTGAAGAGGGGAGATAGCTCACTAAGCCTAATTACACAGAGGCACCTGTGGAATATATGTGCCTGTTTTAGTGTTAACTCCGGATGAGGGCATGTCATAATTGGGGTTTATCAACTTAAACAGGGTAAGAGGAGAGGTGCCAGAGCAGGATTGGGGGCTCTCTGCATGGACTAGGACCTGAATGAGGAGTCTCGGGGGAGGGCTGGACAGCTAGTAATGAGTCACCCAGATTCTTACCGATAAAGCCCTGCACAGCCGGAGAACATATCTCATACAGTCACATCAGCGCGCTTCATAAAACTCAGAATCAATTACTTAAACCCACACATCAAAAATAGCAAAAAATGTGTTGGGCTCACATGCTCCAGACAGATCCAGGCTACATCTGGTGTATCAGATTGGCAACACATTGGGGTGACTGAAAACCTTGTTTTTGATAATAAAATACTGTATATCACAATATACAATTTCAAGGAAAATCAAGCCACTGTGCACATTTATTTATTAGATGATGTTTATTTATTTATTTTTAAGTCATTGTCCCATTTTTTCTCAATTTTAGGCATTAAAGGGAACTTGTTATTTTTATTTTCTAACCTATGCATTTTATTAGATTTTTTTACCTACAAATGTAGGCAAGTACAATCCATCATCCATCCATCCATCCATCCATCCCACAGTTTTGGGTTTCTATCAAATTTTAAACTCTCTACCTATAGAAAGTTTTTAAACTTTGATTTTAGTGCTGTGGCATGAAAGTAATCATTAAGAGATAGATATTGGATGTATTTTTTATTCGTGTTCATTTTGATGCATTTATTTTTAAATGTTAAAAGTATTTGTCTTAAAACACATTTTTATTATTCAGTGAAAGCCAAATTTGTCCTTTGCAATGGCATTTGTAAGCAGTGAAGGTGGAATATTGTGAAATACTAGTCTCAGCTCACACTCCATATATTTTGAGTATTCCTTTGAATACAGGCTGGTGTTGTTGTGAGCAGAGGTGATGGCTGACAAGGAGGATGAAGAACATAGTGAATAGATAGATTTTTTTTGTCTGGTGTGCAGCATCTGGAAAGTCTCATTTTAATCACAAGATATTTTTTATGGATTTTCTTCTTTCAAATATCTGACCTTCCAGCAGCTTCTCTCCTCTTCTTCACGTTATATGAGGATTGTCAAACACTGAATTTAAAAGGAATCTAGGAATTGAAACCCATAAGACATTTTGGTAGAGGTGATGGGAGTGGCCTGGTCCAATGGAAGGACACAGTAGACCTTTGGCTGGTTATTGACATATTGCTGTAGTATGAGAACTTATAGTGGTCAGACATGTAGATCCGGGGTGCCGCGCCGCCTTGGGCGGGGTGGGGCTGGTGGCTGGGGCCCGCTGTCCTCCGGGCTGTGCTGGCGTCGGGGGTGTCTCGTGTCGGCGCGTGGGTGATTGGGGGTGGCCTCCGTGGGAGGGGGGTGCTCTGCTGGCGTGGGGTTGCGGTGCCTGGCTGGGGGTGCATGGGTTCGCCTGCCTGTCGGTCCGTGGCTGGTGGGGTGGCCCTGCCTGGGTTGTTGGTGGCGTCCTCTCTTGTCGGGGGGGCCGGGGCCGCCCACCTGTGGAGCGTGCTATGTCGTGGTGTCGTGCGGGCCTGCGCTGGCCCTGGTGTGGGAGCTGGCCTCTCTCTTGCTCGGCCGCCGCCTGCTCTGGCGGGGCAGGCCGCTCTGGGCCGGCTGGCGGCGGGGGGTCGCCGCCTGTGCTACTAAGTAGTGGCAGGGGGGCGGCACTCCCACCTCTGGCTGCCCTACTAATCCCTCCAATTTTAATTACACCTCAACACACCGCCCCCCGGAGGGTGGGACAACCACTTCCACCCTCCGGAGCTATTGCACCACATACATATATATACACATAGGCTGGATGGGGAGCACCGCTCCCCTCCATCCACCCTTTTTAATAGCACTTCATACATTCATTAAACACATTCATTCACTCAGGGGATAGGGAAGTGCCTCTCCATTGGGGAATGGAGAGGCACCATAACAGGGTGGTGGGTAACTTCACACATTTGGGCCTGTCGGGTGGGGGCCGGGCCCCTCTGTTGATGGCTGGGCCGCCGTGTGGGGATCGGGAGGGTGCGGTCGGGCGTGGCGGTGGGTCTCTGGGGGGCGTGGGGGGGTGTTGCTGGGGGTGACGGGATGCGCTGGGTGCTCGGCTGCTTGGGGCTTCCTCGGATGTGTGTGTGGGGGGCGGTGGCTGCCTCTCAGCCTGGGATCTTGGGGGCGTCTGGGGGGTTGCTCGGCCGTGGGGGGGTGGCCTGGGGCTCGCTGGCCCTCACTCTTTCTGCTGTCCTGGCTGCATCTGCGGGCCCGGGGCAGTTCCTGGGTTTGCGGTAGCGGTTTTTTTGCACATATACTGGTATACGATGCACTGGCACGCCTTGGGATGTGGGATAAAACTCATACTGGGCTGAACTTTAGACACGTTAATCCCAAATACCTGCTTTAGATACTACCACTCACTCATTTCCCCTGTCCACAGCCACCACCATTATAGCTAAGCTTCACACTTGTCACTATACTGGCTTGATTACACAACATAATAAGCACAATATATTCTCCAACTTCACATCTCACCCTCACTGGAAAACAATATATTCTTCCCCACCCTTTCTATTTCCTACCTTGAGTCTCTCCTCCCTGCTCCCATTCCCCTCCCCCTGCCCCTACCTCTCCACTGAGGTATAACACTGCTCTCCCTTTTTATATCCCTATAATAAAAGATTTCTTACCCTTCCTTAGGGAGGGCTGGTGATGGTCACAATTAAGCAATAAAATAAATCAATTTATTTTATTGCAATAACAAAACATGCATTGCTGTCTCATAATGATTGCACTTCTTGTAGTGTTGACCTTTGACAGCATGTGCAGACAAGAAAAAAAAAAAAAAAAAAGACATGTAGATCTGATGTTTTTCAAAGGGAGGCCAGATCCCATATAATAAATTATTATCATCAATTATTGTTCATAGAAAAGCGCATTACAAATATGGTCAACTGAGGGAATTATTGTTTATGCTCATGTCGTCACTGCAAGTCTGCTTACTTAACACAAACAGGTTTTAATTTCTACTTTCTCCTACTTTGATTTATTGCTAAAAGAAACTTGTGCTGCATCACAAGCTCGGTGACTTTTACTCACTCTGAGAGGACTGAGATTTGATTTCAGTGTCCTTAAGGAGTTCTTCTTCGTACTCTTGTTTCTGCAGTCCTAGCACATGTAATCTAGTTCTGCTGACAGATGTGTAATTCTCTATGAGTAAGCTCTAATGGACAAGTAATATGTGAAAAATATCAAGAAAATGATCCCTATCATTGTGAGTTCATTAGGGTTACTCAAATCTTACTGCAAAAAACGCCATATGTGCCTGTTGAAACATGTTTTAAATATATTATATATTTATGCTTTATTAGTAAATCACATTAAATGTGGAAAAACAATCTATTTGCCTTTCGTTCTTCTCCCAATATTTAGCATGCAATAGCTGGTCAGCCCGGGCTGCATACAAAACAAGTTGAATTTACAAAATAGTCTAACGTTTATTAATTATTTGTTGACCCCATAGCTTCAGCCCTCAATCTATGGACATTATCAACAACTCAAACCCAAAGGAGGAGTCATTATCTTTCTGACTTGTAGTCCAACTCTGTCGTTGCCTCATACTGCTTCCAGTATGGTTATGATTAATCATTCTACTGGTAATCGGAGTGCCCTTCCTTCCATTACCTCTTTGCATGTCCATGGGCTCCAGATGACTGTCTGATGTTGGGGCATGAGACAATGTGATCCAGATGTGTGATCGATGAAAGGCAGACAATGTGTACAAGCAGCAAGGCATTGTGGTTTAGAGTTACAAATGTACAGTTCTATCCACTAGCTTGCCTTGTGGCTGCTTGGGTGATTAATGGGATTTTACTGGCAGGAGAGGGACCTCTATTTGCTCTTACATAGATCCAGAACAATGTGTTTTGTTGAGCATATGCACACTTGATAGCTACTAATGTGTGTGTTCCTTTGAACACATGTGAAGTCACAAAGCCTGACATGGTAACCCCATGTTAGCGCTGCTTGTCAAAATGATGAGTTCCAAAGAGGTCAGTAGACAGATTCAATGTGATGGAAGAATTTCAGCTGAAATTGATGGCCCCAGATGATTCAGAGTGAGTGTATTTGTGGTGGTAGCTTACCATAAACCATCTTTAAGGTGACTTGATCAGCTGGCAGCCAGACACCATCACAAAAATCCTTTATTGGAAGAAGAAAAAAAGCACAATCATGCTTTAACAATGTTCTCACAGAAAAATTGACGACAGATTAAAAAGCGATAAATGCCACTTTTCCTCACCTACCCAGCATGAACTGCTGCTTCAGCCTCATCCTTAATTCTAGTGTTTCTCTTTTGTGCTGACTCATTGGCCTGTTGTCTCAGGAAGTGGCATAATATGCTGAGCAGATGTGAAATATGTTGAATGCCTGGATGACTCAAGCTGCTATTTCATGGTAAGAAGAGGATCAGATCTGACCACAAATTCCAACAAATCCTCTCTGATCAGGTGGGTGAGCAACACATTCTCCCATGTAAGCTATTAGTATTATCCCCTAAATATACAGCATTACAATGTAGTAATAATTAAAAGATAAATAATAAAAACATTCCTCTGCCTCTCTAAACTGAATGCGATCACTAGTCCCGCGAGAACTGCTACCCAGGTCACTTCAGTAGTGCTGACAGCGGAAACAAACCCGGTCTGAGTTTACCTCCGTACTGAGATTCTCTTACAATCTCAGTACGTGACTGCTACGTACTGAGATGTACCCGTGCTGGATTAGCCATGCACAGAGATTGCTGTACTGATTTAAAAAAATGCTTAAACATCACATCAGTCGACCATCGATAAAAAATCAACCAATGATAAAAAAATATGATTGTCATGATCATACAACAGCTTATTATTGCAAAGTTACACTTTATTTATTTTATTTTACACGTTATTTATTGCAATGTATATTATAATAATGTTTTTTTGGAAAATAAATTCTTCCTTTTCATATTGAGTTTTTATTATAATCATGTTTTTTTTGGAGAATAAACTATTCCTATTCGTAATGAGATTGCTGCATGAGACACTATTACTTACCAAAGTTGTTGACTGAGATTGTCTCTCAGATTGCCATTCTAAGCTTGCCATGGGAATTTAGTGAAAGGAAGAATGAATTTTTAAAAAGTATATTCCAATATGTGCTTTATTTTTATCCAAACAGAATATATGTAACAATACAAAAAACTGCATAGAATAAATTATAAAACATACCAGCCTGTCATTGCCCGATCTCGTTAGATCTCTGAAGCTAAGCGGGTCTGGGCCTGGTTAGTAATTTGATGGGAGACCACTGAGAATTCCAGGTGCCACAGTGGGGGACAGTCACTCAAGTGGTATCTGTCATTGTGTCCTTGGGCAAGGCACTTCACCCACGTTGCCTAGTATGAATGTAGTGTGTAGTGTTGGTGGTGGTCGGAGGGGCGGATGACACACTATGGCAGACTCGCTACAGTCAGTCAGCCCCAGGGTAGTTATGGCTACAATAGTAGCTTACCACCACTATTTGTGGAGTGAAAAAGTAATGCCTTAATTCTGTAAAGTGCTTTGAGTGTCTATAGTAAAGCGCTATATAAAATTCAGTGCATTATTATTATTATTTTTAAGTCCAACTTAAAGACTCTTTTTTACTCTACTAGGATTGAGAGGGAGATTTTTAATTACATTATTGTTGATTTAATGTTTTTACATAAATACAGTTTACATATACTACTTTTTTAGTTGAGCCATCTTTGAAATTTGTAATTTGACTTTATTCAATTCTTATTTAACAATTTTAGACACATTTTGTCTTTTAAAGCATTAATAGGAATTAACAGAAACAAACAAAAATGTAACTCATGTATTCACTTTTTCATTTGTCATGTAAAATGTTTTGTCAAATCCAGTTTGTAGATTTGTTTTAAAAGTTTGGAAATAAATCTGGTCTATTGGTTTTTCACCACAGAAGTGAAAAAACTACTTAATATTGTATCAGCTGGAGAAAAATCCGTATCAGTGCATCACTACTTCCCTGCTATTTTGTATTGTCGTATTGTAAAAACCAGCTTTTACACACCCGCTATGGCTTACTAAAGGTATCAGTGTAAGTGTCAGGCTTAAAAACACAATAGCTTGAAAAAACAAGCAGTGATTAAAAATGTCAGAGTGGTGAAAGCAGCCTAGCAGAGCCTTAGCTCCACAACCGCAGACACGCCCCAGTGCAAGCGGTTTCTTCAGCTCTCTAAGAGTGTCTTTACAGTTGCACGTTCTTCCACAGCATGAGGGTGTGA
This sequence comes from Gouania willdenowi, assembly GCF_900634775.1. Lineage (NCBI taxonomy): Eukaryota > Metazoa > Chordata > Actinopteri > Blenniiformes > Gobiesocidae > Gouania > Gouania willdenowi. The sequence goes on along the minus strand of NC_041048.1, from coordinate 30,161,407 downwards.
GAATTTGGTACCACCACTGTCCAAAAAGATGTGACTGGTGTGAAGAACCATTAGGTTAATTCAAAAAAGAAGAAAGGAAAAATTGCAGCTGCCTTAAAAAAAGAAAAAAAAAACATTGTGCCCCATTAAAGTAAAATTGGTTACCATTTTTATGGTAAAACAACTCCTATTTACCAAATCCAGTATGAAGTTCTATGGTAGTAGTTTGCTAAAATATGGTATTAAAGTGTCAAATGCTTAAAAAAGCTATAAACAATATATGATTAAAAAAACAAAAGCACTCAGACAAAATACACAATCTGAATAAGGCCCAGATAAAACTTAATGGGGTCATTGAAGAACCAAGCTGAGTTAATTTCATAAAGATCAGTGAATTACAAACCTAGGAGATATGAATTTTAAAAATGTTTTCAATGATGAGAGACAGGATTTTTAGATTTCTCAAACTAATCCAGAATCAGTGTATTGATCCGGATATTCCATGGTGTAAGGCCTATCTTTGATTAAAATGTTGTCAGAATCCGTTGATTACTCTTGACATAATCATGCTAACAGTCAAACAAATAAATCACTGGTGAAAATAATAACTTCTTTGGTGGCATTCAAAAATGAATACATAACTTAATGAATGAATGAATAGACTGACTGACTGAACAAAGAAATGAAAAAATGAATGAATGGGAGCTCTGTGGTTGGCTTCAAACATAACGCAGGCTGGAGGCTGAACGCTTTTGTTGCCAGGGCCTTTGATTATGATGGAGTCCTGTTTCATCTCCTTATGTTTCTCCCTTACTTGTTTCATTTTGTTTTGTTTTCCACAGAGCCACCATCTCAGACTCCAGGTCACACTGGACCTCATCCATTGGCAAAAAAAAAAGTTGAGAAGCATCTTTAACTGAATTTTTCAATGGTCAAACCTTGCGGACAGCGCCTCCATTTTAAAATAGTACAGCTAAAATAAACTAAAGATAATGATAGAATGAAATAGCAATCGTGATCGAACTTGGCGGGCTGCTGATCATTTCATCCATTCAGACACCATTTGAACTGTAACAGCCCCTGAGGAGCTCTTTCCTGTTCTTATAAAACCAGCCATGTAAAATGTGCTCAATAATTAACTGGTCGGTACACTGACAGTTCTGGAGAATGTTCTCAGTTCAAAGATAAAATGCAGTGGGTCTGTAATCACTTACTTACTGATCATAGAGGACTGGGACCACCCTGCACATGCTGCAGTTTCAGAGATGTTTTGTGCCAGTTCTTTAGACATTCCAATTAGTCCCTTATCCAATCTAGTTGCTTGAAATATTATCTTTGTATTGAAATATTATTGATACTAGACTTTTGGACTTACTATTGTAGTTAATGAGTTATTTGTTGTTTTTATTCATGAGTTGTAAAAGACTTCTACAGCCTTTCTTAGGCTTGGCTAAGTGTGTGTTTTAGCATGTGTGCAGCCTCAGGTGGGGCAAGATGTTAAAGGCTGTTACTGTGGGTTTGGGAGTCACATCAAAGTTCTTGGAAGAGATTACTATCAACTTGAAAACATTGTTTTTACAAAAAAACAAAGACATACCAAATTCATGCAGGTTTTTTAACAAACCTCTGGATGTTCGACATGCCCAGTTCCTAAATTATAAATGTTGCACATAAGAGTGTGCACTTTTAGGAATATTGTGCCACCCAGGATGGAGACTATTGGTGCAAGAATCCGCCTTGGGCTCAGTGATGGTGCATATGTTGTTTTGTGTCTGTGTGTGTCCTTGTTAACCCTCTTGTCATCTCATCCTCCATTGGCCAGATGTAGGAGAGTGTGAGTGGGTCAGTATTGTAATGTGTCCACAGTGTTTGTGTTAAGATGTGTGATTTTATCTGTGCTGGTATGTGCGTGTGTGTGTGTGTGGGGGGGGTCTGTGTTTTGTGGCTGCAAGGCAACTTTAGGATGACTGATGTGTTATGAGGGTCGCTGAGGGACACCTGAGACAGCAGGCAGATCAGATGAACATCAACCCATCAGTAAAGTTTCAATTAAGTCATACAAACACACACAAAAACACACACACACACACACACAAATACGTACTAACTTAAGAGAAGGCCAGAAAGCGATCAGGTGAAAATAAACAACAAAAGAGTGAGGCAGAGGGGAGAAGGGTGGATTGTCTTGATATGTGTGTCAAGTTGGAATGTGCATGTTGGGCAGGTGAAAAATGAGAAAGCTGTTATGTAGACAGAGTGAATCTGATTATTGTCCCACACACGGAGACACACTGTGGCAGAGTTTAAACTCTTATGTTGTAATATGGGATCAATATGCCTGCTAGGTCATGAGTGTTGTGCCCTATCACAATTTACAGAGTAAAGCAGATAAGCCAGTGTAGACAAGATACAAAACAAAAAAGTATCAAAAGAAATTTACACAACTCAAAAAAGGTGAGATCCGCAGAGATGTCCATCTGATCTGCCAGCTGTGGCTATACCTGATTGTCACAAATCTATTTTGGATAAGGATACAGTTATTGATGGTTACAGTAGTGTTGTGTTCAAGACCACACTATCCGAGACCAGAATGCACCGAGACCAAGACAAGATCAAGACTTCCGGGAGCTGAGACCGAGACCAAGACCATAAACATTTTTTTTTTTTTTTAATTTAAAAAAAAAAAATATATATATATATATATATATATATATAAATAAATACAATTATGACAAGGTTAAACTGTTTACATAACATTCTCTCTTTAATTTTAGTTTATTTTAAATACATTTGACGGAGAAAAAAGGTGCCTGCAAAAAATTTACTAAAATATTAAAACTACAACTACTACTGATACATTCACAATTATTCTACCTATTTGAAAATGAGATTTTTATGTCAGCTGAATGTACAGCAAGTGAATAAAAGTATTTCTGCCAAGAAATAACATGGCTGGTCGCCTACACACCACAGAGTGTTTCCTCTAACCCTAACCCTAACCACTTAGTTGATACAGTTTAATTTGGTTGCTGTAATGTTACTAGGATATTCACTCACAATGGTCCCAACTGTAACTGTAAAAGTGAAACTTACTGAAATAAAACTACAGACAAGTTGTCATCAGTCTAAAAAACAAAGAGCTACAGGTAGATGTGAAACAAAATAAAACAAACTTAAACCCTGGAACAGTCATGTGACAAATCAATCAACAGTTCTTGTTGAGAATTATTATTATTATTCTGGATACAGTGGAAACAGAAACTATAAAAAAAACTAGTTATATTGTGAACCTGTTTATATTGTAGGGAACATATATACATAAATGTAATTGGAGTCTAAAGCCACAAAAAACACCACTTTAAAAAGAAAATAGACTAATATAAGACCTCTTTACAGTCATTTGGGTCATTCTGCGCTTGTGCGACTTGTGGCTATTTAATAAGAGCCTTAAAAGATATGGATATAATAAAAAGAGTGGATGGATGGAGGCATAAACATGCAGACTTTCACACGGACACACAGACTTATTAAACACACACGGATGGTTTTAGATGCTACTCGGAACGGAGTGTTTTTGTGCCCCCCACAGTTTTCTTAATGCCCCTCCAGTTAATGCTGCCTGACGCCGACTCTGGTGAAGCTACGGCCATTTCTGGTGAAGCACTACAAACAGGGAGGGAGGGGCTGAGCAGCCTCCATCAGCTACACCTGCTCAGTGTTTAATATGAACAACATATCATCAGAGCAACAGAAGATCTGTGGGAACAAGTTGTTGTGGACGATACCACCTATGCCAGGGATTGTATACGAGTTTGAAACACTGTACGTTCATGATAACTTGATAGCTTCAAAAATTCTGGCTCCTAGTGGTGAAATAACTGATGCATCTTGTGCATATTTATTTTTTGTCTAATTATCCGGAAAAATTTTGCTCACCTTTTTCATGCCTTTGTTGTCATGTCTGCAAAACACTTGCCAGAGATGTGGACTCGAGTCACATGACTTGGTTTCGAGTCAGACTCGAGTCATGAATTTGATGACTTGAGACTTGACTCGACAAAATGTAGACGTGCGACTTTTACTTTAACACCAGTGACTTATGACTTCACTTGGACATGAGCCTTGTGATTTGGAAGGACTTGCTACTGTGTGTGTGTGTGTGTGTGTGTGTGTGTGTGTGTGTGTGTGTGTGTGTGTGTGTGTGTGTGTGTGTGTGTGTGTGTGTGTGTGTGTGTGTGTGTGTGTGCGTGCGTGTGTGTGTGTGTGTTTGTATGTAGAGTGGGTATGTCCTGGGGGGGCTTTCAGCACAATATCCAATCATATAAGGTGCACAATACAGCATTTAACCAATCAAATTGCAGGACAACAGGACGAAGAAGAACCATCAATCAAATGATACTGACAAAATGTTACCTAAAATAATTTTGTTTGGGGACAAAAATTGAGGTAATCAATAAAAAACAAGCTGAAGTAAACAAAACATGCGCTTCAGGATGGAGAAGCAACAACTTCTAACTTTGTCATTTAAAGCTGCACAAGGAACGGTAAATTCTGCATGAAAACTAAAATTATAACCAAAACTTTTCAAATCAATGTCAGTTTTAACTTGTGAAAAGAATATTAAAAAACAATAAATAAATATAGATGATCAAAGCATGCATGGTCTGTGTAAATATTATTACTCTGTTGTTAAATGGACTCGAAACTCAAATGGTAGAACTTAGGATTTGGCTGTATTGACTCAGGACTTGAGGGTAAGGACTTGAGACTTACTTATGACTTGTGAAGCAATGACTTGGTCCCATCTCTGACACTTACTACATTATTGCCTCATCAATATCATGAAGGTTGCGTTCATCGTCGTGAATGAAATCATAAAACAATACACAAGATACATAGTCAGGTAAATACAACTAATACAGCCATAAATAAAACAAAGACAATTTTAGTTATGCAAACAACAGGAAAACTGAAACCACATCTCACTTTGTGACTAAAAAGCCTGCGAGAAAAGGTGCGTTTTCAAAAGTGATTCAAACACAATATATCATTGACCTGTATTCAGAACTTCCCTTGTTACACAATGGCCATGTAAAAATATCACATTGAACAAAGTGGTAACAACATTTCTTCCTCATTTCAGAGTTGTTGACATGGATTTGGAGACAATGTTTCATCTGCAAGTCAGCTCGTTTTCATCATTTTCATTATTCATTCATTCTATGCAAACATCAACATGAATAATATTATCTGTTGGTCCACCCTGAAATATCATTATACACTATTTACTTGAATTAATATTTGTTTATTAATAAATGAAACTATTATTAAGAACTAATATTATTTGTAATGCTTCTATACAGGAAAAAGGAGGAAGATGTTTACATAAATTTTCTTCCATGGAGCAGTCAGGGACGCGGTTCATGGTACAGAACCAGCAGGACCAAGATCATGTCTTGACATTTTATTTCGTCATTGTTACGAAATAAAACGTTGTTGATAATTACCTTTTCCTCCCAAACGTTGTCGCAGATTCGTGTGACTCCAATGAAGACCGGTAGAGTTGTTCGGCTGAATCTTTACGTAGGATAGGATAGTCTTCTTAATGTCAACAAGACTTCAAAGGCATAGGCTTCATTATGACACAAGTGCTCATTGGTAAACTGCCACGTGATCAGTGACGTACTGACGTTCTACAGTGACGTAGGGATGTGGCTCCAACTGGTGGCATTTGCGGAGGAAAAACAAATTGGTTCTGAAGCTAATTAAGAATAGCTCTAACTTAGCTCCAGCTCCAACAATAGCTCCAAACAAAAACTCTGTGCTTTTGGTGGAAAAGCCTGACCGGTTCTCTTGGAAAATGACCTGCCCAAGCATGGGTAATTCTCTGTACACGTTGCTGCACAATCAGATCTTACAAGGGGACAGAGAAAGATTTATGGATTGATGCAATCCTTTCTGTATCTTGTCCATGTTTGCGATTGGTCAGACACTGCAAACAACGGCCCTTTTATATGAGCACACACACAGCCAGTTTGGAATTACCTGTCTTATGTTAAGGTGTTGATAACCAGGTTCTCTGTAACTGAAAATGTTTTGTTAGGTGAAGACCACTAACGGAGATATATCTCACATATATTTATCCAGATTCACTGTATAAGTCCTAAATGATCGAAGTGCAAAGGCACTCTGTGTAAAACACCAAATAAAAATAGAGGTATTGAGTGCAACTGAAAAAGAAATGGAAGCTTAGGAATGAAGACAAAGATGAGAAAACAGTACTAAAAAGCACAGGTTTTTCACTTGGAAAAATTGGAGTAAATAAAGAAAGAATAATCTTCAAGCATTGGAAGGAAACATAGACCAATGCCAGTGTTAATCCATGTGTGAGAGCTGTGGCTCAGTGTCGGGTGTCCCTTCGTGAATGGGCATGTGTTTCTGCTGTGTCCCTACAACGAGGCCTAAACTTAAAGGAGGGGGTGAGAACAAGCTGGTGCTAACTTGATAAGGATGCAGTTTGAGTATAAATTCAGGTATTTGTAAGGGTCACTGGGGAGTAAAAGACATGAATAAACATTATTTATCTCTCTATCAAAGCAAGGAATCTCTGTCTGTCTGTCTGTCTGTCTGTCTGTGTGTGTGTGTGTGTGTTTGTGTGTGTCTATGTGTGTGTGTGTCTCTGTCTGTGTGTGTGTGTGTGTGTGTTTGTGTGTGTGTGTGTGTGTGTGTGTGTTTGTGTGTGTGTTTTCTCAAATATCTCTGCGAATCAGGCTCAGATTGACCTGAGTCTTTCAGCAAGGCAGCTGCTTGGTTCAAGGGTGTGCAACGTTGGATTTGTTTGGAAGCCCCATCCCCACGCCTTACCTCCTCAGTCGACGGATGTTATCAGTTCTAGCTTGATGATGTCATCAGTCCTAGCTCGACAGTGATGTCATCAGTTAGAACATTAGAACATTGGAATCAGTGATAATGTCATCCCAATGTACCAATGTTCTAATATTCCATAGTTACTGATGATAATAGTGGTGAAGTTAGACATCAATGACAGGTCTGCGCAGCTGGAACCGACAACCAATGAACCACTTGACTGGCCAGCGACGCTGCACTCCACTCAAGGCTCCGCGCGGCTGAAATCGAAAACCAACGAACCACTCAACTTTAAAGGTGCATGGGAATGGTGATCATGCTACTGCGAAACCTTAACCAACAAAATGGACATTGCAATGGCTCAAGATATATCGTAGAACAAATACTGCCACACCTTTTAGTTGCAAAATCTGTAATTGGTGTTAATGCCAGACGCACTCACTTAATTCCACGAATCCCCCTCATACCATCTGACAACATCTTTCCATTTACCTTGCGATGGAAACTATTTCCAGTGAGACCCTGCTTTGCCATGACTGTGAATAAGACACAGGGTCAGTTTTTACAACGAGTTGGTTTTTTCTGCACAAGTGATTTCTTCAACCATGGCCAATTATGCGTTGCTGCCAGAAGAGTTGGCAGATCAAACAGATTTCGCATACTTGGAAATTAGCCGTTGGCTACAATCTGGCATATTTACATTTTTTTGAATGTTCATTAATATGTATTGTCCCTACTTAAATAAAGAAATTAAACTTGCTCTAGATGAAGAAACAAAGAAAAAGTACCACTTTCGGAGCAATGTCATTTTTACAGAAGTACTGACACAGTAAACCCACTCTGACAACAAACCATTTAACACAGTTCTCTTGAAGTTCATGCTTCAGCCCAGAAGAATCAACCTACCAGATTAGGTATATGAGAAAAAAACCTGTTTGGACACTGTCACTCACTAACACTAACCCTCACCATTACTGAACAATTTCTCATTCTAACAAAATATTCACTGTGCTACAACAGCCGTCATTCTCTATCTACCTTACCAATTTCTGTCTTGAAACAAATTATCCAAAACTTAACATGTTTGTTTAAACATACTAAGGGTTTGTGTTTTACACCAATGCAACAGCATGAACCATGATGGATAACAAAATTAATACTTATTACAGTATTCTACCATATATACCTTTTAATTATCCTCAAAACAGAAATCTAACCAGATTTAGCCAGATTTGAAATATCATGCAGTTGCATGACTGTTTTTGCTTTTTCCCAATGACTAAAAAAGAAAAAGGCACCGGTAGTGGTACTTTCACATTAGTGAAATGGGGTTCAACTCCCTACAGTGTGTTTGCTAAAAAACAAAATATATGAAAACACAATAATTATCACTCTAAACATTTCACAACAAACCTAAATGTCCCTGACGTCCCACCTTCAAACACAACCTCATTTGGCCATCCATGAAATAGCTACTTAACCTCTCACTTTTCTATAGCAATGCATACTTCCTACGAGCAATGTGCTAGAACAATAAAGCCTGAGGCACTGTTTAAACAAAAACATTTTCTAGTGAAAATGCTAAAGTTTTGGCGGTGCATTCACACAGCAAAAGCGTTTTGGTGTTTGAAAATGGAACTTTTTAAAAACGGAACCCCCTCCGTGTCTGTGTAAACAGGGAAACAACAGTTTCTGTATGGGCATGCACATTGAGGCTGCAGAGCCTCAGAGGATAGCTTGAATCAGACCTACAAAGGTAAGAAAGCGTTTGTTGTGTGGTTTCTGCAGCACAGAGCAGGTATGGATGCTGTGAGATGATGGCTCTATAAAAACTTCCTCAGTCTGTACATACTTTCCGATAAAGAGTGACAAAGTTTGACAAACTTTGCGGGTGTGTGTGTGTCTGTCAGCCCTCGCATGTGCGCGGGTGAAAAGGTGTAATTAATTGCAGGTGTTTTTAATGGGATGTTTTACTACCTGCTATTGATTCCATGGCTGCTTCGTTTGTATGATGACGTAATCAAAGCTTTATTTTGTATTTAGTAACATATCACTATTTGCACTATTTTTCATTGTTAAGTTGTTTGATATGCTTGATTTAAATATTTGTATTGTTTAGATCAGGGGTGCTCACACTTTTTCAGCATGCAAGCTACTTATAAAATGACCAAGTCACAATGATCTACCCCAGATCTACCCACCACAAAAATGCAAAACATATATTTCACATATATTTATTTTCACATATATTGAGGATTCTTTATAAGTACAATGTATGTTGATGTACCTTTCATAACCGCATGAACTAATTTTGCACAACACAACATAATTAACTATGAACATTTTTTGTAATTACCCGAGTTTACTTTGATGACTTGCACTGAACTGAATCAGCGAGGGCTGCATAGTCCGGACAGTAGCTGCTGACAGCCAGGCTCAAGCACACTTCCAAATGTTCATCAGTCATGGTGGAACGGTACTTGGACTTAATGATCTTCATGTGGGAAAAGGCTGACTCACATAAATAAGTGGAGCCGAATAATGCAGTCAAGGAGGTAGCACATTTCCTCATGTTGGGGTACTTTACCTCTGTGAGTAAGTTCCAGAACTGTCCATGAGCTCTTGACTTCAGCTCAATGTCGGCTTGTAGAGTCAAAATCTCATCTTCCACTCCAGAAGAGTTCAGGTCAAACAGTGTTGCAATTTTTGATGCGAGTGAATCAACATCAGCATCTTCCCGAAAAGGATAGCACATGGATGTAGCGACTGGCTCGAGCAAAGAAAAGTCTTGAAAGCATTTGTCAAACTCTGACAGACAATTGTCAATCTGCTCCGTGTAGCGTGCACTGTCAAGTTGCACGCAGGCCTTCCCTTGCGTCTCCAGCTCTGACGTCAGGTTCTGGAAATTTGCCAAATCATGGCGCTGCAGCTTTGAGGAGAGATGTTGCATCTTTCATTTGAAAGCATTAACTGAGCTGATCATATTGATCACTGTTTTGTCTTTTCCTTGCAGCTGTAGATTAAGGTCATTCAACATGTTTGTCAGATGGGTTAAAAATTCCAAGTCTAACAGCCACTGATCGTTATTTAGTTGCTTGTATTCTGCATGTCCAGCTACAAAGAAAAACTCCTTAATGTCAGGACAGAAATCTTTGCAGGAATTTTCCTCGACTAAGCCATCTCACGTCAGTATGTAGCAACAACTCAGAGTGGTCGCAGTCAGCCTTCTCCAGATGTGCACGGAATAACCGTCTTTGAAGAGATCTGGCTCGAATAGAACAGGCGATCTTTGTTGCCACATCCATGATCTCTTTCATATTTAGCATTTTAGCGTATAACGCTTGTTGGTGGATTATGCAATGGTAATTCAGGAAGTCTGGGAAAGCATCGTCCTGCCTACACTTGGCAATAAATCCATTCACGCGGCCAACCATTGCGGGTGCTCCATCCGTGGTGATAGACACCAATTTGTACACTGGGAGCTGAGTTTTCTCAATAAAGTTTTTAAACAACTGAAATATGTCCTCTCCTTGTGTGTGTTCTTTCATGGGAAGTACTGTTAATAGTTCTTCTTTTGCAGTGATATCACTAAACACCATACGAAAGAAAATGCACATCTTGGCTGTGTCACTCACGTCAGTAGATTCGTCCAACTGCAGTGAGAAACACTCACAATCTCCGATGTCCTTCCACATTTGCTGGGTTACATCCTTAGCCATGGCTTCACAGCACCGTGTTACTGTACTTCTTGACAGCTGCAGAGCTTTGATTGAAGATAATATTTCTGCCTTATTTTTAAAGTCTCGAAACAATGAGTCAGCTGGTTCAACGAATGCCTCTTTTACCATCTCTCCGTCTTGGAAGGACTTCATGTTATTAGCGATGACGTGACTCACCCGGAACGATGCTTCGGTGGCAACTTTTGCTTTTGAAGTAAGTTGTGTGAAAAATGACTGCTGTCCGGACAACTGGGATTTTAGTTCATTCACCTTTCTCTTTCTCAGCTCGCTTTTTGGCGGGAAGTCGGTGTCGTATTTTCCATGAACAGTCCGGAAATGCCGCTCCACATTTCCTTTCTTTGGTATTGCGATGGCAGATTGGCAGACGAGGCAAACACACTTAGAAAATGACATCGTGAAAAAAAAGTCCACCTCCCATTCCGTATGAAAGTGATAAGTTTTTGTCTTCTTACTTGGTCCAGCAACCCTGCTCATTTTTGATGAATATAGGCTTTCTTTAGCTTAAAATCGGAGGTAACTCGCTGACGGGATGGATGATAGGCTGACATCAGCCGCTGACGTCTGTTTTTTTGATGTCATGCGATCTACCAACACTACCTTTGCGATCGACTGGTAGATCGCGATCGACGTAGTGAGCACCCCTGGTTTAGATAGTGTTTTGTTAATATAAAAAAGTTATTTATACAGTTAGTTTTTTTTACTGTTATGTTTCTACATTTGTAGTGTTTTATTTAGAACTATTTATTTTGTATTTTTCATTCATTTGTGTGCCATATGTTCTTTTTTGTTGTTATTTTGTGTTTTTCTATTGATTTAAAAAAAAGTAAGGTATCGATAAAGTACCGGATCGATAAGAGTAGGAGTATAGTAGTATACCCATCCCTAATGTTGAAGAGGTAAATCACCAGATTTGCTTGCTTTATTGTTGTAATCCGTTCTTTAAAATGTATATTTTTTATTTATTTGAAGTTTCAATAAATCTGAAATTGTTTATTATAAAACAGATTGATTTATTGCTTGTGTTCATTGAAAAATACATGACAAGAGTTATTTAATCGCAAATACAATATTGAGGAAAAAATTGCAATTGGATTATTTTCCAAAATTGTTCAGCCCTAGTTTAAATTGAACTTTTTTTAGAAAAAAAAAACCAAACCTTGTGTAATAAACTAGTCACTAGTCGATAAAGAAACATCAGTGTGATCTACATGAATAATAGTCAGATAGCAACGTCCCTAATCTCTATCTGTTTATTAATGTGCAGTTACAGATAATCTACTGTCTACACTTAGCACTGAGCTACTGTCTATTTCCTTACATACAAAGTCCTCTTAGATGTGGTTTGTTTAATAGACAATTAGATTTCACACATTCCATTTAGAACTAATAATTAAGGCTGCAACAATGAATCAGTAATATCAATAAAAATCAACTATTAAAAGTGTTGGCAACAACACAGTGTGTGTGCGCGCATGAGTGTTTGTGTGTGTGCGCACCACGAGTGTTTGTGTGTGCGCACCACGAGTGTTTGTGTGTGTGCGCACCACGAGTGTTTGTGTGTGCGCACCATGAGTGTTTGTGTGTGTGCGCGCATGAGTGTTTGTGTGAGTTATTTCAATTTAAATGTTGTTGTGTAAACAGGGCTTTAGACAGGTTTCAGTCAGACTCTACCATAGGTTGTAACTGGTGGACCTTGTGAGTCCTTTCATCCTAAAAACCATTTCACAAAACTCTGATGAAAATAAAATATATACAACAGGCTCAAGAGCTATATGGGTCCTTCGACTGTGCACAGCATTGTTACAGTCTATGGTTGCTCGGTGACAAAATAGGCGGTGCCTTCTGATGACATAAGTCTGTGATTTGTGGCGCACCAGACAAGTTACTGGTAACACACAGAACCTGACTAAAGTCGATGGCCTTATCACAAATTTGAAATGTTGACGGAACAGTCTTCCAAAATGAGTAGACAATTTATTTATTTGTTTATTAGGGGATTTGTGGCCTAGTGGTTAAGGAAGTGGGCTTGTAATCGGAGGGTCACTGGTTTGAATCTCACCCCAGCCATCACTGTGGGACGTTGAGCAAGTCCCTTAACCCCAATCCAACTCCTCCCCAGGCGCCTGCAATTGGCAGCCCACTGCTACTCCACAGGGAAAATCTGGAAAATGCTGAGAAGAATTTCCCTACGGTGATTAATAAAGGTCACATTATTTGTGGTTGGGGCAACCCTCCAGGTTTTGAATGCATTTATTCTTTCTGCTACAAGCTCTACAAGGCCTATGTGCCTCAGTCTGTTGCCATCATAAAAAGTGAAAATATCAAACACCACTACGAGATCAGACACAAACATTTTGAGGAAACTTACCTGCAGCAGTCCAAGGTCAGGACATGATAAATCAAAGAGTTAAAAGCACAGTATGAGCGATCTACATGAATCCTCTCCACTCCCTCACAGCACAACGACTGGCCTTTGAGTGTACACTGAGATTTCAGTGGATCTTAGGACAACATTAAAAACCCTTCATATTCTCTGTCAATAACCTCTGACTCAGGGTTGGCGTCTGTCAGGGGTCTGTTTCTATAGCTCAGTGTTTTGTGCCCCATGATTTTTTATATGCTTGTATGCATTTGCAGAGTTTTTACTGTATCTTACAGCCTTTTACAAAACTGACACTTGAGCAGCAGCACTCACACAAACCCTGAAAGTCAGGTAGCTTCTTTGTTGAAACTGCAGCAGTCAGTGCGCACAGGAGAGAAAACAAAATTAAATGATTTTTTTTTACACTGGTATCATTCAGTACAGATATCAATACTATCAATATTTTGGATCTTCCACACACCTCTACTATCCAGGTAATTTATTTCACAGTCACACAGGACTGGTCACAACAATGCAACGACCCAACAATCCGAGTATAAGCCGCGGACTTATAAAAGCTCCTGATTACTAATCCTATGCTTGTGCACACAGACTGCACCACTCGCATGGCAAAGACAAACTCCTTAGTGTGAGTTTTTTAAACTGGAAGAAATGCATTCACACTGTTTTTCATTCATCAGTTTTTTTAAATTAATTTGTTTTCAAAGGACAGGGAACTAGGGATTTAAATTAGGATTTTTTAAAAGTTCTTTAAGTGATTGTTAGGTCAGTTCAGCCTAAAGTAGCACTTTCCTTTGAGGTCGACAATTTTTTAGGAACTGAAAAGATAATGGGTTTACGGTACTTTGTTTTTAGCCTTGTCTCTAATTTAGTTGTTTCAGGTTTGCCTGTTTGAGTTTTGTAATGTAGCATGTTAGAATGTCTTGCCAAAAATGTGTTTTTGCAAAACTTGAAACAATGTGGGCTACTTTGGGAAATAAACAGTTAAAGTTTGATTTTTGATTTGATTTATTTATGGATTCAGAAACACAGCGACCCAGAGAGATAGGCTAACCATGTAAAAGTTAGATTGTATGACATGCATTGTGGGTAGGTAATTGCTCGGACCTCAGCAGTAGGTTAAACTTACCGGACTTTTCACAGTATTAGTTGAATACCCGTGTGCTAGACTCTAGGTCTAGGGCAGTAGTAACCTAAAGGCTCAAACATACTCGGGCGGAACGTACGTGGAGCTGACTCTGCTCTGCATACTTGGTGTCACTGTCACACAAAACACTGCTTTTATTTTAAAAGTAATTAATGTCCAGTGCCAACATTCATCAATGTAAGGTTTCCCCAAACATTTGGTTGCCAAGAACTTGTTACAGAGAAGAAAATATGTAAAGGTCTATCTCATAATGCTTATACTAATTAGTCTACAGCCATGTCTACCCCTCAATTATCAAAATTTCTATACAAATATTTAATTGAATGCTGGTGGAGACCCATGTTCAGATCGTATTGTCAGTAGATTGCTTGTTAAATCCCAGGTTAACACACTTACACTGTATTTCATAAAATATTTTCTTACAGCTGTATAGGAAGCCTATACTTTTGACAAAACATTTATGTCTTGGTGGTTAGTGCTCTGTTAAATGCTCTTGATATTCCATAACTTATTCACTCATAACCTACACATCAAATAAAATAATTTTACTGAAACTCCAACTTATGGCTTACAGAATCACAATGCTCCCCAGACTGTAGTTTGAGAAAGAGTGGTTGTCATTACTGCGCCATTGACACCGGCAAATTGCGTGTATATTCTTTTGGCATTGTACTTTTAGAGGTTTCCACAATGTATCATTTTGCTCCAATACATCTGTCTGCTGTGTCATCCCTCACTGCATCCATCCATCAACCTACTCACTGGCCTTCATATTCTTTTCAATTTGCAATAACAGATGAAACCAAATACTATGGGAAATTCAGGCAATTTACATCCCAACCCACTTTCATGATTGTAAATGACAGAACAACTTTTAACTGAATAAATGCAAATTGGATCAGTGTACTTTATATCAAAATCCCTGGTACCAAATTTAACTATTAGCATTTGTGCAAACGAACAGCTTAGAGTGCCTCCACTGTTTATACAAGTTCGGCCTAAAAGCTTGTAAGTGTGCTTTTTAGATTTGTGGTTAAGAAAAAGCCTGATCATACACTATATAGATTTTAATGTCTTTAAAAGACAGGGATTTTAGTCTGTGATCTGCCATTGTGAAATGCTGAAAAGCATAATGGTTGATGATGTGTTTTGGCTCAGCAGATCATTATTTGCAGTGAAGCCCCAGAGAGTTTTGTCTGTCTACCTTGCTAATCAGCCATACAAACGAACAAAATGTGGCAGATTCTCCCTTACCAGCTGGAAACAGAGTATTTGTCAGATGAGAAAGTGGAGGAAGTGAAAAAGAGGAAGAAGAAAGAGATTCAATGCCAGCAGATCCAGGCACTCTAGGCCCCCATTTGAAGAAGCAGTGGTGCAGCATTTATCATTGATTTTTTTTAACATTTCCATAATTAGTCATCAGAACCTTTATTTCCTTTAACTTCTGTGTGTATGTTTGAAATCTCCCTTCGGATTTAATCACATCCTATCAATCACTGTACATCGTACACGGAAGTCTTTGATTATTTATTTGGTTTCTGTAGTTTTCAAGGCCCGGGGAGTGAGATAGGCCCAGGTGTAGCAGTTTGGTCAAAAGTATGTTGGAGCTAAAGTCTATAAAGATATAAAGACCAGATGCATGTAGTTTCCCTGCCACTCCAGGTGGGGCAAAGCAGAGCAGTGGCTCTGGCATTGGTCGTTAATCTACTGGCTATCTAGTCAAACTGCTGGGGTCCTGTCCAACAAGTAGAATAGAAATAATGTGTGTGCTGACCAGCTTCTGAAAGCGCTTCATAATGATGGGTGTTGGTGCAACTGTAAGGTAGTCGTCATCAGTGCTATTGATGGACAGCGCTATACTCAAAAAGGCAGTTTTTTATGGAAAAGCTGCAACTTGTGCAGAAGTCCAGTAACTGAACACAGTTTAGTTTCAGAGTGGGAAGGCCTTTCCTACTAATGACACCCCTCCAGGTCATAATGTGTTTGCCCATACCAGCTTTCCAGTCACCCAGAAGGTCTCCTTTTTTAATAGTGCATAAATAGCCTAGAATACATTTTTAGACATGTTTATTGAATATTCTGACATGTTTTTAAATATTCCAGTAGTCTTTGCTTTTCAAAAAAGCACAACAAAGTTTATCATTCAAATAAAACAAAACAAGCATTCCAAAAAAAACCGAAAGCGCATTAAAGGGGAGGTATGATGAAAAAAATCACTTTATAATGGTTTTGCTACAGTGATATACATCCCTTTAGCCTCATTCAGAGGGTCAAAGTTAAAAAAGTTCTGTTTCCTCCCTCCCTTGTTATTCCACATTTTGTAAAACGTCAGCTTTAAACGGGTGAGTTGGATTTTGCCCACGTTGGCAGGTGACGTCACCTAACACGTTAGAATGTGAGCTCCTCCCTCTCCAATTATCCAACAGCTAAAACAACACTACTGGTTAGTATAGAATATATATTGTACTTTATTTGCCATATGTAAATGCAAACTGCACTACTAGGCACCCAAACTGTACTACTTTTTCTGCTGCCGATCATGTTGGGAGTCACTTCTTGAAGCCACGGACCTATTGTTTACACACATCAGCTGTTAGGAAACAATGGGGATGTTGTGGCTCACAGCGCTAACAATGGACTTGGTTGTGGAATTGGACGGCTTCCAACTTTTACGCACAGACGGACGATGGAGAGCGGAAAGGAGAGTCTGGGTGTGTTTGTGTAAGGAAAGGAGGAGCTGCTGCTATTGCTGTTGTTGCTGCTGCTGCTCCTGCAGCAACGCACACAATTTTCCAACTCGAAATCACTGCACGTTGTTTGATTGCGTCATTGTGTCACGCGCTATTATTCAGCCTTGCTTTTAAGTTTTAACTCACCAAACCGAAGGCCGAATGTTGCTTTTTTTGCAATATTCGACCAAATATATTTGGTGACCAACTATTCGGTGCATCCCTACATTTGATATCTTCTCTTCTCATGGATCCATCCACTTTTAGTACGGTATCAACTTTCTTTCTCAACTCTCCTGTCATACCCATTATTTGTGTCTGTCCTTCTACTCTTTCCATCTCTTTTTTTATATGATGCTATTTCTCTCTCTACTCGCCTCATTTCCTGAAAGCATTTCCCCTCTTCTCTATTCAAACCATCCATTTCTTATTTTGATTGCTTATTTCTCTCTCCTCGTACTTACCCTTACTTTTTCTGTCCCTCTGTATTCTCACTCTCCCATTTGAGGATGTTATAGTAAAAATGACATCTTCCTGATCCAGCTCATTTTAACTACGACAGTCCCACTGGATGCTTATGTTCACACTTTCACACACTTTCAGCCACACACACTCCAGGAGATCCAATTAAAGAGATATATGAGCTTGGATGCTGCTCAATAGAAAACCCACTTTCAGTCTTCTCCAAAGTGGCCTAATCCAATTAAACATTGCACATCCACGTTTGGCGACTTGAAACCACTCCAATGTGAGAATGGTGGTCATAAAAACAAACAAGCAGATAAAATTGTGTCTTGCTTTTTGGATAAGAAGTACAGAAAAGTTCAAATTAGTCTCTTCAGGTGCTCTGTAGATATCTTTATATTCTGTTTTGGTCATATTTTTCAATCTGTTTCGATTTTTCGATTCTCTATTACGTTTTTTGAACAATAATGTCACAGTATTTGCAGCAGAACTGCCAAATTAGGACATCGACTCTAGGCCCAACACTTCGAGCAATCCGCCATTTTTATTTCTCGCTTTTATTTTGTAGTCCAAGCTCAAGGATGCCGAAGTTACGAGAGGATAAGTCAAAATGTTCGGTTGTTGGATGTAATAACCCACACGCTTCATTACACCGTCTCCCAGCATCAGAACCTTTTCAAAGTGCCTGGTTGAGTTTTAGTTTTCACGGAAATGTAGCCACATTTTGTGCGCGAAGCACTTCAAGGATGACTGCTTCAGCAACCTCCGCCAGGATAAAGAAGGATTTGCCGAAAGTCTTCGTCTGATTGAGGGTTCAATTCTTTCTATCTTTGGAGACGACGAACAGAGCACTTCGGTAAGCTGTAAATAACGCTAAAAAGTGTGATGATAAGACGTCCCTGTCATTGTTTTGTTAGCATTAGCAGTTGCACCGTCTTCATATGTTAGCGCTGTGTGCTCATTTTAGATCCTTGATGATATGGCCTACGTGGTTTAATTTAAGTCTAAAGTTTTCATTAGTCATTTCATTTTGCCGTTTTTGTCTCCGAAAAGACTGTATTAAAATGCATTTTGTGACGTTAGCTTGGCGCTAGCGTTAGCTCGGTGCTTGTGTTAGCTCACTTGTTAGGGTTCTGCAGGTTCATCATCTTCATTTTCATCTCGCTCCGCCGGGTCAGACTCTGGCTCGAACATGTAAGGCTGGATGGACAAGTCTTCTGTTGTTGACAATGTGTAATTAACGTGTGAATAAAAAGTTTCTTCGCTGCTAAATAATCGTATCTCTTCTATCAAACTACAAAAATGGCCGAACAGGGTGGAGTTGAACCAAGTGTCACCTCTGCAACCTGGAGAGGGGGCGGGATATGAAGTGTCTCATTTGCATTTAAAGAGACCGCACCAAAACGAGTTGCTCTTAGAAGCACATCAGAAAAGGGGAAGAAAAGGGGCCTGTGGAGCTATAATAATGAGGAATTCAGACCCAAGCAGTGCAGTTCCGCTTTATATAGACCACAACTGTATGATTTATATGTAAAAAGGAAGGATTTAAAAGCATGACATGTCTCCTTTAAACTGATGTTTTCTATCATTTTATCACAAATTAAACTCTATCGTTCTGTGCTATGATCCAATCACATCCATACACATTTTAAAAAAGAATGTTCATTTATACACGTTTAAACATGTCAAACTGTTTATAATAACATAATGAGAATAAACTCAACAAGAGTCACTTATAGTTGCATTGTTGAAAATTAATTCAAATCTATTTAAAACCAACCTGTGCTGTGTTGAGCAGAAGGGTTCAATTCAACAAATTTGTGATGTCTTGCATACTTTGTGACACATTTAACAACTTTTTCTGACGCATAGTAAAATAAATATAAATGTTTCAACTATTCATAGGACTAACGCGCCTAGTGGTTAAGGATGCTGGGCTTGTAATCAGAGGGTTGCCGGTTCAAGCCTCACCTGGGCACATCACTGTGGGATGTTTAGCAAGTCCCTTAACCCCGAACTGCTCCCCAAGCACCCCAAAATGGCTGCCAACTGCTCCTCAGGGAGCAGAGGACAAATTTCATATATGTGTACCAACATGTATATGAGCAATAAGGGCAAAAAGCCAAATATAATTTAATTAATTTACAGAGATTAACTAATCACAATCTGATCATCAAACTGTGCATTTATTTACATCTTTCTATGGCTGCAAAAGCAAAAATGTAGATAATTGACCTGTAGCACAACTACGTGAGTAGGTAAGGGTTTTAGGATTCTGGTTTTCTTGCTATATTGCTCAGTTCTCGAGCCGCCGTTCCATGCAATAGAACTTTTGACCGGTAAATGACCACCCCATTTCATGAGACAATGTCTATGAGATGATATAAAACAATAACTATACATATGCTTGGCAAATAAAGACATTAATGATGTGATAAAAAGCTTATAGTTCTAAACTTTTCTGAAAAGGCTGGTAGGTTATTGAGAGTACACCTGACATTTACAGCTACTGGAAATATGGAGAATGACAGAGGATTGTCTTTCTGCACCCCACCACCTCTCTGTGCATCTGTCAGCACCTGAACCTTCTCCTGAGATCTTATCTCTCAATTACAGCACCCAGCACATTCCTGTCAACCACACATATGCATGGATGCACACACACACACACACACACACACCTGTGCATTCAAATCAAAACATTTCAGGTCAAAGCATCATGGACTTAAAATCGTTCAGATTGACGTAACGCACTGATAACCCCGTAGTTACAAGTCAAGTTAATAGCACTGGGAGTTAGGTGAAAGAAGAAATCATGATGATTTTGTTCTGGTTCCTTCTATATTATACAATTTTGAAAAATTGAATACATTTTATCCTACAGCTTTACATTCACAAACTCATTCTTCTCACGAGTAAAATAAAGTGTGAGTGTGAAATGAGATGTGAATGACTTTTATGGAAAATATTCTAAACATAGTTTAGTTGTGAAAACACAACTCAACTCATTGCAAGGTTTGAAATGCACCTGTGCATCAGTTCAACCCTGCATTATTAGCCATTATTAGACAATATGCTTTAGTTTTGTATGATTTTTAATGTATTTATTGTGGGGGAATTCTGTATTATAGATAGAGTATTTCATATTAGGAGTATATATATATACTGCATATATTTTACAGTGGGAGTAACTTTGGAAAATCCAATTCTAAATCTGGGGTGCTATTATGGCAGCACATAAATGTTGTGGTTGAATGAATAATGTCATGTAGTGTTGTGGTGGTCAAGACCGGTCTTGGTCTCGAGACCAAATTTTAAAGGTCTTGGTCTTGTCTCGGTCTCTGAAGCATTTTGACTCGGTCTTGTCTCGGACTCGGGCTGCCCGGACTCGGGATTTTCCATCAAGACCGTTAGAGACCAGCACTAATTCCTGCCATTTTTAAACTTTTTTATAATGTGATAATAACACGGAGAAGAATGGGATAAAACAATCCTTTATTCATTATTTAATCCACCCCGTATATTGACCACAACCTTCCTTAATGTGACTGAGTGACGTGTGTGACACACTCATACGTGTGTGGCTACGTGTCAGTTTGGACCGCGGAGCGCAAGGGAGATATGAACTAATCACCGGTAAAAATCCCAGTAAAACTCCAGAAAACAATCACCAGTAATAATAATTATCTCCCTGGTAAAGACAGTAGCTCTAATAACTAGTAAAATGATAAACTGATGATATTACAGCCTGTGAAGGCTGGATAGGGGACGCATTTACTCTGCTTCTGGGTCCTAGTGCCAGCCGAGCGGTGAAACCTGTTCCGTTTACCGTGTTTACTGAGGTCCGTGTGTGTTTAATAAGTCTGTGTGTGTTTAATAAGTCCATGTGTGTCTGTGTGAAAGTCTGCATGTTTATGCATCTGTCCATCCACTCTTTTCATTATATCCATGTCTTTTAAGGCTTTATTACATAATGTCGGCTGTAGTCCGGGCCGCCGCCATCTTGGTTTATGTCGTCATTAGCGTGTCATCGCCGCAGAGTTGCACTAGACCAGAATGACTCAAATAACTGTAAAGAGGTCTTATATTAGTCTATTTTCTTTTTAAAGTGGTGTTTTTTTTTGTGTCTTTAGACATTTATGTATATAATATGTTCCCCACAATATAAACAGGTTCACAATATAATTATTTTTTATAGTTTCTGTTTCCACTGTATCCAGAATAATAATGATTCTCAACAAGAACTATTGATTAATTTGTTACATGACTGTTCCAGGGTTTGAGTTTGTTTTATTTAGTTTCACATCTACCTGTAGCTCTATGTTTTTTAGACTGATGACAACTTGTTTGTAGTTTTATTTCAGAAAGTTTCACTTTTGCAGTTACAGCTGGAAACCTTTATTAATGGAATATCCTAGGTACATTACAGCAACCAAATTAAACTATATCAACAAAGTGAATTAATAAAAATAACCTGTGTAAAGGCTTTTTTCAAACTAAAAAATTATCTTGTGAACTCTGTGACCTGTTGACCTGCACAACTCAAAGAATCAGAATCAAGAATCATTATTTCTTGGCAGAAATGCTTTTAAACACTTGCTGTACATTCAGCTGACATAAAAATCTTGTTTTCAAATATGTAGAATAATTGTGAATTTATCAGTAGCAGTAGTAGTTTTAATATTTTAGTTAATTTTTTGCAGGCACCTTTTTTGTCCGTCAAATGTATTTAAAATAAACTAAAATTAAAGAGAGATGTTATTTAACTGTTGAACCTTGCCATAATTTTATGTATTTATATATTTTTTTAAATTGAAAAAAAATGTTTATGGTCTTGCTCTTGACTCGGTCTCGGCTCCTGAAAGTCTTGGTCTTGTCTTGGTCTCGGTGCATTCTGGTCTCGGGCAAGTCTTGGTCTCGGATAGTGCGGTCTTGAACACAACACTAATGTCATGCAATCAGGATTGCATCAGTCAAACACGCAAAATAATAAACTGGGCAGATCGGCTCTGGCGCCCTAAATATTGGGAGGAAGTAAATAATGCACAAGAAACACAGGAGGAATAGGTTATGAAATTAGACATACAATTGTAATTCTTAAAAATTCTCGCTTATTTGTGGTTGGGTTGCGGGGGCAGCATCCTTAGCTGGGAGGCCCAGACTTACCTTTCCCTGGCCACCTCGTCCAGTTCTTCCTGCGGATCCTGAGGTGTTCCCACGCCTGCAGAGAGACATAGGGGCGGATTCACTAAAGGTTTATGGGTATTGAAACGTGTGCAAACGTCACTCCAAGCACTAATAAGGCGTGCAAACCCCAGGGAATCAGGACTGCACGTCTTCTTGCGTCACAATTCGTCCTCAATCCATTTCTCTCTGATGAAATTATGTAAAGAAAGCGGATCTCAGAAGAGCCGCAAATAAATGGGAGGGCGAAATGTAAATAAATCAATGCAGTGGGCGCAATGAGATTCATCAAACCTGGAACTATTTGCAGTGATTGTTTTAGCACCGGAAAATAGTGCGACTGACAAGCAGGTACAAACACACACGCAGAGATCAGCTGCAGTAAATGTTGACCCAAAACACAGCGGAGATGGAAAAAAATGCCCCAGTTAACCTTTAGTATAATAAAGTAATTTAAATAAAACAATAGTCAATATTTATCAGCACCGAATAAGAAAATGCAGAGTAAAGTGTGTGTGGGAGAGAAAAAGCTGCACACCCGTGGCGGTGTGCGTGGAGTCTGGTGTGGCTGCGGTGGAGAGAGGATGCTGTGCGCACCACTCTAGGGATGTTTTGACTCTGGATGGAAGAAGCGTCAGGCCAGAATAATCTGATCAGATGTGTAATTTACACAGTGATGGCACAATGTTCACATATGAGTGTGGTGACACAGCGCTACTCAGGAGCTCAGACCTGCTGGTGATGGTCAGTAGATCATCTTCAAATGGTGCAGACTGATTGACAGACTGTGTTGCTGCATTAACTCAGATCAAATGTTGGTTTCTGTCCAAGTCTGACTGTTTTTCATGGACTGATGAGAGCAAAGTTACAGGACCTGAAGGAGCCGCCACATTAAATTCGGGGGAAAAAATCATTAGGTTTTAAAGTTGTTGGGTTTTTTTTTTTTGTTTGTTTTTTAAAAACATTTTTATTTATATATTTCGTTTTCTACATTAGTAAATGTTTGTGCAGCAGACAGAGAAGTCCATTTGCCTCCTCAGCAGGTGAGGAAACTGTGTCACCAAAGGATTTAGGGACGCAACTGGTTTACCACCCTTTATCTCAGATCTTAGTAAATTGCCCGTCTCATCAGTGTGTCATGGGTGTTCCTCAAGGTCTCCTTCTGGTGGTACAAGCCCTGAACACCTCACCAGGCAGGCGTCCGGGAGGCATGCCCAAGCCATCTCATGTGGCACTTCTCAATGCGGAGGAGCAGCGGCTCTACTCTGAGCCCCTCTCGTATTGGCTGAGCTTCTAACCCTATCTCTAAGGAAGAGCCCAGCCACCCTTTGAAGGAAAGCTCATTTCAGCTGCTCGTACCCGCTTTCTGATGACCCAAAGCTCATGACCATAGATGCGGGTAGGAACGAAGATTGACCAGTAAATCAAGCAGCTCCCTCTTCACGTGTATTTTATTAATAGGATTCTCATTTAAACAGTAGCATTTCAGCCAAGGAGGGAGATAGGAAGATTATTCCATCACTCCAAATCACCTGTAAATTTGTCAAGCAATTAATGTATTAAATCCGATGATATATTTATACCCAGGTGTTTATTATTTTCTGTTGGATGAAGGTTTTGAGGATTTTGGCCTGCAGGATTCGACAGGTTTTTTTATTAGAGGAAGTAGTAATGACTTTGTCCAGTAAATAGAATAATCAGAATGTTTTTAGGAGTTATTAAATACTCCTTATAATGAGAATTGGCATTCTGTCAGTGATAATGAGGGAAATCAGTCAGTAACTGGAGAGGAGCATGATCATTTTTTGTCCAATTCAAGTAGTGAATAATGTGGGGCAGTGTGTGGTTAAGGAAGTATACATGAAACCACAGGGTCGCTGGTTTAATCCCCACAGTTGGCCATTGCTGTTCCTCCGCGCTCCAGCTTCAAGGGGAGCACATGCCAGTATCCTTCTTATGCCAGTCCCAAGCCTGGATATATTCAAAGAGCCAATCAGGAAGTGAATGTGATGTAAAATAGTGGAGAAGGAAGCAGCCAAAAGGAAATCCTTTAGTTGTAATTGTAATGTACACTGTATTCATCTGTTCCTTTACTTTTAATTTTAATCACTGACACTCTGACAAAAAGGGGGGCCAGCATTGACCAGAAGTGTTTTTAAACATCAGCTGGGATCCATTTGGACCGCGGGTGCCTTGCTTAATGGTATACTATCTAAAGCCAGTGGATTTTTTTATTTTTTACTCATGCGACTATTTTTGGGATCGGGCCGAGCTTCTGCTAAATCGTGTGTCGTGCATTGTGTAGTTTACATGGGGCCACGAGAAGCGATTAACACCTCACGACCAGCTCCCAATCAGCAATCATATGGTCACAAGAAAATCAAACCTGTTTGAAATCGTGGTCGTTCCTCGTGAGTTTATCGCACTGTTGAAGCAGTGCCACGGACCGGCTAACCTCAAACTCTCACACTGCGCGTGCGCGTCCACCATAAGACTGCTGTAGAATTGACAATTGACAGACCGTATCGCCCACGTCTGCTCAGCCAACTTTCCGGAAACAAGACTCCGACATGTCATGTATAGAAGTACAGTATGAGCAGTCAGGTCACGTTACAGTGTCTGTTCGTATAATGTGAGAATATTTATTGTGAGCAGCGAGCATTCGAACACTGCAATTTAGTTGCTCAATTTGAGCCGGAGCTGAGTACAACGATTGAAAAAAAATAGCACAGTGTATGCCCGCCTTGGGAGGTTTAGGTTGTGAAGGAATGTCTCAATATCTTCAGTTTTAGGGCCATCAAGTATAGGTTTGACAAATAATCATTAAAAAAATTATTCATCTCCTAAAGTGAATTTGAGGGTTGACTTGATTTATCTAAGATTGCTGCTATTAATGAGTCTTATGTTCTCTTTAAGTAGGTTTGCCAGGTATTTGCCTGATTTGTTATTTTAGTTCAAATTTTTAGCCATAATTGCAAAAATCTGAAATCAGTTATTTAAAGAATGTTCCGTGTTTTTAAGTTTGTTCCACAATCATTTACTTGGATCTGCTTTGCATTTCTCTGTGAGTTGTTTGATTTTTTCTATACTTTTACAGTTTTTGTTTTTTTCTTGAAGAAGTGTAAGATATTTTAAATATTTAGATATTTAGATTTGTTTTTGTCTGATTAAAGCCTTTTCAGTTTACCAGAGTAAGGATGGAGATACGTCAAGGAAGTAATTTGTTTTATTTCCATATTTTTTAAATAAAATGCACTGTCATTAAGTAAATAAGTGTTAAAGCACCATTTTATAATAGGATGTATTCTAGAAGTTTTATGTGCAATTGAATTGTTTGATATTAACAAGTCAATTTGTTCAAGGAATGAATGTGCACACATAAAGAATATGGCTGCATGTAAAAATCAATAGAACTGTTGCTAAGATGATATGGAAGTTTAAAAAAGGACACATGGGAAAATGCTCAGTGCTCAGCACTATTCCCAAAATATCACTCCTGACCTGTTTGTACTTGTTCTCATAGAAACAAAGGCATTTTCGAGGTCCAATTATAATTCAATTATCTTTTACCCTCTTGTCTATACTTAATTTAGATTTTTTTTAATCACATGTCTAGTGGAGATAATAGAAGAGCATTCCTCTTTGCTGCTGATGAAAAGGGAGTGGAGGCCTAGTGGTTAAGGAAGTGGGGTTGTAATCGGAGGGTCACTGGTTAGAATCTCACCTGGGCCATCACTGTGGGATGCTGAGCAAGTCTGTTAACTCCAGTCCAACTGCTCCCTGGGTGCCTGCAGTTGGAAGCCCACTGCTACCCCTTGGGGAAAATGGGGAAAAATGCATTTAATTATTGTTGATGAATAAAGTATATATTATTAGTAGTAATAGACAGTAGTAATAGTAGTAGTAGTAAAACTTGCAGTGAATCTGACTTTGATCCAACCTGCAATCAGAAGTCCTTCAGGGGTTATTTTGATTGTCTCTTTCTGTTGAAATCCCTGTCCTGGTGACATTTCAATCAGACAAGAAGAAAAGTCTGTGGCAGTCCATTTTTCCAGGGATACCAGATTAATTGTGTGTGTGTGTGTGTGTGTGTGTGTGTGTGTGTGTGTGTGTGTGTGTGTGTGTGTGTGTGTGTGTGTGTGTGTGTGTGTGTGTGTGTGTGTGTGTGTGTGTGTGTGTGTGTGTATGTTGTGTTTAAGTGTGTGGTCACTGTTGGCTTTTTAGCTGAAAGCCAAAGCTTTTCCAAAGCCACAGACAAAGCCACAGCAGGTGGATGAGTAACTGGGTGTAGGAGGGGGGAGTGGGGGGTTACTGAGAGCTCAATGCCTCTCCTCATCACAACCCTCGACTCTACAGAAAAGGCTGATTAATCTGAGCCTAATAAGATGGAGGGGCAGTCCACAGTCCGCAGCCTTGTTCAGCCTCATTCTTGAAATGAGGCTGAACAAGGCTGGGGACTGTGAACTGACTGATGGACAAGGCTCCCTTTATACAGAAGACTAAAGATTACGTCAACAGCACTATAATATTCCTCAGTTTTACAAATATTGAAATAAAGCATTGTTTTTATAATTACTTCATGATTTAAGCTGTTTTGGCACAGGCATAATAGTGACAATGATGTTTCCCAGTGTTATCGTTAGAAGTAACTTCTGAGTTTTATTCTGCACAGCCCAAAGAAGGAAGTTCTTAAACTGACACCCTGTTACTTCTGTGGCTCGACTTAAAACCTGTTTTATGTTCTCTCTCACAGATGTGTTCGATGAGGTTTATACATAGGCAGAGTTTGAGATTCTTGCCAAGGGGGTGGGCAGCAAAAAAATAAACAAATAAAATTAAAAGAATGTCTCAAATTTCGCTTCACAAATAAGGAATGACAACAAATGAACCAATCTAACTGTTTTTATTATTATGATTTCTCATTTCTGTAACATAAGTTTTGAAAGCTGTATTATGGACCTGCCAAAATAAATCCATATTGATTAAAAGCATTTAAAAGTCCAACAACGTAGATTATGGGATTTAAAGTCTCTAACAACGTAACTCCACCATCGCTGATTGTCTATGTGCTCCTGTGGCCGGTGGATGCCCATTTTGTCGCCGCTATATCCAGACAAGTGCGCACGAAGCACAGGATTTGCTCGTTCTCTGTTCCAGCCACTTGTTTTCTCAGTGCATCACTACAAACAACAGACTTCTACAGATCACCAGCGATGTCCACCATGTTGTAAACAAACAAAGCTCTGAGCTGCTACGGGAAGGAGGGTCGAATGTCATCCGCTGATGGTTCTTTTTTACTTGGTTTTATTTTGTAAACCTTTGAATTTTATATCATGTCATTTACTAGTGACTGTATATTAAGAATTGTATTTTTTTCAAATGAAAACTTTTGATCACTTGGGAGGTGGGGCAATGGCTCCCTTCAAAAACGCTTGATGAATGTGGCGCGCCATTAAAGAACCAGTAACAAGTTGGCCAGGGAGCATTTTGAGTTACCGTAATTTCCGGGCTATAAAGCGCACTGTTTTATTGGCCGCATTACAATAATTTAGCATTTTTCTAAGAAAAATGCACAGAACTGCAGCAGCCTAACATAGACCGCACTCTATTGGCTGATGAGGGTGCCCTTCAGACAACTCGGCCAATCAGAACGGGCAGGTAGGCGGGCTGCTGTACTCAAGTTAGGTTTCACAGAAATTTACGTGTTTCAACTGATAATTTTCCTTACTACATGAAGAAGTCAGCTCCTCACTACCCCTCATCTACATATCAGTCCATTTACAGCTTTTTATGGTCACTTTTTACTGGAACCGGACTGATACACTGCTTCGTCCGCTCTTCTTACCGTGAACGACCGTGAAGAGATCACAGCGAGTTGGATTCTGAGTCAGAATACGGACGCGATCGCTTCTGAACAAATCCAACATGGTGATTTGGCAACTTTAGGTGTTATGCGACCGTGGCTCAGGTGGTAGTGGGTAGTCTTCTGATCGAGAGGTTGGGGGTTCGATCCCAGTACCTGACTATGTGTCGAAGTGTCCTTGGGCAAGACACTAAACCCTAAGTTGCTCCCAGTGGTCGACTAGCGCCTTGCATGGCAGTCCTGTCCCACTGGTGTGTGAATGTGAGAGTGATTGGGTGAATGAGCTGATATGTAAAGCGCTTTGAGACTGCTTCAGTGTGGTGATAAAGCGCTATATAAAATCAAGTCCATTTATGCTACTATTATAAAGTGGCTAACTTTTACTGTAGAGATCAGCAGAGATCTCTGATCTCCATCTGATCTCCGCTCCGTCCGTCCGTCTCCATCAACCTCAGAGTGCAGAGCACCAATCAATCCTGAACAAACCTAACGCGATGATTTAACAACTTTATGCTGTTTATCTTTCTATTACAAACTGGCTGACTTTTACTTCATCCACACTTCTGCTGCTGCAGCGGACGCTCTCTCTCTCTCTCTGACACTTCTCCACATTTCTCCACATTTTTGCTATGATGAGGCAGTGTGCATCTTAACAAAATTAGTGATCAGAATGATTCAGTGCAAGTAAGAACAATTTACTGTTAACGATTTCATTGTTCCACTTGGTCTAATGCAACGGAGCTCAATTTTGTGGCGGCATGAAGCTTATAAAATCGGGAAAAATCCACAATTTAGCCGCGTCATTGTTTAAGCCGCAGGGTTCAAAGCGTGAGAGAAAAGTAGCGGCTTATAGTCCGGAAATTACGGTGATTACAGATTCTTTACGTATGGTTTCTAAGCTTTCCAATGATGTTACACATACAGAAATCAAAAAATATTCTAAGAAGTTGAATTTTGTCCGTCTCCAAACTACAAAAGGGAGAAATGAAATTATTTCTTAAAGATTATGAAGTTTTTCTCACCTCCCTGAGCAGTTGAAGGGCCTTAACAGTATATGTGCATTTGCAAGTCTTGTCAATAGCGATTTTAACTGTTTTAATGTGATTCGCATCCAAAATACCTTTATTTGCATTCAGGGTTGAATGAAAGTGCAGATTTGTTTTTAGAGATAAAGTTTTGTTTTTAGTAGCCAAACTCCACTGGATGGTTTTTGTGCTTTTTCTCTGTATGTCCCAGTATTAGTGATGGCATTATAAAATGGTGGATAACATGTCCTCATTCAACCAAAGCACCACAGTGTACAGTACCTAGATGACTGAATGATTAAGTCCATTTAGTCTGTGGTGCCACTGATCGTAGATAATGCTGGCATTGTATTTAGCGTGCAACGAAACATTCTCAACAACAGGGTAGTAAGACCATCACCATTCTTGGTGGTGAATGAACAGTCCAATTAATCTTAATGAATGGATTAATTGGACTTGATTTTATGATTGCATGCATGATATACGTTGCCATTGCTAAGATGACTAATAAAGAGAGAACTTTTATTCTTAAGTGGGACTTTCTAATAACTTCTGTCAAGGTCATTCATGGTTGAAGCTACAACAGTTATTGTGTTGTTTTGCAACATTGTAAATGTAGAAACAACTAGTTCATTCAAGCATCAATAACATGTGAATTTGCTCATTTTTTCCAGTTTTAATACTCACTCAGGAGGGTTAGTTCTGGTTTGTTTGAAGTGGCTAACGATTGGCTGCATGAGTTGACCTACTGACTGCTACGGCCCTGTGACGCCTGCCAGACTTTGTAAATGGACACTTCTCAGGTTCTGTCAGCCAGGATCAGTCTGGCCTCGAACCCTCAGAAGGCCTCTGGGAGACTGCTGCTGACTGCCCATTGTCATACATGTGTGAGTGCTGGATGTATGTGTGTGTCCAAAGAGGTCTTTGGGGGCCTTCTGGGGGTCGGTGACTCCTCTTTGTCTCCTGTTGGCCTGCTGTCAGAGTGTCTTTGTTATGACAGTTGGGCCGCTTTATACAGACTAAATCACTACTCTCAGCTGTTCATTTACTGGCCTAACCCCTGACAGCCCTTGTGACACCTTAGCACACACACACACACACACACACACACACACACACACACACACACACACACACACACACACACACACACAGAGAGAGAGAGAGAATCACCCTCTTGGGCTTCATTGCACCGTTATACTAAAAGAACAAAAATCCTACTTTTACATTGAATAACAGAATTTTTAAACCAAATAGAGGATGAAAAGGATGGATAACAAAGCTAAGGCGGTTTAGAAGGAGGAGGCCAGAGGGCATTTGACCTCTTACCCCTGTGTTATGGCTTGGACACAGGGAGGAGGTCAGGTCAGAGGACATGACAACCCAGGCTAATCAGTAACTACATGCTAGATACACTGCACACGGAGATGGGAAATGACAAGCAAAAGAAAATTTGACATCGAATCTGATTTAGCTGTGAGACAGAAAACCAAACTGCCTTCACTGCAATAAAACAGAAATTATCCTGCAAAACAATTATCGGCTCACACCATCTTAAAGGTTCCAATAAGGGGCCGTTTAATCTGGACACAATGATACAGAAACAAAGAAGACCATCAACATTAAAACACAGATTCATCAATCAGAGGTGGAATTACATAGTGCTAGGTGATAAGAAAGGCTTGATGTCAGTATTGATTTCTTTTGTCAATATTGAACAGCCTTGATTATACTTTTGGTTCGAAAGTAGATAGAGTTTTTATCTACTAATGTGAGCACACTTGTCTGAGCACAATGTCTGTCAATGTACCAGAGTATCTCTAAGCTGACCTTATTGAAGTTCAGTAACCGAAAGTCCAAAAAGAGATGAGATATTCTTACTTTCAAATTTAAAGTTGATGTTTTTTGCTGTCATTGCATTTCAATAAAAGTTATCATAAGTAAGTACATTCCCATTGAAATTAATGATCACGTATTTTTCTGATTGCAAATCAAATGAATAATAGTGTGGTGTTTCATGAACTACCATTAGATTTAGGTTTACGTTTAATAAAACCACATAAAACCAACTAAATCACAATTATTCATGGACAAAGGGCTGATCAAAGGACTCAACCTTAAACAAATAAAGGTAAGAAGTCTAGGTTAACTAACTCAGCTGCAATCTAACCAACACTTGTAATGAAAATTGGAAAAAACATTTGAGCATCATGGGGTATATTTTTAAACAGACACTAAAGAACTAATAAAATGCCATATTTAGAGCATCTTTTGTTTGACTTTATATTGCCAGAATTAAATTGTTGCTTTTGGTTTTCAAACCTTGAACGTGGCCCTAAAATAAGGCCATGAATGCTCAGGCAGAGTATCTTAGACCTCCTTAAGGTTATTCTTTGCCAAAGTGACTGTCCAAACAACACCACTATCAGAGATGCCTTTCTCTGATTTGCTCTTGCATTGATGAGCCTGACGTATTAAAGGTGTGATAGAACTGGGACAGCCTGTAAGAAGATGAACAGAAATGTTTTTGTATCAGAACTGAAGCAATGAAAAACCTTAGTTGACAGGAGAAAAAAGTAGTTAGTAACGAGGGCATCCATAGAATGTAATAGAGTAAAAAGTTGAATATTTGTCTTTCAAATGTAGTGGAGTGAAAGTAAGAAATATCCCCCAATGTCCAAATAAAGTATTGATACTCAAAAAATACTACTTAAGTACAGTACTTAAGTAAAATCACTTTAATACTGATTGTAGCCATTCCCCATTCTGTATTAAAAGTGACCCATACAAACTCCCTTAGTGGCCAAGGTTGGGCACATCAAGATCAGGACACTAGTCCTTCACAGTCACTGAATTAGAGCAGAGGAGCTTGGATCTGTGTCTGCAATGTGATGACTTAGCGCATTCACAAAGGGATGAAGAGAATGGGAGACAGAGAGAGGAAGGGACTTGTCACAATTATCATAACTCATTCAGAGGTCACACACACAAACACACATGCACGCAAACCGTGCGTGTGTGAAACCCTTCATTTGTGTGTAGTCGTCCAAGAGTAAATGTTAGAGCATCGAGTTGTGTTAGTGTTACCATGGTGATGGAACAGGAGTGTAAAGCTAGGGGCAATATAAAACTAGTGCCGTCCCACTATGCTTTTATGCTGGGCATGTGTGCCAGCTCCTGTTGTCATGTAGATAAAGGAGAGGTCGTTAGGGCATACATCTTGACTCAGACCTTTTTTCTCTCATGACCTCCTTTACCCAACATTCATAAGTCCAGGCCTGTCCGTCTCTCCGTCATTGTCTTAGTCCAACTATTAAGAGACTGTGTGTGTGTGTGTGTGTGTGTGTGCGTGTGTGTGTGTGTGTGTGTGTGTGTGTGTGTGTGTGTGTGTGTGTGTGTGTGTGTGTGTGTGTGTGTGTGTGTGTGTGTGTGTGTGTGTGTGTGTCACATTTAAACAGTTTGTTGAGATGAGATGCAAGTATACAAGCTCACGGCCTGTGAAAAAAGCCATTAACCCTCTAGAACTCTTCTAACAGCCACACACACACACACACACACACACACACAACCTGGTAAGGATGCAGAAGGTAGTGGTGGTGCAGGTGCCTGCATGCGTTTGTATTTTACTTGAATTACATTTGGTCCTACTGTACTAGGGCACATCAGAAAAGAACAAAAAAGGACTGAAACCAAAAGGCCTACCAGTGAGCTCATAATGACTGGACTGTTAAAATGTGAACTCATTTGCATAATTCATTTTCTCAATTATTTTGCTGGGTTAATTAAGTTGTTTATATGAGAAGACGAAAATAGTTAAAAATTTGCTTAAAACCTTGTTTGTGTATTAAAGGGCTAAAATAAGTTAGTATTTAAAATATAGCTATAATATATTTATATATTTAATTTATGTATGAAAATAGTATAATATAAAAGTATTTCTGTTGAGAAATTTTTATATTTAAATTTAAATTGTAATATCTATAACTGATATAAACATAAGGAAAAAGGTTTCATGTTAAAGTAGATCTAGTTTTCTGTTTGGTTAATGCCTAATTTTACAGATGATTACCTGTATTGATTGAATTAAAAAAAAGTTTAAAGTATACTTTTACCAAATGAAATGTACCTACCTGAAATTATATTTATTTGTACTTACCTTGTTTGATGAAAAATTATGAACTCATTTGCATTATGTTTTGTGTTCAAAGGTTTTTCACCTTTCTTTTCACTGGAAAGAATAAAAGTAAGAATGAGTGAAATCCTGAGTCTGGTCAAGTCCTTCCTTTTTCAAGTGTGGGAAGCCATGGCGTTATACAGACACTTGACACATACATTATTATTGCAATATACAACTACACAAAAATAATTAGATTTTAATTTTAATATGCACTCATTTCATAATACAGAGGCAAACTTTATACCTAAAAACAATTATTAAAAGAGAAAAAAAAAAGAAGGCAATATTTCGCTTTTCTTGCTGTTGCACAGGCTGGAATTATAAGACAGTGACAAAGGCTGTAGGACAACATTAAAAAGAGAAACAGCGAGAGGGAAAATGTACGGTAGCCCGTGATATTGTACATGATATGAGTGAAAACATGTGTTATAAAGGCTATTTTGCACAATAGGTGTGCTTTCAGATTTTAACTTGTTCTTTGGTGTGCCTTGGGCACAAAAAATTTGGGAAATTTAATGTCCTCAAATTTTGCAATATTTATGCCGAAACTGGACGAACGTGTTCTGTTGTGAGTGCGCTGATGAAAAGTGTGCTTGTGCTGTGATTATGGTACAGGCTCCTCTCGAGGGATACAATTAACTGTTTGCATGACTTTGTAGTTCTCTTTGTATTGACTACAACAGCATTCCATCACCACCTCCTCACCACCCCATGACACCACATCACCAGAACAGAAGGTACTCAAATAATAGCAAATCAAATAATATCAGATGATCCTGCTCTGTGGCCAAAACCTATTGATGACAATGTTCAGTATCAAATTGTGAGGAAAGAACCACTCCAAATAACAGACATGGACTTCTCCAAAGTTCAGAAAACCCACCTCGGGAGATTCACCAAAGAAAATTACAAAATGACA
The DNA here is from genome assembly GCF_900634775.1 of Gouania willdenowi. Classification (NCBI taxonomy): domain Eukaryota; kingdom Metazoa; phylum Chordata; class Actinopteri; order Blenniiformes; family Gobiesocidae; genus Gouania; species Gouania willdenowi. The sequence continues at coordinate 30,126,929 of NC_041048.1, read as the reverse complement.
ATGACAAATGGTTAGAAAATCCAATGATAAATGGTTAGTGCTTGGTTGCATTTTTATCATACTTAAAATTTTGTAATTTTTTTGGCATTTACTGTATATAATGTTTGTAAAGTTTGCATTTAGTTTAGATAGTTATGTTATTTATTTTATATATTAATTATTTAATAAAGTATTTCTTTACTGATCCGTCATCCTGGACTTCATTCATCATCATTTTGGGGCCGGGAAGCCCCATAGTCCTTCTTGCCTAGGGCCCCAGGGGGTCTAGAAACGCCCCTGGACGGAGTCAGTGGGGATTGATGGTCAGCAGATTACAGAGCAGTTATGGGGCTGTGACATTATGCATCCAGTGTAAATCTGGTGTAAATCCACTGGCATAGGCTCCCGCATGCCAGTGGATCGATGCCATTGATGAAGAGATGCGAGGCTTTCTTAAGAATGGAGCGGTGGTTGTCCCAGTGAGATGGCTGAATGAGCTCCTCTCCTACAAGAGGAAAAGCTCTTGCAGTCTAACTGAGGACAACCACCACCTCCCTTTCTGACTCAGGCAGATTTATCTCACTGAGCTAGGCCGTTGAATAACAAGGGTATTGATCCAGCTAATGGATGTAGGTGAAATCGTGAGTTTAGAGTTACTGATCTCTCCTTATTAATCAATGGGGGGTTAACATTTTCCCTTTAACCCGTCTTCATTGATCCCCTTATATAAACCAGCTTTATTGAATATTAAATCTCAAATCTATTTTGCACAACTTTATAAATTTTACCTTAGAATTTTATAACTTTAACTTTATAACTTTAACTTTATAACTTTAACTTTAGAACTTTAACTTTAGAACTTTAACTTTAGAACTTTAACTTTAGAACTTTAACTTTAGAACTTTAACTTTAGAACTTTAACTTTAGAAGATTCACTTTAGAACTTTACCTTTAGAACTTCCTTAGACATAGAACTTCAAGTTTGGATCTTAGAACTTTAACTTAATTTTAACCCTTGTGATGTCTTAACATTGTGTTTACTCACTTCCCTTGTCCCAAGGATTATAGGGCACCACGTGCATCACAATGCTTACTGTACATCTGAATTTTCGCTTACACAGTGCAGAAAAACTTCAGCTAACCAGTAGACGTTTGTTTTTTTTTTTTTTTGTTTTTTTTTTTTTTGTCTAAACACAATTGTCGTAATTGTTTTATTTAGAATGTATTAATACTATTGCTACATGTACTGCATAGGTAAAATATGCACAAATTAGTTTTGAATGCATTTTATTGAACGGAAACAACAGTCATCAGTCTTGAACTTTTTTGCAGCATATTTATTCATGTAGCTATTCAACTGTAAATACTCATATAATCCCATTATCTGAACCATTATCCACACAATAATAAATAATAGAAATAAAATTAAAGCCGCGAGCGGCATCGTAGGGTCCGAAGGAGTGGGCGGGGTCGGTAACCCATGTGTATCAAATATGAGGTGGTTTGAACTTTTGTATTTTTCTATTATGGCGTGCAATAGTTGCTAACAGTGAACATGACCGTAAATGGCGGCAGTCAAAAATGCAAGGCATGATAGGAAATGTTTTAAGGCAGTCATGAATAGGCTTGGACAAATGCCATTTGTGTGAAATTTGAGGCTGATTGAACATTGTGTGTCAGAGTTATGGTTTTTTTTAAATAATGGTGCCCTTCAGAAATTAGCATTGCAACTTTGCGGCGGCACCACGACGAAACCGTTACAAATGCGCAAATTCTTTGGATGATTTTTAATCTTCAATGGGTCGTAAGTGTTCTGGTCGTGTTTGTAGCGAATCGGATGGAGCGCTTCAGACTAGTTCGCGCAAATGCATTTCGCCATTTTTGACCTTTGACTCAAGATGGCTGACTTCCTGTTTGGTTTTGGGCGTGGTCACAATGTAACCTTTTGCTCATCTTAGGGTCAAGAATACATGTGGCAAATTTCATATTAATCGGTCAAACCTGCCGGTCATGCAGTTCCATGGCATTTTTGGCGTCTATAATGCGCGTCAATGCGCGCCATGCAGCCTTTTTTTTGAGATTTTTTTTCATTTCGCCAAAATATCTATGTTTTCAGCAGACCTGAGGTGTGTGCAAATTTTGATGAGACCTTGGGTATCCTAAGGGGCATTTCCGAAAAGGAATAATAATAATAATAATAATAATAATAATAATAATCACTATCACATGTAAGACAGGATGGAAGTGTAAGTATGTGCTTGGGCTTTGCAGAGGAGGATTCCATAAAGCGGGTTATTTTCAAACTCTGAGTATGTTCGGGCTCCAATGAGGGAAAGTGAAATGAGTATCCTATTCCTAAATGCGAGGTATGTTCTTCTCTGACTATGTTACCATGGTAACATTGTCCGTGAACTAAACCTGGTCGCTGGCAGGTTTTATCAAAGAAACCCTGGGTTTCTACCTGGCTCCGCCCACCTGAACACCGTTTCTTAACACTTTAATGAACCTCAACACTCTTCTCTGAAACACATTAGTAACATCACACACCACAGATGTGCTCACACAAGACAAATTCCTTGTACTGTCCTAAAAACTGTACTTGGCCATTAAAACATTTCTGATTCTGATTCTGATCATTACTAATGTTGTGTTGCTTTACGTTTTTTTTTTTTTTGTGCAAATGGAAGTTTTCTTTAAAACATTGTGGATACGGATCATAAAGTGAAAGTCACTGAGAGGTTGATCTGCATAAAAACATCTACTGACGTCTGTAGTAAAGTTCCCTGGATACAAACCTGTGGATATTGTAAAGGAGGAGATGTCAATTTAAATGAATACACTTTTAAGGCGCGGTGAATTGTGACGCTGCTCTGGAAAGCGATGGGTCATGGGTTCGCGTCCTGCTTCAGTGTTTTTTTAGGAAATTTTTTAGGACGTCGAGATGACTCTGGCGACAATATTACATTAAAAATCAATATAAATGATGCAATATTAAGCGGCAGTCACTGTCTTTATATCCAGTGTAACAGGAGGGCTCTCTATGCAGCCATCCTATGCTGCTGCTACATCTCCTCAGACACATTTTATTCATATTATTCACCGCTCGTCACGTCACTGAAGCAATAAAGTGATGAAGCGACCAAAAAAAGTGTGACTTAAGTGTGATTTAAGCCACTATAGTCACTGAAGACTGACCGCACCTTTAGAACAAGCTCATATTCCTTAAACACCTGCTTATTTCACCCATTAGGATGAATAAATCACTCTCTTCTGTTTGGTTGCCATGGCAGCTCGAGTCATCTCTGATCCATTGATGATGGCTTTTTATCACGTGTGCACGTAAGTAACCCAAGGTTTACATACTCAGGGTTGATTGACCAACTTCATACCAGCTGTAATGGAATCCGATACCCAGAGTTTCCCATCGCGGGGTATGTTGATGTGCAGAACACGGGATTTGTTTTGCAGTCCTTCTTTGGGGTCAGATCTTACTTTTGTGTGGAGTCATAGAGTGCATGATCTGCATTAGCTTTTAGTTCAATCACGAGCATCTCAGTATCTCTTGGTGTGTGTGCGTGTATTATTATTATTATTATTTTATTTATTTATTTTTTATTATTATTATTATTATTATTATTATTATTATTATTATTATTAATAATAATAATAATATTGTAATCTTGTAATAAAAAAATTATTGCATGAACAATGCTCTTGGCTGGTATATAAATACATTCAAATGTAAAGGAATAGTGGTAAATATAATAATCTGGTGCATTGTCATAGCGTCCATAGCAACCAGAGGAAACGTGAGAAAGCAGAAAGCTTGTACGTCAAAACAAAAACAATTACAAATGCATGAAATTACGTATGCATACAGCAAATAGATACCATGAAAATAATATTTACATTTTTTGATAGAAATGTTATCAAAACTACGCTCAGGCCACAATTTCTTTTAAAATTAAGCAATTTGAAGTGAAAAAAGAAGAAATGTTTGCCATTTTTTTGTTCAAGCTGAGAAAAAGGCTCGGCTTGAATCACTTGACCTGAAGTATGCACTATAGCAGTATTTCTCAAATGGGGGTACGCGATGGTACTACAGGGGTACTTGAGAGAGAGAGTGGGAAATGAACAAATAAAGTGTTTGTCTTGGTCCCACCCCAGGCATGATACGACCGGAAATTATGAAAATTATACAAATATATCTGTTCAGGAGCCACTAATCATCAGTTCAATCATCATTGAATGAAAACAACACGCAATCTTAAACAACTGTTTTTCTATACTTTCACTTTGCGAAATATAAATGTATTTTAACTAAAATGTGGTAAAAAAAAAATAAATAAAAAATCTGAGCTCAAACATGATCAAAAAGTAATTCTACAAAAAAAAAAAAATGTCTTTGGAGTCACCGGAGTCAAAATGGGGTCATAATCCAAAAAGGTTGGTAAACACGGCACTAAATACTGTTTATTTCCATTTATTTACAAAATGAGAGTCTTTAAAATGTGTTATCACTCGTTCATTCCATCATTATGCTCTACAGTTGTTTTTAAATTGTTTTCTAAGCAAAATGTTGTAGTCAGACAAAGGGGGTACTTGGATTCTGAAATAAGAGAAATGGGGTACTTGAACCAAAAATGTTTGAGAACCGCTGCCCTATAGAAAAGACTCTTAACTCCGTAAGTTGATCATTTAAACCGTAAAAGCGACGCTGTCTATGATAAGTGCTGTAAACGTACGGCTGAAGAAGAGATCAGCCTTCTCAATTCAGCAGCCCTCTCAGCGCTGCCAGCAGCTCTCCAGACGCACCCTATTCCCTGGTCATCACGTCTCTGGAGAAATAAAGTGATGGAGCGAACAAAAAGCAAGACAATGTTCAAGCGACTCATCACGTGACTAGTTGTTTCAGTCGCGTTTGGTGTGAACACACCTTTACACGTTTTGGAGTAAGACTGGGTTTTTATATCAGCATCTGAGTGTGCACTGTAGATTGCCAAAAAATAATTCTTAAACTTGACTATGTGTAAGAAATTTGTGAATTTTTTACACACTTTCATTTTACTCCTTTATAACTTTAAAGTATCTCATAAGGCATGCCTATGGAACCATGTGACAACTTTCATGCTGCTAGTAAATAAATAAATCTTCAATTTCACTTTGTAAAAGAAGGTGAACACATGTTAGAAATGGACAATTCCATGTATTTAAAAAATATGAATTGTTTGTGCTAAATATATAATCAATTAGTTCCCGCCAAGTTTAGATCAGCTCACCAAATTTCCTTTATCCGTCAATAACTTTTTGAAATATCCTTCCTCAAATAAATCTTCTGTGTGCTGTGTCTGTATTTACAGTAGGCTACCTTCTGGATCATCTCCAAAATCAAACGCATTCTTCCTTTTAATATTCTCTATCAACGCATCAAATTTTATTTAAATCTGTTCAGAACTTTTTGATATTTCCTGCTAATAATAACATCCACACAGATGGACGGACAGACAGACAGACAAACGCCGGGAAAAACATTACCTCCTTGGCAGAGGTAACAACGTTACCACCGATAACATCTCAGTTTACAATAAGTCATATTCATCCAAAATGTAGATGAACACAAAATGAGTGGAAGTCAGTAGTTATATTTCTGAATTATTTATACTATAGCAAATTAAGCATTTTTTTTTAGTGTCCACCGGAAAGCTACTCATCCAGGTTACTAGATGTTTTCAGGCTTTTGGCTCATCATCTGAAAAGCTCCTAAACTCACTATCCCCCTGTTGGTGAGTCAGGACATCACTGCTGTGAACACCACCTGAAAACAACCCAGATGATCTGCAGGGAGGGTGTTCAAACTTCAGTGAGTCCGTCTATTGCATCTATTCTAAGGTTGATCCGGACCAGGAGGCTGACACAGAAACCTTCAGTTCCAGAATGCTGGTCAGCAGGTTCTGATGTAGGTCTGGGTCTACATGTCTTATAGTTTATTTTCTTTCATCAAACCTGCAGAAGTCCTGCTGCATGTTCTTGCTGCTTTGACAAAGAGATTTGGACTCATGACTATCACTCTATACTTCCAAAAACCCCTAAATGTTTCACATATAGGTATTGTTCTTTTAGTTAGGTATGCACTGTACTTGTTCCCATACATTTGGGCACAAATTCACTAAAGGTTTAGGGGTATTAAAACGTGTGCAAATGTCACTCCACATGCTAATAAGGGGTATCAAACCCCAGGGAATCAGGACGGCGCTTCACAATGCGCCCACAATCCATTTAGCGCATTTCCCTATGATGAATATGTAAAGTAGGCAGATCTCACAAGGAAAGCAAAAAAATAGGAGGGGGAAATGCTAATTAATTAATGTAGTGGGGGCAATGCAATTCATCAAAACAGGAACTGTTTGCGGTGATTGTTTTATGCCCCGAAAATAGTACGACCCACAGGCAGGTGCAAACTCACACACAGATCATCGCTGCACTGAATGTTGACACAATACACAGCAGAGATGGAAAAAAAATGCTCCAGTTAACCTTTCTAGTATTAGAAAATAATTTAAATAGTCAATATTAATAGCCAATGAATAAGAAAATGCAGCATAAAGTGTGTGTGAGGGAGTGAAAAAGCTGGACACCCGAGGTGGAGCGTGTGGAGTCTGGTGTGGCTGCGTTGGAGAGGTGCTGTGTGTGGAGATGCATGGATGTTGCTGTGGACACATCGCTCCAATGAGCTCCTGTGTCTTTCTCTCCATGTTTTGACCGTAAAACTCTCGTGTTGCGTTGATGGCAGGAGCATCAGGGCAGAATCAGCTGAGAAGCTGATTTACGCAGTGATGGCACAATGTTCACAAATGAGAGTGCATGTGATAAGCACTGCTCGGGGGCTCAGACCTGCTGGATCATGCTCAGTAGATCATCTTCAAATGGTGCTGACTGATTGACAGACTCAGCTGCTGCTTTAACTCAGATTTAGGACATCAACAGATCAATAGGACAGTTTCTGTCCAAATCTGCCTGTTTTTTATGGACTGATAAGAGCTTAAGTTACAGAACCTAACAGAACAGCTGCATTAAATTTGGGGGGGAAAATACAATTAGGCTTTAAAGTTGTTTATTTGGGAAAAAAAATTACTTTGTTTATTTTGTTTTCTACATTATTAAATGTTTGAGCAGCAGACAGAGAAATCCATCTGAACTTCTTCAAATGTCATTTTGTGCTTCTGTGCTCTCACCAATCCACGTTAAATGAGCGAAATCTTCATTTAAATAGGGTGGTCTCAACCACGTTTATACGTTCACTAATTTGCGCTGCAATATTCTTGAATTCCACACAGCAGGTGAGCAAACAGTGCCACCAAAGGATTTAAAGAAGCACCTGGTTTAGCACCCTTTATTTCAGATCTTAGTGAATCCGCCCCTAAGTGAAATGCTACAGTGTAAGTACAGTGTAAGTTGAAAAAAGTTTTGTACATTTTCTTTGCAAAAAGGTTAAAAAAAATCAGGATTCTAGAAGTCTACTTATCATGTATGTGGAGCAAATCTGTAATCTTAGGTTGCAACAGGTTGAGTGTTAACGACAGCGGTGCTGGATTGCCTTACATTTTTATGCACCCTGAAAAGAAAGATTAGTTTCTACAATGCAAGATTTTTTTTTACAAATTTTGTGACACACTGTGAGATGCACTAGCACTAACTTAGAGGGAGGAGAAATAATTTTTGGAGTAATGGAATTTAAGATGTTAGACATCTCACTGTGCAGAGAACCCCCATAACTAAATATTCATTTTTGTTTCTTGCATACAGTTTGGGATGATACATTGTTTCCTAAAGATGATTGGCATTTAATTTGGTCTCTTCCTGTGCTGGTTCTTTGGAACAAGAAGCAGCTTTGTATGTCTCTACACAACAGCAAAGTCACCTAATCCATCTGTACAGTTATGAAAAATGTATTAAAAACCCTACTGACACCCTGAACCAGACCTAAAAACAAGACATGTCTGGAAATTAAGGGTTTTAAGTCATGCTGCCAGCTTTTTTTAAATTAATAATAATAATAATTAATTTGATTTTATATAATGCTTTCTCATAGACAATGAAAGTGCTTTACAATGATGTGCATTATTCTTTCACTCCACACATGGTGATGGTAAGCTACTGTTATAGCCAGTGTTGTGCGGTAACGCATTACCGCGCCCAACGTTACTTTTGACAGTAACTAGTACTGTAATGCAATATTTTTTAAAGAAATAACATAGTTACTGTTACAATATGGTGCGTTTGTCAGTAACTTTGCTAGCTGCAGTGTACTTCCTGTTTACAGTGGCGCTACATATTTTTGCGGGATGCTGTGCCAACCACTGTAAAACAGAAGAAGAAGAAGAAGAAGAAGAAGAAGAAGAAGAAGAAGAAGAAGCAGCATGTTTACATCACATGCGCTCATTTTGGCGAGTCAATACGAAAGCAGGATGAGCTTCTCATAGTTGAAATACACGCATTATTTTACCAATCTGTCTCCAAAAGATGCATTGGTGAACTTCATTGGTGGACGTGAGGGAAGCCTCTGCACCAAAACAACAGCGGATAGATTTTAACGGACTGTGACTGTTATCCAGGGACAGATCAGCAAAGCTATTGCATGATATGTTGTTGTAAATATGCAGTCTGTCGCTACTGTGGAGTAACCGCTAACAGCAGCTCGTTAGCCTGATACGTTTTGCATTGTGTAGCTGAGAAAAATGCTGTGAATTTGTTTTTCCATATTTATTTTTATAAGCATTTTCTTTTTTTTTTTTTTTTTTTTTTTTTTAAGGATTTTTTTTGGCTCTAGTGGCCTTTATATGACAGTTGCTTGACAGGAAAGGGGGTCAGAGAGAGCAGGGAATGACACGCAGGAAAGGGTCCCAGGCCGGAATCGAACCTGGACCCGCTGCAGGTGAGGAACTATAGCCTCTGTACATGGGGCGGGCGCTCTACCCACTGAGCTAAACACCGCCCCTTTATAAGCATTTTCAACAGCAGAATGTGCACTTGGAATACGCACAGCTTACTTTACATTACTGTGCTAAAATTGAAAAATTGCAGTTTTAATTTTTGAGCAACTGTTTTGTGCTTTATATGCATGTCATTCATGGCTGTTTTAAAGCAGTTTTTGTAAAGCAGAGTTGGTCAAAATGTATCCCAAATGTTAATTCAGATTGCTTTCATTTATTTATTTTAGAAGGTTTTTTGTGTTTATGTTGTACATTGTTGCTAGTTTTTGTACTTGAGCTGTAAGGAAACATTCTAAGGATCAACACAACCTTTTATATGATGCTGAAGCCACTTTAATTTTTGATCTTTGATTCTAAATAATATTCAGGTTGTTTTGTGTTATTTATTTCACAATTCCTTGTAACATTTTCAGTTTCTGCTGGTCTCAGGTAAATAAAATGGCATTGAAAGAATACTTAGTGTTTCAGTCAGATTGGTGTTTGTAACGACTAATACTAAGCAGAGTTTCATACTGTGAATGTAAATGATTAGAAACTGTAGGGTTAGATACAATAACATTTCATTAATCAGAAGCTTTTATCCAAAGCAATGTTAATAAATGAGCAGTAGGGGTAGGAGGGATTCAAACCACTGACCCTCTGATTACAAGCCAGCTTCCTTAACCACTAATCCTCCACCACACAGTTGATCAACAGTGGATTATTTTCTGACACAGCACTGATATGAAGCTGCACGGACACAAAAGACTGAAATTTAAAATGACTAATAAAATGAATTCTAATTAACTCAAAAGTTACTTTTTCCAGTAACGCATTACGATGTAAATAATCAAAATAGTAACTGAGTTACTTTGTGAATGAAGTAACTAGTAACAGTATGCAGCTACTTTTTTCAGTAACGAGCACAACACTGGTGATAACAAGGCTACCCTGGGGCAGACTGACAGAAGCGCCATTGGCTCCTCCGACCACCACCAACACTCACTCACACACTACATTCATACTAGGCAATGTGGGTGGATACAAGGATACAATGACAGATACCACAGGATACTACTGCCCCCCACTGCGGCACCTGGAATTCTCAGTGGTCTCCCATCCAACTAACCAGGCCCAGCCTGCTTAGCTTCCGAGATTCGACGAGAGCGGGCAAAGACAGGCTGGTATGGCATATCTATCGTGTGCTATAGGCTATCAGGAAAAAAAACTGAATAACAGCAGGGAGTGTAATTTTATGTCTTGAACATACAGTTGTCATAAGTATTGCAACCTTAGAACTACGTAAAACTGTTCTGGAAGGGATTCTTGGACATCCAAAGCCCTGTTTTTTACCTGCTTGAATGACCATAGATTGCACTTTTAAACTGCTCTCACCATATTCTTTAAAATGTGTTATTCAGTTATGCTGTGCAAGAACAAGAGTTGCATCAATGAGTACCTTTTTTAGAAAGAATCTGGAAAATCCATTATTAAGGATAAACTTCTAATACAGTCAATGTGGAAAAGGTTTTAAAGAATCCTTTCAATAACAACATAAACAAATGAACTATTAGGAATACATGGGAAGTTTTAAGAATGTAATCATTTTGGTCAAACTGATCAGCAAATGTATTTATAATTAATAAACACTAAAAATACCAGTTGTCACTGTAGCAATAAAAATATGTTTCCATTATCATTCAATGATATTTGAGAATCCTGACCCAGTCTATCTCATAAAATAAACCTTTGGTCGATAGTCAATGGAATGCATTTTCACCTGAAACACAGTCACTCCTGCTGCTTAACAGGAGTGAAGATATATCTCAAACCACTGGAAGGCAAGTGGAACTGTAAGAGATGTTATTAACTATTGTATTATGAGTATATTATCATCAAATATACAGTGACACATTTTAAGGTAAATGTTTATGCAAAAAGCTGAATATCAGCGTGACCTTGAAGGTATGAATATCATTACTGTTCTATTTTGTAACCTAATTTACATGAATAAACGTTTAAATAAAGCCCAGGCTGATGCAGGTATAGAAATGAGAATGTTCCATTTATATGCTTCTTTTCAACAGTAATTCACTGTGACATGTTCAACATATTTGGAACCTGTGGGATTCTCGCTACTGGTAAATATACAGTCATGAGGTTCAGATATTACACACTCAAAGTAATGAATCCTGACACATTCAAAATCTAACACAGGATTATTTCTCATAATGAACAACTTCTAGCGCTTCATTTGCTCTTATTCTATTCTCCAGATCCTTCTTCATCCATTGTGGAGCTGACATGTCATTGGGATTTACTGCTTTCAGAGCAAACGTTATTTCAACCAAGCTTTTAATAACCCGTTGACCGCAAAATACTTTGTTGAGTGTGGGACAGCGTGAGTAGTGATGGCGCCCAAAAAAAGTGCGTTGGATGGAGAGAGAGAGAGAGAGAGAGAGAGAGAGAGAGAGAGAGAGAGAGAGAGAGAGAGAGAGAGAGGAGGCTGGAGGGCAATGAGTGAATGACTGTGCTATTGCATCCTCCCACGGGACCTCTAACACACACACACACACACACACACACAGAACCCGCCTCCCTCCCTCCCTCACCCCCTCCAAAGCTCCATCTCCCTGCCGTGTCGGAGCTCCCTGTCCTCGGACCGCCCCTCAGCTAAAGCCGGTGCACACGCTGCCTCCCTGGGTCACACTCACTCACGGAGACCCAGCGTTGACAGCAGAGCCCACCGTGGCCCTGAACGTGCGACAGGACTTCAGGTGAAAAGGAATCGTAGGCAAAGAAGGATAAGGAAGAGATTCCCGTCGTTACGGACTATTGTAAACCATCATTCAACAAACTTTTCTCGCTGAAGAGAGTGAGCGCACACACACACAGTTTAGAGAACCAGACACTCCAGGACTGGTAGGCTCAGCATCCCTCCTCACTGCCTCTGCTGGTACCCTCTGAGCGGGTAGCGCCGGCGGGGGTGGGCAGGGACCAGCGCTCATCTAGGCGATGGATTAACATTCTTCACTGGACCTGCACTTTCCCGCATCCCATTCCTTCTCCGATACTTTCCTAGAGACCACTTCGGGATTAATTCACCTCACACCGGCGCTCACCACCCGCCCCTCCAGAGATGACCGGGGACTATGTTTTGCGGTGCGTCCTGATGCTCTGCTGCGCACTGCTTTCTGCCAACGCGAGTAACTGGCTGTAAGTTTACACTTTCACATTGACTGATGTCACAGGTCTGCCAATGCTCACATCCTTCACCTGCTCTTCCTCACGTCATCATCCTCTCTCAGCGGGTTAATGGTTAACAGACAAACACAGCACGCTCACTTTCCCTCAGACTTAATAACTGACCGAGACAAGACACGCACCCCATGTAGACTTTACCTGCTTTAAAGTCAAACCCTAAGTATGATATACATAAAGCCACCATTATAATGATGATATTCATCACTGTCGTCATTATTTGACAAACAATATGATTTGAAACTGGGTGAAAACGTATTTTTTGGAAACAATATAAATTTTTGCTTGACTGATATTTAATTCAGTATTCGTTAATTAAAATGATTTAGTGGGAAATTTCTTAATGGAAAGTGAATATAAAACTAAGTCTTGGACCTTGGGCAAGTGTTCCTACTTTGCAATGTGCTCTGCTTTCCTTTCATGTAAAAACGTGTGATTGGATCAGTTGAGCCTAACTTAGAGTTATTCAGTGTCCTTGGGTTTGTTTGTTGTTGTTGTTGTTTTGTTTGTTAATGGTTTTGTTTGTTTGTTTGGGGTGTGTGTGTTAGAGTAAGGCTTATTACCACAGGAGCAATTAAAACACTTTCAACTCAATGAAAACACAGTTCTATACTTTGCAACATATGGCTGTTATCTGTGATTACCTTTCAGAACCTATAGAGCAAATCCCTCTTGAGCATCAATATTTCAGTCTCTGGATGGCAACAAGACAAGGAGAGGTGTTTTTGTGTCTTTGTGTTTGTTTCTGATATTCAGTCCTGCTTTCCACTGATGGAATACACTCCAACACCATGTGCAAATCTCTTAACATTCTTTTTGAAACTAGATTATTCTATAAGTTGCTCCAAAAATGTATTTGTGTTGATGAAAAATGAATTCACAAAAAAATCTCTAAACCCTCGCTGGGGAGAAATACTTTCCCCACACTGACTGCAGCTAAAGTGCATGGTGCCACCTTTTCCGGTGGGCCGGTTGGTTGGGTCGCATGTGTGTGCCTGCTCTCTCAGCAGCCTGTGGGAGGTGGTTGAGTTTCTACATTCCTCTATTTTCTACTATTCCTTCCACCAAACTTTCATCGAGCAAGGCATTTCAGGAAGGATGACTTTTCCTGTCCCACAGAGCAGGAACGACTTCTTGGACACTCAGAGTTTTTCTACAATGGAACAAAATCACTGCAGAAAGTTGAAAGCTTGTGGTTGTACTTGAAGATGTGTATTTTGGTTCCTTCATCACTCTGGGAAGTGGCGCTGATGATCCGCCTCAAACGGTTGACAGATTGATCGGAATAAGTTGAATTAAGGCCCTGCCAAAGAGCACTGTTGCCTTGAACTCTGTCACTGAGTGCAGAGTAATTGTGCTGTTTGGGACTGAAGGCGTGGTGACAGCAGCGAGGAGCAGACATGTACAGGCAGGCTCCGAGCTGCCAGTCTGCTCCACCACATTACACTGTTATTTATGTACAAGGCTGTGGAATGAACTGCTCAATGTTTGGGCAGGGGTCAAAAGATGAGAAGCAGAGAGGATAATGAAGTTACTCAACATGTTAAACCATCAAACAAGTAATCCTTCAGGTAACAGAACAGTGTAATACAGCAGAATTTAGATCAGATCATCAGGGCGGTTTATTCCAAAGACCATTTGGCTTTTTTCCCCCGCTGTCAAACATTGCCCAATCTCTGCTCAAGCAAATTTCCTTTTTTGCTGAAAGAACAATAAATGTTTAGGTATGTTAATGCCAAGTGTTCTGACATGTCACTACTATTTCTTTGTTGTCAAGCATGGAGAGGAAAGTCCGACTCTGAAATATTTCAACCATGAGAAGTTACAGTTTCAATTATCTGTAAATATATCTTGAAGTTATTGTTAGACTTTTGGTGTGCAAAAAAAATCCCCCAAAAAGCCCAATGAACAAAAAATATCTTCTTCCTTTTTTTCTTTTTTTTAAACCATGATTTGTCTGTCATTTTATTAGTGTTCATCATTATGCAGTCTTATATGCACCATGTTAAAATATATGTACAATTTGAGGCCTATAGGTCTGAAACTCATAATGATGGTGCAGAAAATGGTATTTCATTAAGAGTGTAGATATCACTTTAACTATTGTCTTTAAGAGAAAAAACACTATCATCAACAAGCTCTGATTGTGTCTCATGATAACTTTTTAAAAAGATGCTAACAATCTTGGCAATTTCTTTTTTCCTCCCAAATCAGCTGAGTCAGATATAAGTATCAAAGTATGTATTCATCATAAAAAAGTTAGCCCTATCTGGATAAGTTCCACAGACTTACTACTACTTACTACTTCAGTGTAGGCATAAAAGCGCTTTATAAATCAAGTCTATTTAGCATTTACCAAAACCAAAATGTTTGTCCACACAAACAGAACTGTATATGTAAAATAATAACAATAATAAAAAAAAATGGATACAACTATTTATGTTGGAGGTTAATAAGTATACAAGTTTTGTTAGAAATGTGCTGAATGATAATTTGTTTAAAGCAGAACTAAGTAACTTTTTTCACCTTAATAAATCCTTCTCGTAGTAATACAAGTGTATATGGGGTGATTGTGGGGTCTTTCATGCCCCCCTGTTGTCTCTGGCCGGAAAACCTAATTTGCAGCTACTGCTTTACGACAGCCCAATACAAACTAATGCTAGATTATGATCAGCCCTGTGGCTGCACACAGTTGTCTACAAATTCACTTTTCTCAAACTTCTGTCATTCGATTTAGTGAGTTAAAAGCAAGGCTGAATAGTAGCGTGTGACGCAATGATGCAATCAAACAACGTGCAGTGATTTTGAGTCGGAAAAAAGTGTGTGCGTTGCTGCAGGAGCACAGCTCCTCCTTTCCGCACACAAACGCAGCCAGACTCTGTCCTTTCCGCTCTCCGTCATCCGCACCACGTAAAAGTTGGAAGCTGTCCAATTCCACAACCGAGTCCATTGTTAGCGCTGTGAGCCACAAATCCGTAAACATCCTCATTGTTTCCTACTTACACTACACCGGGTCTCGCTGCATAGGCTGGTGTAGCATTAGCACGGCGTGCGAACAGCTGATGTGTGTGAACATTGGGTCCGTGGCTCCAAGCAGTGACTCCCAACACAATCGGCAGCAGAAAAAGTAGTGCAGTTTAGGCGTCCAACAGTGCAGTTTGCATTTACATATATGGCAATAAGGTATAATATATATTCTATATTAAACAGCAGTGTTGTTTTAGCTGTAAGATAGTTGGAGAGGGAGGAGCTCACATTCTAGGAGGCATGTTAGGTGACGTCACCTGCCAAGGGCAAAATCCAACTCGCCCGTTTAAAGCTGACATTTTACAAAATGTGGAATAACAAGAGAGGGAGGAAACAGAACTTTTTCAACTTTGGCCCTCCGAATAAGGCTAAAAGGATGTATATCACTGTAGCAAAACCATTATAAAGTGATTTTTTCATCATACCTCCCCTTTAATGCACTTCAGCTTTTTTTTGGAATGCATGTTTTGTTTTATTTGAAGGCCTAATATAAATGAAAAACTTTGTTGTGCTTTTTTTGAAAAGCAAAGGCTACTGGAATATTTAAAAAATGTCATAATATTCAGTAAACATTTACTTTCTTTAAAAAAAAACATTATTCTATTCTATCTATGCACTATTAAAAAAAAAATAGTGAAAAACTTAACAACCGCATTCGATATTTGGCATTTAGCCGAGCGTTTATATTTTATTCGGCTTCGGCCTCAAATTTTCATTTTGGTGCATCCCTATACAATACCATATCTAACAGATTTAGTCGACTAAAATCTAAAGGTCATTTAATTGCCTAAACTAGACTATAACTGATATAGTCCATATGACAAAATTTTGACTGAAACTAAGTCTCATTTTAGTCAGAAGACTAAAGAACACAGAGTGACGGAGGGAGGCCAAATTCAAGCGCAAGTATTTAAAACACACCTAGGGGCAGATTTACTAAGATCCCACCGCAAAAAGGCCCAAAATTTTTAAAGGCCACTTGACAACAGTTTTTACATCTTATGTTTTTAACACCATTTTATTCTATGAAAAAATCATGTTGGTATCAGTTTATAAATGTGCCAAACGATGCTCAGTTTGTCCTTAATCTTTAATTTAACATCGTATTTTCCATTCCGCCGAGCGCCACCGCTGATATCCAGCAGTTTGACTGTGATGTCAGCTAAGGAATCTTCAGCTTGCGAGCGATACATCCAAAGCACCCGAAAGTTAGATTTTTGAAGAAGTTCACTTTGAAAATGTTTCCCCTTCATGCTCAGATCAGGCTGCTTCATTCCTTCCAATTTGGCAACACACACACACACACACACACACACACACACACACACACTCCACGGCCAGTGATAGACAACGTCCAGGCTTTAAAGTTTACACACTAAGTGATGACTGAGTCAGCCTGAGCTTTCAGCGCTGCAGTGAAGCTGAAGGAAGCCTTTGCACGTTCTGGAAATTTGTGAATAGCAATTGGTAAAATGCAAAATTAAAGGGTAAGCTGGACATAATATTGACATGGTGTGTTCTTGCATTTAGCATCAACATGACTTTTGGTGTCATGTGCCCTTTAAATACTCTGGAGGCATTATTTTGTTACCTGCTGTGCCAGACCTACTAAGATTGCATTGCACTTTGTTTGTGTGCGTGCAGACATGGTCAATCCACCTGATTTAAATGAACATTTTGTGCATGTATTTAATATTGAAAATGTGGGGGAGCTGAGTCCCCCTCTCTGCTTTGAGCATACTGGCAAAAAAAAAAAAGTTATTTAAATGTATTCACTGAAATGTGTATATATATAACCTTAACACTGTTGCTGGGCAAGCTGAGAATGTTGTAGCACAGGCCAAAAGGTTTTAGAATATTATCTGGTAGGCTACAGTGTCTAAACACCACCCGTGAAGTGGAGTTAATCTTTAACATACATTACAAACAAGGATGTTCATTGTAGAGGGAGGACACATAAAACTCAAAACCTCAATGATCTTAAAGAGTAACTAAACCCCAAAATAAAAAATTCTGCTGAAACAAATGTATTTGGATTTGAAATAGTGTTGTTGATTGAACATGGTCCAACACTTGCCATTTTAGGTAAAGTATTCAAATGTGGCATATTTTGTTGTAAAATATAAGAGTGACTGCCCTCTATGGGTTAAAAATTGGCAAAACAACAACATTTTGCAATTAAGAATGGTAGTTTGTAACGTTTTGGTGGCTTCTAACTCACTAACAGGCACTGTTGGCTCCGCCCCTCCTATAAACCTGTAGACTTGGCAATCTATAGCGAGTAGGTTGGATTCAAGGAATTGTGAATAGAGAGCAGCGCCCGAGTGGGACTCATTTTCAACCCTGGAGCTTCATGCCTCAGACCTTCCTCCAACATTTGTCTGTACATCACATCCTTTTCAACAATACCAGAATCTACCCTGATCATTGATTATGGATTTAATTTTATATCTAGTTATAAAATAACTAGAATGGATGAACAAGGCATCTTTAATGTTTAATGAAAGACGTGACATGACCACTACACTGACTTCAGCTATAGTTATTCACCTGCTTCATTCATAAAATAATATGGCATATAATATCAAACGCATAGATGTATGCATTAATTATTGTAATGATATATGCAAGTCAGACCAATTGCGTTTTACATCCGATTCTTAATTTTTTTAAAGTAATTAATTTGGGACTCAAGACTGATGGGGAGGAAGGTGTGGATGGGAGGGGTGCTGTCGCCTCTATTTTTTTATGTCTATTCTGACCGAGTGCACGAACATGTCATTTTCTTTTTAGGTAGTGAATGTCGTTATTTCCGTCTGTTTATCTAGATCACAGGTGCTGATCCAGTGATGTGAAAAACATGTGTAAATATGTTCAGTAGCTAGGCTAGCCTCTATATCTCATTTTGGGGGGCAGGTGCTCAGTGAAAAATAAGGGCATTTTATGTGGCATGTAGAACTGACGGCTGCCTTAGCAGTGTGAGATTTAAAAAATAAACATTACAGGCACATGTTGAATGTAGTTGCATATTTATTTATGTCAATATCTTAATAAAATTACTTGACCTTGGAACTGGTACAGTTTCACACTATAGCACTAATCAGTCAATCACTATTGTTTTATTTCTTTGGAATGAACTCACATGGAGAGCAAGCCTCACGCTTTGAGTGTGACAGTCACGTAATTTGACTCATTCTCACACCACACGCCACACTTGACATTTCTCATGCTTATATTTCCCCTTTCAATGCTCTATTTTTTTTTTTTTCTTCACGATAATAAATTTTGGTCCTCGTGGTTTGCCGTAGTTCGAGTAACTCTGATTGCCTGACCGAGATAACCAATCCCATTTGTCCTTGTCATAGCGGTTGCCTCTACTGTCCTCCTGGCTTCTTACAGTCTACGCTCACTGCATGCTACAAACCAACATGGCAACCAAACGACACAGCTGCTGAATGTTTAGTGTTTGCCTGTCACTGGTGACGTCCGGGGATATGATAGGCTGTTTCCGCACGCTGGTTCCACCTGTCTGTTCACTGATTGGCTGTTCGTGTGTTTCTGTCGGCTGAACCACAGACATGAATATGTGCTGGACGAAGACAGCTTCAATTCAATAGAATTACGGTTCAAAACAAACAAGCTAAAGTTCTGCCTCACCTAGATGCACACACTGTCACAAACACTAGACAACACACTCACCATGGCTGAAGTACCGAACCCGAGCGGTGAGTTTGCCGCACCATCGATTGTCAGTGGCGTCACTAATTTTGCTCCAAAAGTCACATTTGGAACTATTTTGGCTTTAAACAAAGTAGAGACGGAAAAGAGAAGCTTACATCAAGTTATAGCAGCCAAAAGAAGGAACACATCTAACCTCATAAAACACCTGCCGTGTCGTCACACACATTTATATCTAATACCAGGTTAGTACGCCCTGTTTATGTTCTCACTGGCTAATATTAGTTAACACTAGCATGACCAGAGTGGTGTCATTTGACACCTATACCTTTAAAGTCCAAGCTGGTGTCATTTGGCGGGTGTGAACAACTCAGCTTGTGACCATTGTTATGTTACTGAGGCCACTACTCCCCCCTCAACTAGGGTGGGGGGGTGGCTAGGTAGGTTCCAGGACACAAAGACCTTTTGTAATCTCCTTTGTGTTTCCCATACTGCAGCTACATAGAGGTTGCAACTTATATTTCAACTTTTGCAACAGAAAGTAGTAAGTAGTAATAGTGAGACGGCAACAGTTTGTTTGCATTCTTGGTGAAATTTATTTAATAGAGATTTTGTGAACAATTCTGGCACTGCCACACCTCCTTTATGCATTTGCCACATGCAAACTTGTCACAATACATACAACGCTTGGTGGCACGGTTTTTCCTGCAGCAACACTTCACCTGGCACAATGCCCTTTTCCCCACATCAGGTGTGGGTGGTTGTTGCTGAAGGTTTTGCTCATTCACCTCCTTGGCTGCCATATGAGACCGGGCAAACTCATTTGCAAGCTCCAGCAAGAAGTCCACCCTTCTCTCCTTGACCCCAGTGCATGCCTGATAAAGCACATGTGCGTTCAGCGCTGCAATGTCAATCATGTTGTAAAACACAGCGACTGGCCAACGCCGTGTTCCTGAACGCACAGTGTACTTTAGAACCATCTGGTCCATGACGTCCACACTGCATTTCATGCTGTTGTAGTCGGTGACTGTGTTCGGCTTTTTTTTCCGAGTAGCCTCAGTCTCCACCACGCTGTGCACGCTACTGAGGAGGCAGACAGTCTTCTTTCGTTTGGGCACATAAACAGTCAGTGTGGCACCAGAGGTTGAAAACACTTGTGTGCTGAATTCCTCACGGGCCAAATTCTTTTTAGCTGAATCTGGAAGCTCCCGGCGAATCTTATTGACTGTGCCAAGGAGGGTGGTCTTCCAGCTGTGCAGTCGACGTGCTAGTGACAATGAAGTGAAAAAATTGTCGGTTGTAACAGTTCTTCCTTCGTCCATAAACGGTTCCATAAGCTTCATCACCACATTTTCAGACAATCTCTCCCCAGGTGGACGACTGGGGTCTTTGCCAAGATATGGGATGATTTTGCACACATACTTGGATTTAAGGTCACATGCCACACAGAACTTGATACCAAACTTGTCCGGCTTCGTTGCAATGTATTGCAAGAAACAGCAGCGAGTCTTAGTTGGAAAAAGTTGCTCATCTATGGTGATGTGCCTGCCTGGGTTTTTGTTTTTCCCTGTTGAAGCATTGATTATTTGTGCATCTTGTGCACTTTCTTCAAATTTGTAAAATAATAGCTTAATAAAATAATCATGGACCAGGTTAGTGAATGGTGGACCTCGCGAATTTACCTTTTTAAAGTGAAAACTCAAACAGTCCTTTTCACACTCGGAAATCTTGCTTTACCATAAATAGCAACAATACATTTGATTTATAAGCACAAAAACAATAAAGGTAAATAGTGAAAATACAGGAGTAGGAAACAGGAGCTTGGTTGCTTTATTACTGTTTTTCTTTTTCTAATTTTATTTATTGTGGTTTATTAATTGATCACAACACACATGGCTCATATTAATTTGGCCATTCTTATCCAATAATTCCATATAATGTTATTTGGATTAACAAACATCTACCTGGGAGAAACTGGTTTCTCAACACTGGCCATCATTTACACCAACCCCCAAAAGTTTGTCACTGCCCAGCTGCACATTCCGATCGAAAGGCTTTATTTACATAAGAGAGGTGGCCCCACTGAGTTGCAAATGAGTGTCATTTGGCGGCCTCTGGGCAGGGCAGCAGGAGTAAGAAAACCTTGGGCATGCTAGTGTTAAAGGATGTCAAAGTATAAAGCACCTACAAAATGCATAAAAATATAGTTTTCACAGGGAATCAGTTCCTGTTTATTGTATTTTGTCCTTTATGTTGGAGAATAAACATGATTGTCAAATAGATTTTTGAAAGACAGTGGATTTGTTAGTTGATTATTTATATAGTTAAATGTGCAAAGGAAAGGAATGATTATTTAATTTCAACCATATAAATTCAAACTTTTATTTGTTTTTTATTGCTTATATGCTTTTGTACATGTACTCTTATCATGCACCAAAGAACACTATAAGTAATGAATAAGTATTTATGATTCGTACAAATATATTGGCAACTTATATCATAGTGGGACCACAAAAATGGGTTTGTTTGCTCGGAGGGTCACATGAACAACATTCATGTCAGCGTTTAGAATAATGAACGATCTGAGCATTAATACAGGAAAGAACAAAGAGTTTTCATAATAATTTTGTGTCTTTCTGTCATTCTGTGTTTGTGTCTGTCATTCTGTGTTGTTCTTACATTATGTGCATTGCTGTAGACTTTTTGTGTATTTGTGTCTGCTCTGCGCGTTCACATTGACAGAGGTGTGCGCGGGTGGGGTGGGGGTGGAGGGAATATTAATTGGGGCACTATTATCACACGTTTTTAGTCGATGAGCACTTAAAGAAGATCATGTCAGCTTGGGCCACAAAAAAAAAAGTACTTTCAAAAGGGCACTAGCTCGGTCCAGAGGGCAAAGGGCAGGTGCTTTAGCACCACCTAGTGTCTACCTGTGCACGCCACTTTAACCAGTGCTGCTAATACTGTGTCTCCGAGATGAATTCCTCTGAGATATTCTTGGATCACGTGCAACCTCACCTGCAAATCCACCTGCTAACCAGGATTGAATTTTTTCGACTGCTGAGTCATTCTCTGTGTACTGTTGGTTTGTGAGCAATTTTTCACTTAGTTTGTCAGTCATCACATTCCTTCTCCTCATTCCTCTCATGCTGCATTGACATGTTCTATTGCACCTGCATGCCTCTGTGTGTTTTTATTGTGTGTGTGTGTGTGTGTGTTTGCGTGAGTATGGGGGGTGGATCGCTTCCAAATTCATGCACACCAGTCTAATGCACACGTACCTGCCTGCCTAACTTTCACTAAACTTACCTTATTTCAGTAGTTAGGTGTAGTGGCAGGTGTGGCGTATAGCGATCTGGCGTGCTTCACTATGTAGCACCGTCTACAGGACATGTAAACACTTAGAAAAAATTGTTAGGCTTCCAGGCGTGCAGGCGTAGTCAGTAAGTGTGTGTGTGTGTTGTGTGTTGTATCCTGTCCAATCACAGCAACAATCTGATTCGGAGTGTAACACTACAGTCACTACCACTCTATGGATGGGTGTCGTGGCACAGACTGTAACCAGACTAAATGGTGGTGCGTTATACACTCACTCACACACACACACCTACTGACTCGCCTGGACGCCTAATATTTTTTTCTAAGTGTTTACATGTCACGTAGACGGTGCTACATAGTGAAGGTCACCTGATCGCTATAGCTTCACTCACGCCACACCTGCGTCTACATGTGACTGATATATTTATGTTTGTTAGGTGCACATCAAGGTGTGGCGTAGGTGTGCATACGCTTTAATGTGTATGCACATGCGAACGTGACTTGTGCCTTGTGCCCGTGTACCCATTCTAAGTCTATGGGAAATGTAGATCAGACGTGCAGGTGCAGGGTACGCGTTCGTTTACGTGTTTGATTGACTGGTGCGCATGAATTTAGAAGCGATCCACCCCCCATAGTGTGTGTGTGTGTGTGTGTGTGTGTGTGTGTGTGTGTGGAGCTGGCTAGCAGAGCAACACAAGTTCATACGTTATTCACACTCAGATGCAAGTTAACCAAGTTTAAGTTGCCATGGTCAAATCTCATATAAATGTGTGTCCCTTGACCTTTATAATTTAATGTGAACGGGTTGCAAACTATATACTTCAAACTGCAAAATTGAGCTTTATACTGTATGTCTAATATTTGAATGCAACTTTTACAAATACGATTCAAATTTCATTTAGTTTTCATGACATAACCAGTGTTCATTGGTAGTTTTACCTCTTCATACACTATTCCCAATTCAATTAATTGGTTTTTCAATGTGGTGGACTGAGCAGTCCAAACCATTGAAGCCTCTCCACAACTATCAAAACTTCTGTTGTCGGCCTCATCACTGACAGAGATGATGAGTACAGAGAACTGACGCAGGACTTTGTGAAATGGTGCCAGTAAAACCTCCTCAGGGACAACATTGGGAAAACCAAGGAGCAGATTGTAGATTTTAGCAGGTGCCGCCACTCTCCACCTGCACTGTTGAACATCCAGTTAACAGACATGGAGAGGGTCTCAACCTACAAATACCTGGGTGTCCACATAAACAATAAACTGGACTGGAGCGACAACAGAGATGCTCTCTAAGGAAAGATAAGAGCAGACTCCTCCTGCTCCAGAGGGAGAGGTCCTTAAGAACTTTTATGACTTGGTGATTGAATCTCTGCCCAGGACAAAAAGAGGCTTGACAAACTGGTGTGGAGGGCCAGCCCTGTCCTGTGCTGCTCCCTGGACTTCATTGGGACTAATAAATGTTATCTTATATTATCTTAAGGATCTGCTACTCACTTGTGTTAGATAGCAGAACATCTTCAGAGGTCTAGTGAAGTCCATGTTACAAAGTTAGATGAAGACATTCAAGTGTTGATTTTATATAGGTAAATATTGATTCTAAGGACAGGCCGATTATCGCCTTTGTTAATCTGACATTCCATATGCATAACAGTTCAAGTAGTATCCAAATAAACTGTTAGCTGACTATCAACTGTGTTGCTGGCGAGAGGCAAACAATAGATTTTAGAATATTTAAGACTAGAGACTTTTACAAGAAAAAATTGTTACACAGCTTTAGTGAGGGCAGTAAAAATATGTATTTTTCATGTTTTAATTCCTAGTCAACAGTCAACGCACACAGAAGTTGATCACAAGAAACATGGAGCACTAGGAGATATATAACACTAAGGCTGGTTCTTTTAATTGGATATGTTCAAGTGTTTGTTGTAATTGCTAAATTTTATTATTTTTTTTATTTATGTATTCATAAAGTTTTTGAGGCCATCCAGGATAATCCTATCCACTGACATTGCACACAGAGCAGACATCCATCCTGGCCTACTCTACAGGGAAGCACGTTGATGGAATGGCTAGAGAATATTCTATGTTTGAGTGTGTGCCAACTGACAGCGCCCTAAACATGTAGCAAATTTGAAAAGCAATTTCATAAACATTTGCTTGAAGACATTTAAATTAAGTTAAGTGTTTCCATGTGTTCCTGCTCATTTACTTTGTCCAGGTAAACAATTAATCAATGATTCTAATGAGTCCACCCTTAGCATCCCTAAACCCTAAAGCATCTGAAACACAGTACAGTCTGCTCTGCATTGTTTGGTACAATAATGATTCTACCTAGAAACTGAAAAAATCCACTGATACCTTACTGACCTACACTGCCCTCTTCAGACACATCAACCCAACAGACAATGCAGTTTCTCACACTGTTCTTATCTCCATGTCATTATATTTCTAAAAACAACCTAATTAAAATATGCTTACATTTGAACATCTGAATTATTATTAAAATGCACCTGAAACATCGTTAACTAAAGCACTTGAATCACCGGCATCAATAATAATAATTTATTTATTTATTTATTCAGTTTATTTCCGACATGGTTACATTCACTTTTTTTTTTTTGTACATGCCGAAAAAGGAGACGAGAGAAGCAGTTTGCTGTAATAAATAAATAATGATAAATATATAATGCATAATGGAAAGGTTATCAGACTGCTCGTCACTATAATGCATTGGTCTCCCAACAAAGCATCCCATTTATTACACTGCAAAGAGGAGAGAGGAGTCAGGAAGCCTTTCCACAATATTATTCCGAGAGCCAGTTTGTTTCAGAAAAGCATATCACTACACGATGCACTACAGTGGCACACTTGTTCGGAAAAAAACAATTGCAATCAATAGTTTTATAAATAGAGGAGTAACATGAGGATCTACAAACACCATCATGGTGACCAATGAAGTGCAACCCAGTTTTACAGGCTTTTGGGGGTCTGCTAGTACCTATCAGGAGCAAGGTGAGGTACACTGTTAAGAAGATGCCACGCCCAAATTATTTTGAAATACAACAATTTTGGAAACATACACATTTAGTGCCTTCAACTTCAAGTACCTCAAAGAGTACACTTAGCAATAATTGAGAGCCACTGTTTTACCAGTAGAGCAGTTGAAAGCACTTTCTCTGTGTTTGTATCAGTCCCATACAGCTGTGTCGGGGGGATGAAGCGATGGCAGCTGATGGTAATCAGAGAAAGCTCAGACTTTGGCATTGTGGTCCATGCTGGCGCCTGGCACTGCTTTTAAACACCCCCCTCACTAACATACACACAAATGTGGTAACACTGTGGCATGTAATGTTGAGCCATTATGTCACCAGACTAAGTTCAGTCATCACGGTGCACTGAGAGGGAAACACTCACTGCAAAAAGATCAGAGCCACAGCGTCTCTGTGTTGTTGTTAAGGAAACACCAGAGCAGCTGAATGCTCTGTACCCAGACTCAAGCAAGCAAGCATTTAAAAGCCAAACCTGTGTATAGTGTGTGGATGCAAACACCCCAAGTATCCCACAAGCTGCCAGAGCCTACATCATTGTTAAAAATGACACAATTTCACATTTTAAACATCTTTGGGGTGAACGCCACAACAGCGATTTAGTTAAACAAACACAACAGAAACACACGCTGTCCCTTTAAACAGCAGCTCAATCCACCAGCAAGGTCTATGACAGCGCAAAACAAACTCAAACAGACCGCTGATGACAACAGGTGCGGAAGGGAGGAGAGGGGAAGGAGGGACCTGCAGCTGAACTTGAAGGACAGACACACCTGAAGAACTCCAACTTTACTAGAGTTTTGCATCTTCACTGGTCTCACGATTATATTCGATTACCATTATCATGCCAACAATTACATTTGCTTACAATTCCACAATGCAAGATTCATTCCTCTACATTTCTGCCTGTGATTAGTGAATACAAGCAGTCAGATCAGTATGATCCCCATTATTCTATATGTAGAAAGGGCTTCAAAAATCTATAACATTAATGTCTATACCTTATGTTGTTACTTCTGCAGCTGCTGCTTCTAGTTTTTGTCCTGCTGAAAGGAAATACACTAAAGGAGTGTGAACATAGCAGATAAGGAGTATTTACAAGAGTAAATACTTACATTACCTCAGTAGTTTATACATTGTTGCGTTCTTTTTCATAAACAAATATATTTAAATGTTAAACATGTGGTGGTCTTAAGGAAGCAAGGGTCACCGGTTCGAATCTCACCTGGGCCATCACTGTGGGATGTTAACCCTAATTCACTGGATACATAACTGCAGCATAATCTGCAGTCCGTCAATCCTCCATCTGTGCTGTTTATCTGTTTCAGCAAGGTCTCAGGAGATCCCGCTAATTCATGGGTATTTGCGCGATATAGCAAGTTGTAGTGAATACAAAGAAAACCAAAAAAAGTGAATTGTGTCCTTCAAAAGGAGCAGAAGGAAATCCACTCGATCCTGCCCTGTAGATCTTCTGTTGTGGAGATTATTGTGATTCAACCATGGATAAGTACAATATTTACTGTATATGTGAAATTTGATCCACTGCCGCCCTGTCCATGGAGTACCTCCGCCTAGTCCATGAAGAAAGCTGGAGATAGGCACCAGCAGACCCCCGCTACCCTGAAAAAGAGCAAGCGGGTCGGACAATGGATGGATATACGATCCACCTTGATTACAGAGTATTTTGTTTTGAAAATAAATATTTGATTTGCTGATAGGTTGCTGCCTTTGGCTCATCCATTCATAGATTACTAAATGTCTTTACATACTTTTTAATACTAATGTGCGGCAAGTTTTATCACTTCTCAGGGTGAGAAATGTCTTGTGTCTGACTATGTTCTTTAGATCTCCTATCCAGCATGTGTTAGGGCACGTTCATTAAGGGGAAACCCTACGGCATTTTAACCATTCACGGATTTGTTTGCCTGGAAAGTTCGCTTTGTTTTGGCTGCTGTGAACAAGCAAATGTCTAGAGAGCGTCAGACAAGCTCATTCTAGAGAGTTTGTTTGGAGCTTGCAATCATATTCACACCTTTGTAATGCAGTGAAAAAAAAACCCCTAAAACTTTCAAGATGACTCATATGCAGTCAGAAAGCAATGAATAGGGGGTACATGGAAATTTGATTAAACACACCACAATTACTAGAAATAAGAGAGTCACTGACGGGCTTCTCCTTCACCCTGTTGTTCTTTCTGCTTGTTACTACTGAGAATCATATCCAACTCTGTAACTAACATAAAGCAGCCTAGCATACTATCCTGGTCCACCACAGCTGATTATAGAGGGTAGCCTATTAAAATGCTTTCTGTAGAGCTGCATGATGACACAGTCGTTCAGGTGTGTTGAAGCAGCAGATATATAAAAAATGCTTGTGCACCCTGCATGGTATTATGTTATATAAGTTATATAGCATTTTTGTTAAAAATGGTTTGTAATTCTAAACTCAAGCAAGCTAGCTGGCTAGCTGTTTTAAGGTTCTGGACCAAACTACGCCTCTAAGCTTCCTTATTATTTAGTTATTTATTTACAGATTGTCTTTGTCAATTTGGTAATTAAAACAAGCAAGGTGTGTAAAGGCCATATTTTCAAAAGGCAGGATATTTTTAAGAGTGATCCATACCCAATAGAGCTAACCTTCTAGGGCTAGTGGCCATATATTCACCAAAGGTTTAGGGATATTAAAACATGTGCAATTGTCAATATTAACAGCTACTGAATAATAAAATGCAGAGTAAAGACAAGCATGTGTGAGGGAGAGAAAAATCTGGACACCCGAGGCGGCACGTGGGGAGTCTGGTTTGGCTGTAGTGTAGAGAGTTGCTGTGCGCGGAGATCCGTGGATGTCGCTCTGGATACACCGCTCCAATCAGCTCTTGTGTCTTTCTCCCCATGTTTTGACCGTAAAACACTTGTGTTGCGTTGTTGCGAATCAGCTGAGCGCTGCTTAGAAGCTCAGACCTGCTGGTTGTTGGTCAGTAGATCATCTTCAAATGATGCTGATCGACTGATTGAGTTTTTTTTAATTTATTTTATTCTCTACATTATTAAATGTTTGTGCAGCAGACAGAGAAGTCCACCAGCCTCCCATTGAACTTCTTCAAATGTCATTTTGTGCTTCTGTGCATTTACCTCTCCACGTTGAATGAGCAAAATGTTCATTTAAATAGGGTGGTCTCCATCAGCTGTTAGTGCTGCAATGTGTTAGTGAATTTCCCCATAGCAGGTGAGCAAACCACACGACCAAAGGATTTAGGGACGCACCTGGTTTACCACCCTTTATTTCAGGTCTGAATGAATCTTCCCCTGAGTGTATTATATATCATGTCATTAGCACACATTAGATTCAGTATAGGGAAAAAAATATTACTTGTCATATTTTCACTTTAGCATCTTCAAATAATAAACTAAGATTAAGGTGGCATAATGGTTAAAGAAGCAGACCTGTAACCGGAGGGTTGCTGGTTTAAATCTGCTATATGTCGCATCACTATGAGCCATTGACTAATGACCTTAACCCTAACTGCTCCTCCAACATTGGATGGGTTGAATGCAGACAACAAAACTAGTGTATGTACCCTTCTCATACATATTTGACATTAAGTGAATTTATTTAGTATATTTATTATTTATTATTATTATTTTATATTTATTATTATTTATTTAGTATATTTATACACATAAATCCTTGTTCATGTACCACACAGAGGTTACTATGGAAGCCCGTTTCCGCCACTAAAAAAAAAAATAATCACCAAGGAAAGTCATAATTATGAGAAACAAAGTCATAATTATGAGTTAGAAAGTCATAATTATGAGGAAAAAGTCATAATTATGAGTTAGAAAGTCATAATTATGAGATAGAAAGTCATAATTATGAGAAAGTCATAATTATAAGAAAGAAAGTCATAATTATGAGATAGAAAGTCATAATTATGAGTTAGTAAAGTCATAATTATGAGATAGAAAGTCATAATTATGAGATACTTAAACACATTCACAGCAGCTTGTTCATGTGGTGAGCTGACACTGAGAGATGGCTGATAAGACTATCAAAGATTACGTTAGACGGTGCTTTACAAATGATGAAATACTTTGTTTGCTTGCAAATTCACATAGAAATATGCTGAGTAAACGCACCCTTGAAAAGATACTAAGCAAAAAGAGGCTCGAAAGGATAAAACTGATGTGGCTGAAGTAGCTCAGTTTATTGAACAACAAATGGAGATTTCTGGTCAGTGCCATGGGTACAGATGGATGTACCAAAAATGTTTCTATCTCATAATTATGACTTTACTAACTCATAATTATGACTTCATATCTCATAATTATGACTTTCTTTCTTATAATTATGACTTTCCTTGGTGATTTTTTTTTTTTTGTGTGGCGGAAACGGGCTTCCATAGGTTACACACACACACACACACACACACACACACACACACACACATGTGTGTTAGCTGTGTAAACAATAAGCATAAGAGGTAAATAGTGCATGTTTAAACTGGCCTGCTGCAATGAATGATGACGGTTTTACAAGCAAGCTCCTCGTCTCATCTCCCAAATATGGAAGTGGAAATAAAAACATCTCATGTTTTAGATAAGGTAGAATTCAATGTATTACCCAAGGTAAAAAAAAACTAAAAAAAAACGCATTTATAATTCTTAACATTGATGTCATTTTTCCACAAATTTACTGCATTTGATTTACCACTCGTATTTCATTGAAAACATTTTTGCAAACTCAGTTTTAGTTAAGTTACACAGAAATGCTATTAATGAACCACTCCTTGGAAAAGAAACAGTTTCCATACAAGGTGTATAATACGTATGAGTTGGTAAAAGCTTTGCTTAAAGTGTGGTTTGTTGAGGAGGTGTTTTTGTGTGTGTTGCAAACTGTCCTTAGCGTTGGTCTGAGGTTTTGACAACTGGGATACACTTGTTTGATGTGTCGGTTAATTTTAATTGGCTGTTTTTTGGTTAAAAACAGCCATTCGAAAACATACAAACAGGATTAGTAATTAATGGTTGTAGATTTAATGAGAAACACTGATTTATATTCACTACGATATATTGTGCATTCCAAAAGACAATCTCATATAATATAGATAATGCATAGATAATGTATTTATTTTAGTACTATGCTCTGTTATGTGAATGACTCCACTGAATTGCATCTTGAATCTGAGATGATCTGAAAAATAAACGAGGGAACTTAAGAAAAATAATTGTATTAATATACAGACACAAATACAACAGCCATTCACACACTAGGGCTGGGATAAATAATCGATGCATCGCTATTAAGACATAGTAATCAATAATCAATGCATATTACATTACATTGTTCATTTAAATAGTTAATTCCGTGAAATACTGTAGAAAGATATTTTAACAGATTGACATTTATTCAAAAAGCACCATAGTACTTGAGCATGCATTTTTGTATAATAAAGATTATATAATATATCATTTAAAACAGTCCTTTTTGTTTATTGTAGATGTTACATGCAAGGATGCTGCTACGTTGGCACTACTATGCAGTTCTAACTGAACAGTTTGAAGATGTTGACGATGTCCTCTGCTGGTTTAATGAAAGACAAAATGGTCAATTTGTCTCCTGCGTCTGAATGCAATCGCTATGTTTTTTTTTAAAAAAAAAAACAGCACTTCATCATGAGTGCTCACGGTCAGAAACAAAGAAATGCTGTGAAAAATGTATGATTTGACATTCTTAACGTTGTATGGTTTTATGACTCTCTTATGGATGAAATGGAAACATTGGAGATAAGCACCACCACATTGCTCTGTCCTTGTTATTTACTGATCAATTGTGGTTGATGCTCTAGGAATAGATTGGACGTAATGGTCACTCTGACCTACAGCATGACCACCTGTTCACAGATAATGTTTCCTTTGGTAAGTCTGAATCAGACACACGTATATTTGACAGCATACACGCGCACAAACAGATACGCAAATAGACACCTGTGTGTGTGTGTGTGTGTGTGTGTGTGTGTGTGTGTGTGTGTGTGTGTGTGTGTGTACATGCGTAGAGAACTTCGTTCTCCAGGTTTTTTTTTTTTTTACCACATCTAAGATTCCCCAGAGAGCTTTTCCTCCTATTTTCTTGCATCCTTCCTTCCCAATCTTCAGATTCACTAAAGGGTGGTAATTCAGTTGCTTCCCTAAATCCTTGAGTGAGGCAGTTTCCTCACCTGCTGCACGTACTGTAATTCTCTAAGATTGCAGCAATCATTAGTGCACAAGGAGAACTGGTGCAGACCGCCCCTATTTAAATGAGTGTTTTGCTCGTTTAATGTTGAGACATTTGAGGAAGGTAAATTTGAGGCAGATGGACTTCTCTGTCTGCTGCACAAACATTTATTAATGTAGAAAACTAAATATACAAATAAAAAGTTTATTTTTTTTTTTTTTAAACAATTTTAAAACCTAATCATAGTTTTTTCTCCATCATTTAAAGTGGGTGCTCCATTTGGTCCAGTAATTTTGCTCTGATCAGTGCATGCAAAATAGGCAGATTAGGACAGAAACCATCCTATTGATCTACCATTGATCTGAGTTAATACAGCTACACAGTCTGTCAATCAGTCTGCATTCTTTGAAGATGATCTACTGACCATCATCCAGCGCAGGTTTCAGCTGTGCTGTGTCATGCACACTCTCATATGTCACCATCAGTGATCATGTGTAAATTACGCATCTTATCTGCTGATTCTGACCTGACATCAATACGGCACGAGACTCTGACGGTCAAAACATGGACAGAAAGAAGATCAGTGGATCAGTTAGTGCGAAGCAATATCAATCCATGGTCATATCCATACATTCATCTCTGCACACAGCAAACCTCTCTCTCTCTCTCTCTCTCTCAAACGTACTGGAGCATTTTTTTTCATCTCTGTTGTGTTTTCTGTTCACAATTACGGCTGCGTGTGTGTTTGCACCTCCTTCTCAGTCGTACTATTTTCTGGTACTAAAACTATCACCACAAACAGTTCCAGATTTCATGAATCACATTGCGTCCCCTGCGTTCATTTATTTGCATTCACTCCTCCCATATTTTTGCACCCCCTGGGAGATCCACCTACTATGAATATTCATTAGGGGGAAACACGCTAAATGTAATGAGGGTGCGTTTGGAAGCCCTTTGTACTACTGGAGTGACGTTTGCACACGCTTTAATACCACTAAATATTTTGTGAATCTGCCTCTCAGCCCACAATGCTCAATATAAAGCTTTGTTTGCCTTCAGTGCCTTGATGGATGCAACATTGCCAACAGGGACTTTGAACCTTGACTTTCACTTGTTGCAGACTTCTAGAAAACCTGCCACACAGGACTCTTTTCTCACCACTCTCCTCTTCCTTTCCCTTCTTGGCTATATTTACACGTCACTGTGTACCCCGGCTGTGTGCTCGGAGATGGAAAGGCAAACATGAGGATATCTTCAAATATACACATTAGTGATGATGGAGGTGCTGGAAGTGTGCTCTCTGTGTGAAAAAGTTTTCTGGGTAAGGTCGCTGTCAAACTCACCATCTATGATGTCCTTCATCTGTCCCTCCTATAGATGGGTTTCCGATGACATCACAAGTTTCCCACAATTCCGTCGTCCGCCATCTTGTGTGGCAGCTTTCATTGTCATTGTCAATGACATCAAAACCAGATAAAAATAGCCAAAAGGAACAATCTACAGAGAATGTAACTTGAAAAATGAGGTATTTACAGAGGTTGAGTGAAATTGACAAAAACAAACCTAAATGATGTTGTGAATATATAATAGAGCCAATAGAAAGATATGGGGAAAATGGATAAGTTGTGATGACTATGTAGTCTTTTTAACCTTTTATAAATTATTGTCCAAAGTCAGTGCTTATTGACAAGATAGTATGATTATTATTAAACTAGTCAACACGGCTCCTAACTCCTGTGAATATGTATATGTAGTTCAGTTACTGCTCCTGTATGCAAATTGACAAAAAAACTTGTTTTAATACATTATATTTTGGCTTAATTCTATTCTTTTTTCAAAATGGCACCTTTAGCATCGTTTTCCTCAAAAACTGCAAGGTTGTGCGCGGAAAACTTTTTCTTGAGGAATCTCTATATGTTTCTGATGAAAAATATAAAAAAATTAGGTAATGCCCCCAGGGGTGGAACAAACCGACAGTGGCCTATTTGTCAGGTTGCAGTTTCTTAAAGCTTTTCTTTTAAACCCGAC
The DNA here is from genome assembly GCF_900634775.1 of Gouania willdenowi. NCBI lineage: Eukaryota > Metazoa > Chordata > Actinopteri > Blenniiformes > Gobiesocidae > Gouania > Gouania willdenowi. The sequence goes on along the minus strand of NC_041048.1, from coordinate 30,093,400 downwards.
GGAAAATACAGAATGAAAATCCTGAAACGGAAATGGCAAAGTTCTTATTATTTCTAAAGTAATTTTTATTGTTTTTTAAGCAAAATTAAGCAGAAGCTGCATGGGTGGAAATGACCTGCTTGGCGGAGGTCTGCGCTCTCCGAGTGCTTTTCTAGTTATATGATGCAATTACATAAAACACTATTAAGTGTGCAAGAGTAGGGGGTAGATGGCTTCAGGTTAAATGTCTGATGGGGTACAAGACTGTGAAAAGTTTGGGAAACACTGCTTTAGATGATATGTCGCAAACTTTTTGGCTATTTGCAGCCTGCGGTACAATATTTTGTGGCTCTCTACCTGTTATTAAGTGTTGTGTTTGTGCTCCCTGCTCCTTTTCCTCAATCACCATTTTGCTGACTCATTGCCAGGATTGCTGGCATGGCCTGTCCATTAAAAAACCCACCGCATTGTGTGACAGGTAGTCCTCTGTTTGAGAAATTTAGTTTTGTAGTTTTCCTTGTGTGCATCAAAGTGGCAGGTGTGTGTATGCAGAATGACTGGTGTTTAACAGGCATTTATGAAGGAGCAGGAAGAAATGTGATGGGGGCATTTTGCATACATATCATGATCCAACACATTTTCTGTTGTTGTTAAGTATTTTTTTCTTGGGATTGGGTTGTTGGTTGTGTCCAACTGCTAATGTACTGTGCTTTAGTCAGGCCTCTAACCTGAGACGTGTCCCACCTTAGACAAGGCAAGGCAAGGCAAATGTATTTGTATAACGCATTTCATACACAAGGCAACTCAATGATCAAAAAGTGCAACAGAAAACATTCAACAGCTTAAAATCAATAAGAACATTAAAGTTGGCAACAAAACATTTAAAATCATCAGTAAAAACATTTAAAATCATCAACAACAACATGACCAAAAATCTCCCTCTCAATTATACACAGTAGAGGAAAAGAGTGCCTTTAACTTTGATTTCAAAATGTTCACATTGTATGCTCACTTTAGCTCTGCTCAACAAACATTCCACTTCTTTGCAGCATAACAACTAAAAGCAGCATCACCATGTTTACTGTGAGCTCTGGGCTCCACTATCTGACCTGTGTCCATAGATCTGAGAGACCTGCTGGGTTCATACCTGACTAACATCTCACGGATGTATTCTGGACCAAACCCATTCACAGATTTATACACCTGCAGCAGAACTTTAAAGTCTATTCTGAGACTGACTGGGAGCCAGTGTAAATACTGTACTTTAAAACTGGAGTATTGTGTTCTGACCTCTTTGTTCTGGTTAAGACTCGAGCTGCAGCGTTCTGAACCAGCTGTAGCTGTTTGATGCTCTTTTGAGGGATTCCTGTCAGAAGATCATTACAATAGTCCAGTCTGCTGGAGATAAAAACATGTTCTTTAGGTGGTAGAAGGCTGTTTTTTGTGATAGATTTGATCTGACTGCTGAATGTCAGATCTGAGTCAATTAGAACATCAAGGTTTTTGACTTTGTCTTTAGCTTTTAAAGATCCAGACTCAAGGTACTCGCTGATAGCAGTCCTCTTTTCCTTGTTACCAAAGGCAACCACCTCCATCTTGTCATGGTTTAGTTGAAGGAAGTTTTCACTCATTTGGCTAATAAACCTGTAGCTTGAATACTGCTCTGTTACAGGGTTGCCAGATCTGTCTGACAATGTTAACAATGTTAACCCCAAGCAAAATACTTTGCAGCCCAGCATGTTCAAAAAAAGCCCAAGCCCAGAAACCCACCCAACCTGGCAACCCTGCTCTGCTTTGTTGTTGTCTCTCTTCTGATTGGCAGAGCTATCAGTGTCCTGCTAATCAGACTACGCTTTGTAGGAATCCCGCCAACATCACCAGATAATGTGACCTGGAGTCTAGTTCATTTTGAATGCATGTTAAACAGTAGTGAAGTGTAAACAATGGTGAATAAAACCCTAAATATTATATTTGACTTTGTAAAATGAATTGATGAGTAGCATAAGACAAGTATGATAAGATTCTGCAGATTGGCAGTGGTGATTCGTATTTACTGCCAAAGGTGATGTTTGACTTCTTCTTCTGAACCACTGCTATCCAGACCAGCAAGGTTCAGTGAATTATCTATGGATTCTCACAAAAAAAGAAAAAGAAATCCTAACTCGCAGCTTTACTGCAACACAACCCTTGAGATTGATTCACAGTTTTTTTTAGAAGCTATTCCTGTATAGTCTTATGAATAGACCTTTACATTTGCCCACGGATAAAAGTGTCTAACTGAAAGCTTTAGTTACACTAAAAACATCTCCTTTCAGCTTATTTAATGCTGAAATATTTATTTAGCTGATGTTCAATATAATTACATTCTCTCCTTTTTCAGAATAGTGTTAAGACATTTTTATAGTGCCATCACGTCATAAATATTTGTTATATGTCTTATGTACCTCTGTTCTGTGGAGGCTCTGGAGCATATGTGTGGAGCCAGTTCCATCTGGACTCTAGTGGATTTGTTAGTGTTATTACACATGGCAGCATTCACAATACCTCTGGCTCTATTGAACTTAGGCCCCTGGGATTCAGGCATGCAACACCAGAGGCTGAGAGGCTGCGAGAGGAGGAGATGAATAGGAATGGGATGAGGGATGTGTGTGTGTGTGTGTGTGTGTGTGTGTGTGTGTGTGTGTGTGTGTGTGTGTGTGTGTGTGTGTGTGTGTGTGTGTGTGTGTGTGTGTGTGTGTTTTGTTAAACTCCAAATATGAAGGGAACACAGAGCAAAATGAACAGATAATGTTAGACAGGGATGAAAATAAAGCACTCCCTCTCATTTGCCGAAGGCCAACGCTCAACTTTTCCAATGTGTGTTTGCATGTTTTTATGTTTTCATGCACACACACTCACGCACACAACACACACACACACAAACACACACGCGCACAGATATGCCTTCTGTCACCTGCGTTACAACGTATCTGAAGTTTATAAATTGTTTCCAAGGTCAAATTGAGGTCAAATACATATCTAGTGTTTGTGCAACTGTGTGTGCAGGCATGCTGCATCTTGTTAGAGGAGAAGCTCTCAGCTTTTCACCTTGTGTTTTCTCTGTGGTTTCCCTTTTTATGCTGCTGTCTGATTATCTTCTCGCTGATGTATCTTAACCAAATCAAAAATCATTGCTAAAGTTTCTCTGCTAAACAAATTGCGGATTAAATACCTCACATGCCTTTGGTAAAAATCCACAAACTTCAGCAGTGAGGCCTAATTCTGCATGCTGAGAGAGCTGGGGACCCAGTTTATTTTATTTCTGTCATTCATTGCGAAAAAACTGACCAATTACTCTTTGTTGAAGGGAAATTTATCATTTATTTTGTGTATTTCACTAGTTATCATTAATAAAGTAAAGGAACAAAGAAGCAAAAAACGGGAGTGAAGGTGAACACCTGTGGAGTTATCTCAAAGATGGGTTTTCTTACCTTGAGGAGAATGAGTTTTCTGTTGCACAGGCCTTCATTTAGCTCGTTTCACCCCAAACTGAAACCATGATGTTCAAATTAAAACTAAACTTTTGCTAAGCGCTTTTGTGAAGATTACACGTGTCAACCATTCATAGGGCAACAAATCTTATTTTTAAAAAGTAAAAAAGATTTGAGATTGAAGTTGTAATGTTATTTCATTTTGTCACGTGTAAAAAAAACATCTGGTAATTTTCACAATTAAGTTCACAAAATCTAGCAGCTTTTTTGACTTCTTCACACAAAAGAAGTGTATTTAAAAATACTAATACAACTCTAATGTGATTAATTCAATGGTTTGTCAATACCGTCTCCTTTGTAAAGTATAGATAACTAACTTATAGATAAATAACTTATTGTCTCCTATTGTCAGAAGTGTGATTAAATAGCCTTTACAACATAAATGAACCCTGTTTTAATCAATTACAAGAAAAGATAGAATTGCATTGAGCAATAGTAGGCCTACTGTTGGTTTGTGGTAAATCTTTTCCCCCAAAAAATGCTTTAAAAGGAACAAAGAATGTTATGCCATAATTATTTTTAATTAATTGTTAAATGCAACATGCTCCTTGTATCCCTGTTTGGGAATCACTGAACTAAATAATGCCGCACTGCCTTTGGTTAGCTGAAGACATCTTTGAGCTGTTTGTCTGGCACAATGAGCTCACCATGATGTTGGAAGTACACACAAGTGTCTGAGATGTGGTGAAGTGGCCGAGAGCTGGGTTATCAGAGTGATGAGTGTTTGATGCTGACACTGGATGAGAAGAGAAAAAGTCCAACAAGGAAACAGAGAGAATTAGGTGGGCTATGGCAGGAAGGAGAGAATGAGAGGAAATGTAGCAAGCATCCGAATTCTAGATTTTAGAATTATAATTTTGTTTATTAGGAAAAGCAGAGCTGAGTCACTGCTGCCAGACAATGTCTGCTAAAAGCAAAGTAATAATGAAAGTCTGACAAAGCTTTGCCGCATTGCTTGCATGGGGTTCAGGTTACGCTAAAGTTTTGCTAATCAGACTGCAGACATTTCGATCAGTCTGGTTTAGTAACATAACATTGAGATACTGTAAGCAGAACTTTGTGGGAACTCAAAGCTCCAAAAAACCATCCAGGGATTTTTTTTTCTTACTAAAATTAATCATGTTCCTCATTAGGATTTGTGTTCTGGGTAAACATAAGAAATGTCTTTATCTGGTTTCCACTTTAGTCTGTTTGTTCATTTCCACCGGGTCCGGTGCGCTGCGTGTCTGCTCCGCCCCAGCTGCGACAGTCCGGAGCCTTCCGGCAGAGATACGCAGGACTCAGCACAGAGTAAATACAGTGAAACAGAAAGTTAAGCACATACTAAACATTAAAACATCCAGTTACTTTTCAAAATGAGACTCTTCAGATCATATTTCATCATATTATCTCTTCTCTGTTGGCTGTAGCTAAAAATGTGGCTCGGACAACAAAAAAACAAAAGGTAAACTATATATTTTAATACCTTAAAATATGTACCAAACAAAAAAGCTGTGAAACTAAATAATGTAATAGATACATATATGTCTGAAAAGGGTTAATGTGTGTCCCTGTCAACCCTTTATCGTTATTTATTTATCTTTATTAATTTATTGATGTTTCATCTCTTTCCTCTCTCTTTTATTTTTTTTCTAATTATATATTTCATTCAATCTATTTCCCTGGCTCTATTAAACGTAGGGTAGGCGATTTTCAAAAACTAGCATGATTTTGAATGTAGCAGGCAGGGATTGGACAAAAACCTTAAGGAGGAGTTAGAAAAATTAAGTTTTTCAGTTTTCGCGATTTTGGTGCCACCACAATTATAAGCGGAAATGGGCGTGGCCCAGCCCAGGTGATTCAGTGTTATTCAGGGAATCTGTGGACCTCAGTGGTCAAAAAACGTTTGCCCACTGGCTAATTGACATCTCACATCACCAGGGGTGGTACTCTTCTTATACCTTGGCGCTAGGCTTGTGAATCACCGTCACTGAGAACGATTCGATACGCATCTCGATACACTACCGGCGATACGATACGTTAGCGATACATTGAATCCCCTGGCGGTACGATGCGATGCAACTATTACTATGCAACTTCTTTTTGGCCTCTTAAAAAACACTACAAAAAAACAGGCCTTTTCACCAGTAGCGTTGGGATTTGGAGCCAGATTCAACATAAGGAACATTTGGAACCTGTTTTATCTCACAGTCATAACTTAAACAATAAACAGTAATACAATACTCAATGAGTGACTTAAAGTGACATTTTCAATAATACATGTCCATATTCCTTGTCTGCCACACAGATACTAATATGAACTCTTCAGCAGGTATTAGGCTAATGCAGTAGTGAGGAGCAGAAATCATTAACATTTATTTAATACAAATAATAATAATTATTAGGTCTTTCACAACTGCTTGTGCAAAGAAAGATGCAAACTATTATTTGTCACTAGTCACAGCTGCTATAAACAGACCCTCTCTGAGTCATATTTAATGTCCATAAGACAAACTAAAGAATACAATAATATTAAATAAAATACACTGGCGTGAGTTATGTCTTTATCACAGGTAGAGGGTCATGCCAGAGTACCACCTTGGTCAAAGACATTTCTGATATTTTTCTCACCAGTTTAGCCGGAGCTCTGATTCCAATCTGCCTCGGGGTGGGGGGGAGCAGTGGCAGCCGCATCGATACGAGTGAGCCCCTTAGTTTGTGTAAGTTTTAGCAGCAAGGTATTCTTTATAAACCACCTGGTCAAGGTGGTCAAGTCTGGTCAAGTTTATCATCTTTCTATGTCTGATTTGAAGTTTTTATGTGCATTATAAATCTGATCTGTAGCTACTGCTCTCACTGACCTCCATGTTGTAACTTTGTTGCGGTGCTTCCTGGCTTCAGTCCGTGTTCAAAACAAAACACGTAACAGTGATGGTGCATTCAATGTGCACAGGATAGAATGAATTACAACATGAAAGAATCGCTCTGCGACATTGAAAACTGGAACAAGCGGGCCAGAAAATGGATGGATGGATGGTTAGATGGATGGATGGATGGATGGATCAAAAAATCAATGCAACCATGGATTTTACCGATGCAGGCATGCAGTGACTTATGCATCCTGATTTCACACGTAAATTGTACCGATGCACACTGAATGAATCAATACACTCGCATCACACACGTTTGTATCTAGATACTGTACCAATTCTTACTGGGCGCACAATTGCCCTAGTGCCCCTAGTGTTTGCACAACTATATACAAACACACAACAATAAATAATCGTGCTCATTTGGCTCCTAAAATGATTATAATTATAATTAAACTTTTGATCATCGGTTAAAAATATGTTGTTAAAAACAAATATGAGAGTAGCTGGTTCTCCTTAATAATGTTCCACTGGTATGTTTGAGTTTGTGAAACATGATTTTTCGGTGTAAATGCAATGAATCCGTTAAAACCTTCTTAATTTTAATGCCATCTGATCTGGACACACTACTTCAAGGAACAGGGGTTTGTTATGCTTAGTCACACGAAACCTTTCTTCAACTCATGTCTGTGTTTTTGAGAAATTAGAAGTTTTTAGACTCAACATCATTTCAAATGACGTATAAAGATACTCCGGAGGGCTGAAGATTGTACATATTCTTCAGTATGAAACAGGCTCTTTCTGTGAGGTGCAGCTGGGACTCGAGATATGACCCTGAGGTGGAAGTGCTTGGGTCTGAAGCAATTTTCTCACACGTCTTAGATTGTGTGTGGGTGTGTGTGTGTGTTATACCTCCCTGACCTGTCTGACCTGGAGGTGGTATGTATGATAAGCCACTTTTACTCCTCTCGATGTCATCACAGCCAGACTTGCGACCAAAACATTCCCACCACTCGCCCGGAATTAATTCCATTCAACCTTGTTATTGCACAATCTGCCCTTGAGTTTCAAAGCGTCAAAGCGTTGTTTTGTATTGCTTTTCCTCAAACGTCTCTCAAGAACATGGAAATATCTGACATGCCTTTCTTAAAAGGTTTCTATGAAACTCTCATATTCAGAAGAACAATAACCACAGCCAGCGCTTGTGTTGACTGCCATCAGTTGAGCAATCAGACTTCATCCCTATATTCACGACACCTCGCATTGTGCTCTTTCTTCTCTCAGATACTTGGCCAAGCTGTCGTCGGTTGGGAGCATCAGGGATGAGGAGACGTGTGAGAGGTTACGAGGACTCATCCAGCGACAGGTACACAGGCTCAGCAAAGGCATTAAAACCAATCACTTCAAACAATACGTCATGGAATGTTTTCAATCAAATGTTTGTGCAATGACCCTCCATGATATTGTAGGTTTGAGTTCAGAGACGTATTTTTTGAAGAGAGAATAGTAGATAACTGACAACATATATGCAACAGTAATTTAAAAAAAAAAAAAAAACCTCTGAAAACCTTTCTAAGAATATTTAGTTCTCATTTTAAAGTAAAAGTTAAACACAACTTTTTAAGACCTAAAAAATGAGAAATCAATTAAAAGTTCAGTGAAAACTGACAATTTATCGAGTCCCTAAAGGGACACATATTTCATTTTTTTTCTATTAAATAAATACATTTTTGCTGAAGTACCTCCTTTCTCTTATTTTTGAATCGATGTACCCCCTTTGTCTGATTACAACCTTTTGCTCAGAATACTATGAAAAAACAACTATAGAGCATAATGATGGAATGAATGAGTGATAACATTTATTTTAAGGAATCTCATTTTGTAAATAAGTAGAATGAAACAATATTCAGTGTCTCGTGAATAGATTCATTTCTATAGTTTTTTCAGGTCTTCTCCCACCTGGTGTGGGACCAAGACTGTCCCTTGTATTTTCAATTCATCTTCTAATTAAAATAATTCCCATAATGGTTATTATGAGGATTATAAAATTGAACTGAAAATAAACATTAGAAAACCCCATATTTTTAATGCTTTCATTTGTTAATTCATCCCTCTCTGTCTCTTTCTCTCTCTCCAGTACCCGCTATAGTGCCATCATGTAGCTCTAGGGGTGCACGTACCACCATTTGAGAAACACTGTCATAGACTATGACAGAAGTGTAACATAATCATTGGATTCTGAGTGCCAGAATTTCACCATGTCTGTGCGTATGTGATCAACGTCAGTCAACAACAGCACAGGCATTGCTTCCATTAAACTGACTATGTATTGATGTGTTTGTATGAAACAAAAACACTTGCAGTAACCAGTTTACGTGCACACATAACTTGATTTTCCATAACCACGTAAAGGTTTTACGTATTCACTCACTCAATATGTCAATGTTATTTTATCTCCACTGGTCCGGACTTCACTTCACTATTATTTTATCTCCAGTGGTTAGCTCTTCTGCCAGGGAGGCAGAAGTGCTAACCACTGCACCACAATAAATTGACTCGGAATTTAACACCAAGAACAATGTTGGCAAGTGATTTTAGTAGACTAAATGTGTGTGTGTGTGTGTGTGTGTGTGTGTGTGTGTGTGTGTGTGTGTGTGTGTGTGGGTGTGGGTGTTCTCCCAGGTTCAGATCTGTAAACGCAGTGTGGAGGTAATGGATGCGGTGCGTCGCGGAGCCCAGCTGGCTATAGACGAGTGTCAGTTTCAGTTTCGAAACCGCCGATGGAACTGCTCCACTTTGGAGACCATGCCCGTGTTTGGCAAAGTGATCACCCAGGGTAGGATTATACACCGCACATAAACCAAAAGGGGTACCAGCTACTAAACTGTTTTATAACGCATAAACACATTTATTCAGCAACCTCTCGTCTTTCAGCTTTTTTTCTGTCATATAACTTTTAATATACTGTGAACGTGTTGGACTTAGCTTAGTATCCGCATTGTTTAAGTGTACATTTCTCATTGTGTGTGTGTGTGTGTGTGTGTGTGTGTGTGCGTGTGTGTGTGTGTGTGTGTGTGTGTGTGCTTGTGTGTGTGTGTTAGGCACTCGAGAGGCAGCCTTTGTTTACGCCATCTCAGCTGCCAGTGTGGCGTTTGCGGTCACAAGGGCCTGCAGCAGTGGAGAGCTGGAAAAATGTGGCTGTGACCACAACGTTCATGGAGTCAGTCCAGAGGGTGAGTCTCTCATTTTCATACACACACAAAAAAGAAGCTTAGGTGCCAACTCATCCATTACACTCAAAAACACAACAAGAGTTTTTAAAGAACATTTACATAATTATTACAATTCAGAAGAATTTTAATAATTTATCTTGTTTACTTCAGAATTCCTGCAAAGAATTATCTTTTTACAAACAAGGTGAAAATTAAATGCTAATCAGGTAACATCACTAACTTCCTCTCCACATTCAGGTTTCCAGTGGTCCGGTTGCAGTGACAACATTGCCTATGGAGTAGCCTTTTCTCAGTCTTTTGTGGATGTGAGGGAGCGGAGTAAAGGCCAGTCCTCCAGCCGTGCTCTCATGAACTTACACAATAACGAGGCTGGAAGGAAGGTAAACATCTTACCTTTAACTGTTGGTCATGAAATGTCCGTTCCTATCTGTTTTTAATCATGTATTAAATTGTATGCTAAGGGCCATGTAAAGAAGACCAAGTAAGTTCATCCACTAATTGGCTCATCGAAAAGAATTTGCAGCTCTAGAACCAATAAAAAGTACAAAATCTAAGTCAAACCGGTTCATTCCCAAATCCTTATTCCTGGTTCTGGAGAGCCACTGTCTATAGCTTTGTTACAAGTTTGTGTTGAAGCACATTCAGGATAGTTGCTCCACATTAACCATGAGGTAAAGTTAGAACTTCATGGTTTCATCATTGACCTTTAGACCAGTGTTATTTTTGACAACAATTGGTTTCATTTTGGTCTTGGTTACTCTCCAAAGGATCAATTTAGTTAAAGTCACATTGTTTTGTTTTAGTTAAAAGTCTGTGGAAATCAATCTTATTATAGTTTTAATAAAATGTTTAGTCTCATTTCAGTGTCTTTTTTCTACACTTTGAGAGTTTTATTATCTGTAATAGATTTTGCAAAATGTTGTTTGCCAAGGTAATTAAAATTCCATTGTAAAAAAAAAAAAACCCTCTATGGACTGCTAGAAAAAGTGCAAGAATAAAGCTCATCTCACCATTAATGGGACAATATGTAACTTTTTTGGCATCATTTGGTCAAAAATCCGTAATCATCTTTGAGCATATTGTAATCAAAGTGTTCTGAGTGGACAGTGAATCTATTCTCTTTTTCCTGGCCCTGTAAAATGACATTTATAAATCCAGGAGTGTGACGCACCTAGAATCTGGATGTTAGCCAATCAAAGATCTTTCTACAAACACGTGTGCTCATGAGCTGTTTTTGGCGTTACTATTGGCTGCTCATCTGAAGTCAGACGCGTTCAGGTACCCACGGTAGTAAAAGTTAAATGACGGACGTTCCAGCAGAAGTCTCCATAACAGCGTTAGAGACAACAGTTATAAACAAATCAAGCAGAAAAAGGCAGACCAAGGTGGAGAAGCAACAGTTTAAAGCCACAAACATTTGCATCCTTGCGGACTGATGGGATGAATCGCATGTAAACCAAGAGAAGCTAATTCAAGGTGAATTAATTTTGTAGTCTGGATGCAGACTTATGGTTATCAGCTCAGAGTGGCAGGTCAGCTGGGATCACAGCCGTCTCTGTGTGATCTCTGGCAGGGACGAGCCGTTGCTCAGGACAGTAACTACAGAGTAACACTGGTGCCTTAAGGTTAATAATGATTGTTTAAATAATGCATTTTATGTGGATTGCACTTTACATTTGAAAGATCTCAAAGTGCTACAGAGCAGAACATAATGATAAAAGACAGCATCACAATTTTCAAATTTCATTAACAAAAATAATGTGTTAAAAAGAAGAACCTAAAGCAGAATGCTTTTGTGGTCTGTGGGACCCCCAGACAGGGTGTTCAACAACTTCGGAGCTGTAGAGCAAAACGCATGATCACCCATAGCACGGAGCTTGATTCTGGGGGCTTGGAGGGTGTTTGTGGTCTGCGGGTTGAGGAGGAGTCAATAAATGCTGGTGGTTGAGGAGGAAGACCTTGTACTCATTTCTGAGTGGGACAGGGAGCCAGTAAAGAGCTTTCAGAATGGGAGTGATATGATGGTTTTTGTGTACCCTCATTAGAATACTGTTTTGGATGTACTGTAATCTCTTGCAATCACTGCAAAAAAGCTTTGCTCCTGTCACTATTTGAAAATAAATGTTCATGCACAATGTGTTTAGCTAAAACACAATTTAAAAAAACAAAACAACACATTATACTCCAGCATTTAAGAGTTCAAAATACTGTACAATCATTTTAGCACGGATGTCTTATGGCTCGACAGATGTGAGAGACATACTTTTCCTATTTCAGGATGTAGGACCAGTTGTTCTGATCATTAATTCATCAGGTCATTGCCAAATATGTTTAGGTTTCATGACTGTTCCTCAGGAAATCCACCTTGATCTGTTGACAACTGCCAGTCTTCGTCAGAGGAGTTCTGCTGATCGCCTTTGATGCTTCCTTTGAAGCATCTGCTATCTGCATCTGCTAGGGATCTTGGGGTTGTTTTGCACTGTTCATTTAAGTTTGACAGACAAATAAGTTCAGTCGTCAAAAATAGCTTTTTTCAGCTGCGTTTGCTCAGCAAAATCAAATCCTATTTGCCTCACGCCGACCTGGAGCATGTCATTCATGCTTTTATTACGTGTCGCTTAGATTATTGTAACTCTCTGTACTGTGGGCTCGATCAAACTTCCATCCGGCATCTGCAGTTGGTTCAAAACGCAGCGGTGCGTTTGCTCACGGGAACGAGGAAACGTGAGCACATGACTCCTGTGTTGGCCTCTCTGCACTGGCTTCCAGTCAGTTTTAGAATTCAGTTCAAGATACTGTTGATGGTTTTTAAATGTCTGAATGGGTTGGCTCCATCCTACCTTTCGGAGCTTTTGTTGATCTGTGATCCAGGTCGAACACTCAGATCCTCCAATCAAATGACTCTGGTGGTGCCAATAGCTAAGCGCAAAACCAGAGGAGCCGCTACGCTTTTGCCGTAGCGGCTCCGAGTCTCTGGAACAGCCTTCCGCTGAATGTCAAAATGGCCCAGTCCATTCATGTTTTTAAGTCATTGTTGAAAACCCATCTTTTTGCTTTGGCTTTCAACACAAGGTGAGCAGATCGCATGTATTTTATTATTATTGTTTTATGCTGTATATTTTGTGACTGTTTTTACATTGTATTTTATAATGTTTGCTGTACAGCAGTTTGGGCAGTTGTAGCTGTTTTGAAATGTGCTATATAAATAAACCTGACATTGACATTAACATTGAAGTTTCCTTCAAGTATCTGAGGAATAGTTGTCTGAATAAATGAAATCATAACATATTATTGCTGGAGGCCATTGCCAAGTTCAGAAAGCACATAGCAGCCATAAGTTTCATCTTTAGATTAATACAAAAACTATATTAAATATAAAGTTAATAACCTTTGAACATATTCAAGTTCAAAAGAGCTCATTCACTTTAATTTTAGGCTAAATTTGAAATACATGTCATTTCACTTTCATTTAAAATGGCACAATCCCAGATTGTGAATCCTGATGTGTCAAAAGTATCATTCAATTATCTGCGAAAGCTAAAAGAGAAAATCCAGTGACCAAACCTTGAAGATATGTTCTTACCCAAGTATGGGTTTTATGTCTGAATGATGGTACGCCAAAAGAAAAGAAATGTTCTGTAAACTTCAAATTTGAGTCATTAATGATATCAAGTGTCCTCTTGGGTCATTCAAGAGACATATACTAGCAAAAGGATAGGTTATTAAGTTTTCTGTCCCATCATCTAACAAAATACTTGTATCCTTGTAGGCAATCCTGTCCCACATGCGTGTGGAGTGCAAATGTCACGGTGTGTCCGGTTCCTGTGAGGTGAAGACCTGCTGGAAAGCTATGCCACCCTTTCGAAAAGTCGGCAATGTCATCAAGGAAAAGTTTGATGGTGCCACTGAAGTGGAGCAACGCAAGGTTGGCTCCACCAAAATCCTGGTGCCTCGCAATTCCCAGTTTAAACCACATACAGATGAAGATTTGGTATACCTGGAACCGAGTCCAGATTTTTGCGACTTTGACGCACGCACGCCAGGAATGCTGGGCACAGTGGGCCGCCAATGCAACAGAACCTCAAAAGCAATTGACGGCTGCGAGCTGATGTGCTGTGGTCGAGGTTTCCAGACGCAGGAGGTGGAGGTGGTGGATAGGTGCAGCTGCAAGTTCCACTGGTGCTGTTATGTCAAGTGCAAACAGTGTCGAAAAATGGTGGAGGTGCACACTTGCCGGTGATAGCGATGGCGGCGCGGTGGTTACTGCTGCTGGACAAAACAAAGAACCCATTAGAGAAAGATTTATGTGATTCAATTTTTTCCTGCACCAAACACCCTGTCCTTCTTCTGGTCAGAAGAGACAGACCAAGAGGCCTAAAGCTCTGTTGATGTAATGCCAACATAATGAATTTCAGTAGATTAGCCATGGCATACCCCACAAAGCTCTAGAGTCTGTTTGTTTTGTTTCAAACACAGAGCACTTTCCTGTCTCACTCACTCATGCTCATATTTGGTTTGTAATGGATGGTTTCTATTTTTATAATGTTTAACTTATTTGTTGAGACTGAAATAATTGACAAGAGGTGACCATAGAAGGAGGGACCAGTCAGTTGGAGGTAAAAGACACAAACTAGACCGATGTTGAGTTTTTGGTTTGGTTAAGAGGTGTTGGTTGCATGAGGAGGTTTGTTTACTTTCATGTCCTTGTAACTGCTGCTTCATGGACTAACAAAGGGAGACCAAGAGTCTGTTAGAGAACAGGCTCAAAGGACACAAAGAAAAGAATCGCAGACTAACATTCTGTGACTGACGGTACGTGTGAAGGAAGCAGCACTACACAGATGTGTGGTTGCCTTCCAATCGTGTTTACTTTTTACCCCAGCTATGCCTTGATGCTGCTCCGCTCACTCATGTTCATAGTCTAGCTGTCAGATGGACGATGATGATAATGATGGACCAAAGATGCCACTTTCAAGTTCTGCATTTTGGGTCTATGACACTGGTCCATGGGCATCAAGCAGCATCTTCATCGTTTGCTGTCACCTACAAGACAAAGGCCTTTTTGGTTTTTGGGCTAGGGGTTTGAATCATGAATAACTTTACAGTACACCATTATCATCATAATAACCCCACAGCTGAACATTTCTGTAATGTGTTTATGGTTATATTGCAATTGATGGCAACACAAGTCCCTGAGTTAAACATGTTACATTTGAAAATTAAGGTCATTCTGACCTTTGCATTGACCACAATTACTGTGGATGCCACAGATGAGCATTTTTGCTACAGACAACTGGTAGTTCTGAGCATCCTGGTATGAAGAACAAATATTGTTACACAAGTTCAAGCAATTGATGTCTATGGAATCCTACAACTATAAGGCTGACAACCAATGTATCAGCATTTCATCTTCAGAAAGACTGAACAGTGCAGTGTTGTTTTTTACATTGTGCATTAAACATAGCCTGTTGTTAAGTGCTCTCATATACCAAATAGGATTTATCTCTAAATTTGCTTCATTTTTTTTTTTTTTTTTTATTCTTTCAACTTTTAAGGTTTTTTTCCAAAATTGTGAATCAGTCCATATGTTTGAAAAAAAAATCAAAAGTTTGACATTATATGCTGGAAAACGCACCCATATTCTTTTGTGGAAAGAATTCTTCAACAGTACATCATCTCTTTCTTTGGACTAACTCTGAAACAACACTTGCACCATCTAGTGGAAAAGCAATAGATTAAACTTCTTTGAAATATTAAAAACAGAAGGTGACAGTGACGTATTGCAGATTCCTTCTACACTATCCAAATTGTCTTTTACATCAGGCACAGTATTGTGTTAATGTTCCAGACTGGACCTCATTGTGAATTGTTATGTATTTTTCTCATTTCAATCGATGTTGATCTTGGCCTCCTTCTCCTGCTGTACTTTGTAACCTGCCAAATGCTAGTTGGTCTAATGCAAACACAAGTAAAAAACATGGACATGCATGCGCCTGCAAACACATGCAATGTAAACACACACACACCCAAAGGGGTTTTCTCGAGGGTTACAAAACATTTTCATTGTGCATGATGACTGAAGCACTTTCTCTCCAAGCGCACATAAAGCCCTCACCCCACAGCAACAAACACCCAACTGTTATCTGAGGTTTCTGTTCACACACCTAATTCTCTCATACCACTTTCAGAACTCTGTTTTACCCGCAGCCATAAAGGCTTTTCTGTAACGTGCTACCATTATAGAGACATACTGTAGATCTGTAAAGACTTATACACTGAAGAAGAATATACTGCCTATGAATGTATGTTAATACTGAATATATACTGTGCCCAAAACAAATCCTGTTGTTTCAAAGTGTCTGTGTGTGTGTGTGTGTGTGTGTGTGTGTGTGTGTGTGTGTGTGTGTTAACCAGAGGTTCTCAACCTTGGGGTCAGGACCCCATTTGAAGTTGTGAGACACTGGGAGGGGGTCGCCAGATGCCTTCAAGAAAATATTTTTTGGACAATTTGAGGTCATTTTTGCTTATTTTTACCCTTTTTCTGCAAGTACACGAAATTTGTCATACTTGAACCTGTTTTCATCACTTTTGCCATAATTTTGCTAGTTTTAATACGTCTTTGCTATATTACTCCCATTTTTACATCAAATTTCAATGACTTTTCTGCACATTTTTTTTTCACTTTAACCACTAAACCATTTCCACCACTTTTCCTACCTAATGTCACATATGTTGACCCATTATTGTCACTTTTAACCTCTTTTCACCATATGTCATGCTTATTTTTGCCAATTTAACCACATTCACAATACGTCAGGCTCATTATCTGCCGGTTTAAACTAATTGTTCCAATATAGACATTTTGAAGCCTTTTTACCACTTTTTCTGTCTAATTTGCAACTTTTAACCAGTTTCTGTGGTTTTGAAAATCCCATTTCACCACCTTTTCCACCATCTTTGGTCACTTATAACCCATTTTATTTTTGATTAAAACAAGGATTTACAGCTTTAACTCATTCACTGCCATTGACGTTAATATACGTCATTTCAAATCCAAACGCTCACTGCCAATGGCGTATATATTGTATATGGTAATTGTGTTTTTCAACGGGGGTTGCTCGGAGACACTGTGGCGGAGTTCTCTCATGAATATCAGCCTTGTACTATGATGTAATGACCAACTGGTGCCATGTAGGTGGCAGCAGTGCACCTTTGGATGAGAGATTAGCCGTGATGAGCAGAGGCCAGAGGAAGAGGAAAAGCGTTGATCAGGGAGGAAATGGCGCAACAAGAGAAGACGGTGAAGCTCACAGCACCTCACACTCAAGCAGAGCATGTGTGGATCTAAGTGGACTATTGAGAGTGTCGTGATCATGAGAGACAATGAACAACAAACTGGGCCAAATGGGTCAACTCGGCATGTCGGGAGGAGGAGGAAGTTGCGTGTGTGGGAACTGATGGGAGGGGGAGATTTGGAGGAAGGCCAAAATACTGTAAGGGAACCATATACTGTAACTCTGACCCAGATAGCAAAATAATAACAATTTTGGCATCAAAAGCCCAGTCTCAGTGTTGTTTTTGTTGTTTTATAGAAGGAAGCCAATGTTGAAGTGTCCCTAAAGCAAATTAAAAAAAATGCTTCAAAGTTACGGACAGGTTTTTTTTAAAGGCTTTTTGTCAGAAACTGGCATTTTGTGTTAAACTTACCTACTGTATATTCAACTGCTGATTACGGATGAATGAAACAAGCTAGATATTAAAAAAAAAATTGAAAATCTGATGAAAGTAGAAAGTCTATTCTTGCAAAATCTGGTTTCAGATTTTTGATTGTCATAGTGTAAAATATTCTGTGGGTCTTTGAAAATCAGTCAAAATGCTCTAAAATGGCTGGCAGTGAGGGGGGTTTCTGTTCTGAAAATGGCTGGCAGCTAATGAGTTAAGATAAACTTCCTGGATAACAGTGCATATTATTCAGATAAGTAATGTGGTTATCACAGACTCATAGAACAATGGACCATCATTTTGCTGACTTTATGGATGGACCCCAAACATGTCTCCTCTTTATTCCCCCTTATATATGGCCCTGTTTCCACATGACTGTTCTTCAATGTTCATGTCTGCGTTCACCCACCTTCAGGTACAGTGGTCCCCTGTCTCTGGCACCTTTATTTTGGGGGTTGCTGGCTGAAAAGGTTGAGAACCACTGGTCTAGACAAGGGAGTATACCTGTGTGTGTTTGTGGTACATTTTATTATGCTACCTTAGGGCTCCCCTAAACAACTATAAACACTTTGTGGTGTGTAACAGCAGAGATGAATAGATATGTTTGCCAGCTGCTTGGGACCTGAAGCTTGTTTCCTTTATAAAGTTTCAGAGGCTACCTAATTGGGTTTAGGCTAGAGAGGCAGAGGCAGGAACACCAGACTCGAGCAGGGATTACACAGTAAGATGAAGACCCCATGGCTCAAGCTTTTCCCTAGCTTCTGTTTCTATCAATATTCCACTAACCACCCACACTCCACCATCCCCCCACCTCTGAGGGAGGCCAGTAAGTCTCTGAGGGAGACTTACTGGTCTCCCTCAGAGAAATTAAACCCTAAACATGCAGCATGGATCTGTCTGCTGTAAGGCCACCGTGATGGCTCCGATGGATCGTTCGATGGCAGACCCACTGATTAAAAATGTCGACAGATTTTTTTTGTGTGTGTGTGTGTATGCCACATATACAATAAGTCAGTGGTAGTTTGGAAACTTAAATCCCTACTGTGGTTTGCTGCAGTTGTGGCAGAGACAAGAGCCTGACAACATGGTCTAACCACTAAGTGCATGTGGGCGTGTGTGGAGTGCGTCAGAATTAAGATGCAACATGTCTCGGTTATGTGGGTTGATACAAATATGCTTTATTTGAAGTGATCACAGCCGACAATTGGGGCCAACACTAACCGTGCAACCATGTAGCTCACGAAACAGAATATCACTGTATTTGATCTCATCTCAGATTAGCCAAGGTTCACTCAATTACTGAAATAATTGATTGAACCATTATCAGCCAATACAGAAATCACTTTCCTAATTATTACCATATTTTTATTATAATGAAATATGAAAAATAGGTAGTTTTTGCTGAACTGATTAACTGATCATTAACTGGTAACTTGATACACAAAAGTGGAAATCTAGTTGATGTATCTAAGTTTTTTTTTTTTTCTTAATTTTATTTTTATTGCCGCCTTTAAAGTATTTAAAAGAGTTTTTACATTCGCCATTGTACACATTTACAGGACAATGTGCCAATAACATCTAATGGATGCAAAACGATAGTTATCGAACTTTGTGGACAGTTTTGATGATGTCCACAACTGCTTGAATGTGTCTGCAGTTGAACAGTATTTTAATTTGCATCATTGAAAGTGTCACTACAATCACAATACCTTAGGGGTTAACACTGTTCTGCCAACAATAAACACTAGGTAATAGAAGGAATATGATTAAATTTGTTTTCATACGTCTTTGCAGAAAATCTCTTCTTGTTAGGTGTGTTGAAACAGGAATATTTCTAGATAAATAGGATGAGGTTCTGACACCCCTGCTTTCAAGGCAGAGCAGACAACTGAGGTCAGAACTTTAAAAAGTAAGTATAATTGTTACACAGTGTATACATTGTGGGCCAGTGCACTTGATGAACCGTTCAGACATGCTTCGTCTGTGCGTCCTGACTGAGAAAGGCTGATATCACACCCAATAATATACACACGTACATATGTTTTATTGGTTTAACGTGTGCGGAAGCCATAAAGATTTGTTATACTGAGACATTATCCCATCCATAAATCTTCCAGTCAATCCATCCCCTTGACGGTCTGCAAGTAGTTCAAATTACACCTTAGTTAGTTGTGCATACCTCTGGTTTAAGGTTTCTGATGTTGTCTCCCTTTTCCCTCCTCAGTGTGCATATGTGAGTGTGAAGGGTTAACAGCACAGGTTGGCTTCATATTAATGCCACTCACAGGAGAAGAGCAGCTTTAGCCTCAGGCCAGCCCTCCCGGGCCTCTTTCAAACTCCCAGATCTCCTCAGCATACTTCTCATATTAAAAGAAAACAAGTTACACACATGAGACAGATGTTTCTTGTTTGTGATGACAGTTGCAATTCTTTTACTTGAAGCCTACCTCCTCTCCTCTTTCCTCTCATCTTTTTAATGGTTTCTGATGGATTTTGCCCCCCAAAATGCTTGTTGTATAACCAGATCATGAGCATGCATTAGCAGGTGTGCTTCAGGATGCACATCTAGCATTTATGTTACTATAGTGTTTTATACCAGCCAAAATAATATAATTTATTATGATTAATTACAGGTAAAGTGTAAAACACTGGTTGTCTCTATATGATGCTATCTTTTATTGGGTGGAAACTACAGTTTAAGACAAGAT
This sequence comes from Gouania willdenowi, assembly GCF_900634775.1. Taxonomy (NCBI): domain Eukaryota; kingdom Metazoa; phylum Chordata; class Actinopteri; order Blenniiformes; family Gobiesocidae; genus Gouania; species Gouania willdenowi. The sequence goes on along the minus strand of NC_041048.1, from coordinate 30,073,379 downwards.
GGGGGGATTCAGTCAAAGTGGATGTGTTGGAAGAAGGAAAATTGGATTTAAAGACTTAGCTGATGATAATAAAGGAACCATCCTTGTTTTTCACTTTCATATCTTGTGGTAGTTTGGTTCAAATGAGATTGGTGAATTAGAGCATATGAGGATTTTTACAATATGTTTCAGGAGAAACATTGTACATTGGCAGTTTAAAAATGTGCTTCTCTTTAATTGCTTCTACTTTGACTTTTAAATTTGCTGTCTTACAACAGGAAACATAACCCAAATTTCAAACCTTATTGTACTGGGAGATGTAGAAAGAAAGCAACTACAGCGTAGTAGTCACATATTTAAACAAGAACAAATTGTATCTAACGTTGACACAGATACTTGTCAGTGTGATCCCTGGCCCTGCATTGCTTGGCCAAGCTTTATTTTGTAGGCATCTCAAAATTTGCTTTACACTAAATTTTCATTTGAAATTTTTGAAACAAAGCATGTCAGAGACAGTGATGGACTCTTCTTTCTGTACCTTTCCCTGTTTTCACAAATTAATGTGATTCTTATCTGTCCTCATGTAAAATCTGTTGCTTGAAGTGTACATTAAAGGAGCATGGGGCAGGTTTTGTGAAAAAATAAACATTCATTTTAAGACTTTTAATGCTAATGGTTGATGAAGTGCTCAAACCCAAAGAGAAAGAGCCCATATGCATTTTTCTTTCTCAAATAAATGACAAATGTACATTTGTTTAAGTGGTAAGCAACGATTTTATTAATAAACAACTAATATTGTCAACATGCTATTAGCACACGGGTAACAAGTGAACGCCAGTTGATGCGCGCTCCCGCGGCGGCTTGGCTGATGTGTCACTATGGAGTCTGATTTCTAGATCCTACCCTATACTCCTTTAAATCAGAACTACAGTATGTGCCTGAACCGCATAATGGACCAACAATAGCAGACACTGTGCGCAGGGATCTACTGACAACCCAAGCATAAAAATAATTTCTAAGGACTTCTTCACAGGCATAATGGCAAAAATATTGAAACTTTCATATTTGTTGTCTAACCAAATCACTAAAGCAAAAAAAAAAAAAACACTTTTTAAATACTATATAATAGGGTAATATGAGAGTCAAAGTTCGCAAGACAAGATTATTTACAATGCTGGGCTCATGATAACAATAGATTATGTATTTGGAAAGTGGGAAATAATACAACAAAAATGTGGGTAAAGCCTTTTCTACTCAATGGGAATATAAAAATAAATAAATAAATAAATAAATAAACAGTAACATAAATAAGACCAAAGGTTACTATATAAAGCACAACTCTGCAGAATGCAAAAACATAGACTGAAAATTCATACCTGTATAAAATAAAAAAAACAAATAATATCGTCATCATGACAATCTTGAAAAAATTTCCTATCTTTCCTATCTTCAAAAAATATGTTTTTTAAAACAACTAGAGTAGTCCATACATTCCAGATTTAAGACATGGACTGCTTGTTTTTTTTCAACAACATCTACATTTTCTGGCAGCAATTAAGACCTTTGGACACTGATATGTCACGTGCAGTTAAAAGATAAGCTTGCTTAGGACAGATGAAACTTATTCACAAAGGGCCATATTCTCCTACAGTATATGCGCTTAAGTGTTTTTTTTTGTTTTTTGTTTTTAACATGCATAGAGTTAAGCAGGTTTCTCTTTCACGTATTCTCCCATCTGGATTCCTGACCCAGCACACGTAAGGCTGTGAATGAAGGCCTTATCCATTGGAGGAGAATGTAACAGGTTTGTTTATTTTTCACATGATATGTGCATTAAAGTGCAGATCAGCCATGTTTTTCTGTCTAAGCCTGACCCAAACCCGACAAGGATTAACATATTTATGCTCCGACATAGTTAAAATCTTTTCTCCTTTTTGTGTCATACTAACAACACATTGGGGAAAGCCTGATTTTAATAAGAACTTCCTACATTTCCTCATATGTAAAAGTAAGGAACAGCAACAGATGAGCGCATCAGTCTGTATTTTGTTTTTGTGAGTGGTTGGTATTATTTAAATGATTCCATCTCAATCTGTTTCTTATGTCATTTTGAATGTTTTCTCTGTTATGTGTCTTTGCTGTTGTTTTGTATGTTGCTGCGGTAATAGTAAGTATATTAATCTCTTAGTGTTTTTGGTGTCATTTTCCAGATTTTGTTGTTGGTTGTCTGTTCTTTTTATTATTCAGTATATTTTTCTCTTATTTTGCATTTTCATTGTCATTTTGTGAATTGCTGGTAAGGGGAGTGGCAGGGGAGTGGTGGCCTAGTCGCAGGGGAGTGGTGGCCTAGTGCAGGGGAGTGGTGGCCTAGAGGTTAAGGACGCTGGGCTTGTAATCGGAGGGTTGCTGGTTCAAGGGGGTCACTGGGCCGTCACTGTGGGATGTTGAGCAAGTCCCTTAACCCCGCAAAATGGCTGCCGACTGCTCCTCAGGGATGGGTTAAGTGCAGAAGACAAATTCCAATAATGTACTAACATTACATGGCCAATTAAAGGCGAAAGCCTGATTTAATCTTAATATTTAGTAGTATTATAATTTTGAACTAAAGAAATAAACAGTATAAAACCCCAAATGTTTAATGCTTTCATTTGTTAATTTTCCTTCTCTCTCTCTCTTAAGTACCCCCTGTGGTGCCATTGTGTACCCTTAGGGGTACACATACCCCAATTTGAGAAACTCTGGTATATACAATAGAGTGAGTGTGTGTGTGTCAGGGTTATTATACTTGAAAATTAATTTGTTTTGTTGTTTAATTTTGTTTTTCGGATTTTACCTTTTTTCCCTCCAGTTTTAGTTAGTTTAACAAGTAATTAAATAAAAACAGGGGTGAAGCAGTAAATAAATATACATCATTTCAGACCTGACAAAATATAATTTAGGCCTAGTTTACAAAATATGGACATATTCAAGATTTGAAATCATCAAATATAGTTTGTTCCTAGTTTATGTTTCTTTGCCTTCTCTGAAAAGTGCTTTAAATGGGTCTCACCTGTCTTTATCCATGCTGAGTCAGCAGGTAGGCAGGGAAAGCAGAATTATTTAATTTCTCTTTCTATCGTCTCACTGCTTCACCTGTCAAAGCCACTTTATGACAGATGACTGTGATGTCAGACCCGACCATGGCGGGAGGGGGGTGTTAATGATCTGGCTGCATTCAACTCTGCACAGTCGCAGAGTGTCTCTGGGCGCTGGTTAACTGCGCCCAGAAACAATCAGAATCAGAATCAGAATCAACTTTATTGGCCAGGGGTGAATGAATACACACGAGGAATTTCTTTTGGTGACCTGTGCTCTCTCAGGTAGTATAACATTAAATAATAACAATCAACTAGAATAAAGAAAATAAATAAAATAAAGAAAAATAAATGAAAAAAGAAGTATAAACATAAATATAAGAGTAGTTAGACTAATATGTGCAAACTAAATAAAAATAACAAGATAATAATAATAATAATAATAATAATAATAATAATAATAATAATAATATAATGAAATAAAATAAGAATACAATAATAATAATAATAAGATAATAGTGCAGTAGTGCAGGTGAACATTTAAATGAAAATATTATGTCCATGAACATTCACAGTGACAGGTTGTTCCAGGGTTGATATGTTTAGTTCCAGGTTATATCACAGTAACAGAAACAGGTCTGACACTCTATGACTGTTTAGAGTTGATCAGAATGACAGCCTGAGGGAAGAAACTGTTTTTATGGCGGGAAGTTTTGGCGTACAGTGATCTGTAGCGTCTGCCGGAGGGGAGGAGTTTAAACAGATTGTGTGCAGGGTGTGAGGGGTCTGCAGTGATTCTACCTGCCCGTTTCCTGAGCCTGGACAGGTATAAGTCTTGGATGGAGGGCAGATCAACACCAATGATCTTTTCTGCAGTCCTGACTATCCTTTGTAGTCTGTGTCTGTCTAGTTTGGTTGTAGATCCAAACCAGACAGTGATGGAGGTGCACAGAACAGACTGAATGATGGAGGTGTAGAACATGATCAGCAGCTCCTGGGGCAGGTTGAACTTCCTCAGCTGTCGCAGAAAGTACATCCTCTGCTGTGCCTTTTTCCTGGTTGTGTCTATGTGGGAGGACCACTTCAGGTCCTGTGAGATTGTGGATCCCAGGAACCTGAAGGAGTCAATGAAGATTGACTGGTGTAGCAGTGTCAATTATGTATGCATGTAAAATATTTTGCTATAATTACACAAAATCTGTCATCTTAAGTTTATTTTATTTTATTAGTTCATACCTGACCAGTTGGGCCTCCAAATCAATAATGCTAGGTTCTGTTGTAGTGGTGTATACGTGGTATATACCTTGGGCTCTTTTGTTAACAATCTCCGTGTGAGAGGGGCATGTTTATGGGGAAAACTGACTGGAGGATTTGTGTGTGTGTTTCTGCTGCTGTCAGAATAAAACATCTCTAAACGCAGAGTCTCGACCGGTTACAATTGGTGCCGTGATGACCCATTGCATCCGCAATCAGCGCCCGTCTGGTCCCCAGGGTACGGATGCTTTGTCCTAGCTCCTGTCTCCTTCTCCCTGCTTGTCGCTGCTGCAGAGGAAGGCACTCGCTCCTGAGGACGCGCGAGGTTTGCTTTCTGGTTGGAAGCTCGCTTGACGCTTTGAGACTGCTTCAGTGTGGGGATAAAGCGCTATATAAAATCAAGTCCATTTACCATTTTACAGCCTCAGTCCCTATACAGATCAGTCATCCAGCAATGCTGTAGCACCACAGTTGAAGGTTGTTGTGCAGTCGGATACCAAACCTCCACCTTACTTCAGGGGTGACCATGCTGACGTGTTTTCTGTCCCTGAATGGAGGACATGATGAGTTGTTACCTGAATAGGGTGAAATGTGACACTGATGCTGAAATATTTGACCCAATAATGTCAAGATTAACTGGCAAAGCTCGGGATGTGGTGAAGGTGTCGCTCCGCAGCCGCCCTGAACTGAGTGCAGCCGACCTGCCCACAGCTGTAAATGGTAAAATGGACTTGATTTTATATAGCGCTTTATCCCCACACTGAAGCAGTCTCAAAGCGCTTTACATATCAGCTCATTCACCCAATCACTCTCACATTCACACACCAGTGGGACAGGACTGCCATGCAAGGCGCTAGTCGACCACTGGGAGCAACTTAGGGTTCAGTGACTTGCCCAAGGACACTTCGACACATAGTCAGGTACTGGGTTCGAACCCCCAACCTCTCGATCAGAAGACGACCCACTACCACCTGAGCCACGGTCAGCTGTCATTCTCTAACTTGCCTTTGAAGGACTACTATAGCACCATTCCTCATGTGAGAGTGCTTTAGACTATTGGATTCATCTTAACAAGTCAATCGATGCTGCCGATGAGTGTCTCCGGAGGCGGGGTAAATCTGTGGAGGACCCCAGTGCTGAGGTGGTGTTGATGTTTATTAATCATTGTCCTGATCCCAAACTTGCCATGGGATTCCAACTAAAGGCACCAGAGCAGTGGACTGCAGCTGAGGATCAGGAGTGTCTGGATGCTCACATGAGAAATATGAGACAAACAGCAGCCCACTCCCAACACATGGTGGGTTTGTCTGCCTGCGGCCAGAGCCCTCTTGATATAAGCGTGTCCCGGGCTGCTTTTGTAGCACACCAGCCAAAGCCCCCTCCTAACTCTCTGCCAATCTCTGCCCTGGCCTTGAGGTGTGCCCACGTGAGTCTGCTTCTTTGTCCCAACTGCCTTCTGCCGACTCTAACCTGACTCATACTGCTGTTGATTCCCCTACCACTGACTCTGGTGTTCAACAGGTTGTGGCAATGTTTGACAAAGTTCTGTCCTTTTGCAATGCCTCTCTTGTAGCCAACCAAAGACCAGTCAGGCGTCAACCAGGCAATCGTCAATCAGCCCACCGTCAGAGTAGTCAACCCCGTAACCCACAGGCTTCTGAGCCCTTTGGATGTAGAGTCTGTGGTTCCAGGGACCATTCCACCCATGCACACTGCAGGCTTTACAGATTGTGCCTCAACTGCTTCAATTCCGGTCACATAAGAAGTCAGTGCCCGCAGGCTTCTCTTTCCTCAGCCATGCCACCACCTTCTCCCTCCCCTGCTAATTTAAACTAGCCTGCCTGTGTAGAGAGAGGGATAACACGGGCGGTACCTTTGACACCCTCAGTGAAGAAAAATACTTACAATCAATCTATGTGAGCTGCTGTAGTAATGTTTGTAGTGACAAAACGGTTATAGCAGTGGGTTGACATAGAGTGGAAGGAGCTAGTGAACTGTTTTATGCTCCGGTGTCTGTCGGGGGTCAGCCTACTTTGAAGGGGATGCTTGATTCAGGGAGCATGTCATGCACGCTCAGTGTAGAGGCAGAGTCCAAGCTTAGAGCCGCTGGTGTTCTCCCGAGTCCTCAGCCTGTGCCCGGGAAGGTGGTTCTTATCAGCTGTGGTGGCCTCACAACACAGCCCAGCTGCATCTATGAACTTTATGGGTCCAAATTCATTGTACCTACTATTCTTGTACTGGGAGCTCATCCACTCCAACACCTCAGACCCAGACTGTGAGCAGTTCCTTCAGTTACTCAGCTGCATTACTCGTTGGTCTGGTCCTGAAATGCCTGACAAAGTTGGCACAGTCAGGCTCCGGCAGGCTATCACTCTTGACCCTCAGGGGGAGTATCTGGTGTGGGGAAAGCTGCCCGGTAGTGTTTCTGTGTCACCTGGGAGCGCTATCATTGTGGAACCCACCTCTTCATGTTCAGCCCCTAAAGACATCATTGTTGGACGGGTTGTGGCAGCCATGTCGGGTGATGGCTGGGTCCCGATGAAGATCCTTAACCCAACACTGAGACCAGTAACAATACGTTGCAATGCTAAAGTGGCAGATGTGCTTCCTTGTGTGGCGGTGGAGGACCTCCCACTCTTCCAGGGTGTGGGTAGACCACAGACAGGCCAGTTAACTGAAACTATTCCCAACACAGGTGACACTACTATCCTATTTCAACGACTTAAGGACTGTGGGTTAACAGATATCAACCTTGAAAGCTGTGAAGTGTCTGATGAATGGAAACAGTGGTTAGCTGAACTTGTGTTAACTTACCAAGATATCTTCTCCAAAGACAAGCTGGACTGTGGGGAGGCGAAGGAGTTTGTCTACCGAATCCACCTCACTGACGATCACCCCTTCAGGCTGCCATATTGCCGTGTCCCTCCAGCACACTATCACAAACTGAGAGAGGTGCTGTCTGAGATGGAGTTGAAAGGCATCATCAGTAAGTCAGTCAGCGAATATGTTTCACCGCTGGTTCTTGTCTGGAAGAAGTCAGGAGAATTGAGGATATGCACTGATTTTCGCTGGCTTAATGCCAAGACCACCAAGGATGCCCACCAGTTACCTCATCAAGCCAACTGTCTTGCTGCCCTTGGTGGTAACGCCTTTTTCAGTACCATGGATCTCACATCAGGATTCTACAACATCCCCCTCTATGAGTCTGACAGGCGGTACACGGCTTTCACGACACCCTTGGGCCTGTACGAGTACAACAGACTTCCTCAGGGCCTTTGCAACAGTCCTGCTTCATTCATGCGAATGATGATCAGTGTTTTTGGTGACTTGAACTTCTCCAGCCTCCTCTGTTATCTAATTGACCTACTCGTCTTTGCTCAATCTGAGGAGGAAGCCCTGAAACGGCTAGAGGTCGTCTTCTCACGTCTCAGAGCCAACAACCTGAAGCTGGTGCAGAAGAAGTGCTACTTCCTACGGAAGTTTGTGAGGTTTCTTGGTCATGTGGTGGACAGTAGTGGTGTTTCGGTTGATGAGAAGAAAGTGACAACCATCTCAGCTTTCATGAAGGAAGACCTCATGAATGATGACGGTCGCACCCCATCTCAGCGGAGGATAAAATCTTTCCTTGGGATGGTGCTCTACTATCAACATTTCATTCCCGGCTGTTCTTTCATCGCAAAGCCACTCTACGTCTTGACTGCAGAACAGAAGTGGAAGACTAAAGGCTCATTTAGTCGGAGACGAGCCGGCACCTTCCGAGAACTGACTCCTCAGGATTGGACTCCCGCCTGTGAGAAAGCATTTGGAGAGCTGAAAAACGCGCTCCTCAACAGTGTGGTGTTGGCACACCCAGACTTTGATAAGCCCTTCATCCTTTCCACCGATGTTTCGCTTGATGGTCTGGGTGCTGTACTGTCTCAAGTGCCTGCCGGCGAGGAGAAGGCAAGACCCATCGTCTTTGCAAGCAAAACGCTCAGCCGCAGTCAAACCAACTATCCTGTCCACAGGCTGGAATTCTTGGCTCTGAAGTGGGCAGTTTGCGATTAATTCAGCCACTGGCTAAAGGGTCATCGTTTCACTGTCTGGTCCGACAACAACCCTCTCACATACATCTTGACCAAACCAAAACTTGATGCGTGTGAGCAGCGGTGGGTCTCTAAGCTGGCCCCATATTCCTTCGAGATCAAACACATTCCCGGCAGGCTAAATGTGGTGGCAGATGCCCTCAGCAGAGATCCATTTGTGAAGCCTTTGAGGCAGCGGCTGCTGTGTGAACCTTACTCTGAGCTGCTGGACCAGGTATGTGACGTCAGTGATGGATGCATGCAGGATGTCTTCCGACTTACGTGCCAGCCACAATTTCTGGGGGGTCGTTCTCACTCTGCTGCTAACGTAGGCTCAATGTCTGAAGATGATGTCTCCCCTCTTCTTTCCTCCTTGGAAGAATGGGACTCAGCTCCCGGGCAGCGTGCAGCCTCCATGGCTGACCACCTCACCACCTTGGAACCTCCTGGCCAGGACGTGATGCCTACTTTGTCTTTTGCTGAGCTTCAGTCACACCAGCAGCTGGACCCAGTCATCTCAAGGGTTGCTCATTATGTTGACAGGAAACATAGACCTTCCAGACGTGAACGCTGCAATGAGAGCCAGCCAACTCTGAGAATCCTGAAGCAATGGGATAAATTAACACTTCTGAATGGAATCCTCTCTAGGGTCACAAAGGATCCCTTGACAAAACAGAAAAGGTTTCAGTTTGTTGTGCCTGAGACCCTGAAGAAAGATGCATTGTCAGGTGTTCACGACCACGCTGGTCATCAAAGTCAGCCCCGTACACCGTCTCTGGTCCACCAGCGTTTCTTCTGGGATAACATGGAGAAGGATGTCTGCGATCATGTGAAGCACTGTCACAGATACGTTCTCAGCAAGACTGCCGAGTCATCTGCAAGAGCCCCACTGGAGAGCATTAAAACAGCTGCCCCTCTTGATCTTGTGTGTATTGACTTTTGGTCAGCTGAGAACAATCACAACAAATCTGTTGATGTTCTTGTGATCACTGATCACTTTACGAAGTTGGCACATGCTTTTCCCTGCCAGGACCAGACTGCCAAGAGGGTGGCCATAAAGCTGTGGGACAACTTCTTCTGCATCTACGGCTTCCCTCAGCGCCTCCATTCCGACCAGGGAGCAAACTTCGAGAGTGAGCTGATTGCTGAGCTCTTGAAGTTGTCAGGAGTTGACAAGTCCCACACCTCACCTTACCATCCTATGGGGAATGGTGGCACAGAGAGGTTTAACCGCAGCCTGGGCAACATGTTGAGATCTCTACCCCTTCGTTCCAAACAGAAGTGGCCGCAAATGATCCAGACCATGACTTTTGTATACAATTGCACTGTTCATGAGACCACTGGCTTTGCGCCCTTCTACTTGATGTTCGGGAGAATTCCTAGGTTGCCGGTTGACCTCCTCTTCAAGAACGTGCTCCGTGATGTGACTGTGTGTGACTATGATGCCTATGTAAAGTCACTTTTGGAAGGCCTGCACAGTGCTATGGCCATGGCTCAGAAGAACTGCACGGCTGAGCAGAGACATCAATGTACAACAAATGAGTCAAAGGTCAGCCCCTGTGTCTCGGTGATCAGGTGCTGCTGGCAAACAAAAGGCGTCAAGGGGAAACGTAAACTCTCAGACAAATGGCAGCCTGTTGTACATACTGTGGTGGCCTCCAAAACTGCTCTACATATCTACCGGATCAGGGATCCAGAGGGAAATGAACGTGTTGTTCACCGTAACCTGCTGCTTCAGGTGAACTTCCTTCCGCTGGAGGAAGCCTTGGACGGTGATGCTCCCATGTTCATGCTTGCCCTCAATCAATCAATCAATCAATCTTTATTTGTATAGCGCCAAATCATAACCAATGGTATCTCAAGGCACTTTACAGTAGAGCAGTCTTAAGGACGGACTCTTCATTTTATGGATACACACATATGCATATATACGTATATACACATACATATGTATCCCACACCCAACATGAATTCATCATGGCGGCAAGGAAAACCTTCTGTTAAGCAGCAGGAACCTTGTGTGGATCCCATTCCTATGATGAACAGCCATCCACGTTATGCTGTGTTGGGTGTGTGCAGAGAAAAGGGTGGAGACAGAGCCGCTGAGTCTCTGTAACTCCACACTGAGGATCCCACGGACCTGCAAGACAAAAGCCAGAAGGAGTACAGGAGCAAACACACAAGGGAGTAAGCAGACATAGAGGGAGTGTTTGAAAGAGGAATGGGACCCTCTCCGGTCCCTCTCTAACCTAAATGACCTCTCTCTTAACGCCCTCTCCAACCTCTCTCCAACCGAGCATGCCAGACCCCCCCCCCCGGCAGTCTATGCCTATTGCATCTTAATTATGAGCTATGAGCTGGTTCCTAACTAAAAGCTTTATCAAAGAGGAATGTTTTGAGCCTAACCTTAAAGGTAGAGAGGGTGTCTGCCCCCCGAACCGTGGTTGGTAGATGGTTCCAGAGAAGTGGGGCCTGATAACTGAAAGCTCTTCCTCCTATACTACTTTTAGAGATGAATGGAACAATGAGTAGTCCAGCATTTTGAGAGCGTAGTGTTCTGGGGGGATTGTATGGCACTACAAGCTCCTTGAGATAGACTGGTGCCTGTCCATTTAGGGCTTTATAAGTGAGAAGAAGAATCTTGAATTCTATTCTATATTTTATGGGAAGCCAATGCAGAGAGGCTAATACAGGAGTAATGTGATCTCTTCTCCTAGTTTTAGTCAGTACACGTGCTGCAGCATTTTGAACCAGCTGAAGTGTCTTAAGCGACTTGCTCGGGCAGCCTGCTAAAAGAGAATTACAATAATCCAGTCTAGAGGTAACAAAAGCATGGACTAGTTTTTCGGCGTCGCCCTGAGACAGGATAGATCTGATTTTAGCAATGTTACGGAGATGAAAGAAGGCAGTTCTTGAAGTTTGTTTTATGTGAGAGTTGAAGGATAAGTCCTGATCAAATAGAACCCCAAGGTTTCTAACAGTTGTGCTTCGTGCCAGAGTAATGCCATCTAGGGCAGTTAGGCTAGCATAGGTTTCTCTAAGGTGTCGCGGGCCCAGTACAATGACCTCAGTCTTGTCTGAGTTGAGAAGAAGAAAATTTTGGTCCATCCAGGCCCTAATGTCCTTTAGACAGGCCTCAAGTTTAGATAGCTGATTTGTCTCACCTGACTTCATTGATACATACAGTTGGGTATCATCAGCATAGCAGTGGAAGTTAACAGAGTATTTTCTCATAACATTACCAAGGGGGATCATATAGATACAGAAGAGGATTGGACCTAGCACAGAGCCCTGAGGAACCCCGTAGCTTACTTTAGTGTACACAGAAGACTTATTATTCACGTGTACAAACTGGTACCTATCAGATAGGTAGGACTTAAACCAGTTTAGGGCAGTCCCTGTGATTCCAAGTAATTTCTCTAATCTCTCTAGTAGAATATAGTGATCTATAGTGTCAAAAGCTGCACTAAGATCTAATAAAACCAGCACTGAGAGTCGTCCTTCATCTGAAGCCCAGAGTAGATCATTAGTTACTTTAACTAAAGCAGTCTCTGTGCTGTGTTGAGCTCTAAAGCCTGACTGGAAGTCCTCGAACAGGCTGTTGTTTTGAAGAAATTCACAGAGCTGAGCTGCCACAACTTTCTCAAGAATCTTTGAAATAAAAGGAAGATTAGATATAGGCCTGTAGTTTGCTAAAGTGCTGGAATCAAGAGTAGGTTTTTTGAGAAGGGGTTTGATTACAGCTACTTTAAAGGACTGTGGCACGTAGCCTATTGATGACTGATGCCCCCCCTGAATATGATTGAAATGGACAGGATGTCCCTACTTTGAACACTGCAGCTGCAACAGCTGAGTCATCCCTTGCTGATTCTCTCTCAAGTGTTGATGGCTGGGATGATGGCCGCACTGCCTCGTGGGTTTGTGAGCAGTTCCCCATTGATGAGTCCCCTGATTTAGACTGTCCATGTTGTTGCAGTTTCATGCTGCCAATTTTTTTTTCTTTCTTTTTCTTCCTGCTTTTCTTTACTCGCCCACGTTGTTGGCCTGTGTAAGTGTGGTGTATAAGGCACCTCTTTTTGTCTATGGGGTACTGTGAGTTTTTGCTAGGCGCCGAGCGAATCTCTTGTTCTCTTGTCCTTTTAATAAGAGGCTGATATTGCTGTTTCATGTCATTTGGTTGTTTTGTTAATGGCCTGTCTGTATATGTGGATTGTGTTACTACCCAGATTTTTGTATAATTCTAGGGGGTGAGTGTAACCCCCAATTTCCACTGGATGCGGCTCCGCTGCGGAACGTCACCGCCGCGTCACCGGAGCTGATAGGTTTCCACTTTAGTCTATGTGTTAATTTCCACCGGGTCCGCTGCAGTGCGTGTCAGCTCCTTCTCAAATGCGGTAGTCCGGTGCCCTCCGCCAGATATACGCAGGGCTTCTATTTCTGGCGGACACCGGAGCACGACGCATCAATCAGCACAGAACAAATGAAGCTAAACAGGAAATTAAGCACGTACTCCGCAATAAAATATCGGGTTACTTTTCAAAATAAAACACTTCAGATTATATTTCAAGTAAATACATCACCAAAACATCATAATGTGTAAAAACAAATTCACATCCACTATATTGATTTCTCTCATACTGTAACTACACTGTAAACTGCAGCAACTTTGATTTAGTTCATGTTTTATTGGTGCAGTTTTATCTCTTCTCTGTTGGCTGTTGCTAAAAAATGTGGCTATGACAAATCCAGAGTCCAACATTCTTGTTCTCCTTCGTTAGGAACACTGACCTGTTTATCTGTTTATTGTTGCGTTTATAACACATACATTTAACTGTGTTCTCACGCGGTTATATAAATATTGTGAGAACTGCTCTGTCTCGTGACGTCACACTCGTTCAACCGGAGCGCCCCGCGCGCACTCAAAACACAACCGGTGTGAATTACCGGATGGCAGACAGCGGTGAAATACCGGATCGGTGCCGTGGCGCAGCAGAGACGTATCCAGTGGAAACCCCGGGTAACAGTGTCAATTATGTATGCATGTAAAATATGCACGTGTGGAGCCGAAGAAAGGGAGTCGGAGGTGGCGTGTTCAGCATAGAACTCCAATCTTTATTTGCCATTAGAACAGCTCTTATTCACCACACTAACACACAGGGGAGAGCATGTGTAGCACCATAAATACTTCCCCGTGGAAACACCCTTCTCAACACAATAAGTTCCCCCCGGAACTCCTCAGTTATTGGGTGGATTATGAACCTGAAAACATGAGCACCACACACGTTCAGTTTTTAATGTAGCACTAGCGCCTATGTCTTATTTTCCCGCGCCCTTACCTCTTCCCTTTTGTTAACTTTATTAGTTATTTTTCCTAGTTAGTTAGCTGAATTAAACCTGTTCTAAAGTGCTTCCAATGTATTGTAACACATGTTTATGTCATTTGTTTTGTATAGGGTCATGTTTATGGGGAAAACTGACTGGAGGATTTGTGTGTGCTGTCAGAATAAAACATCTCTAAACACAACGCAGAGTCTCAACCGGTTACACTGGTATTGAAGATGCGTTACTGCTGATGCACAACTTTAAACAAGAGTGGACGGTAAAGATTTTTGCTAAGGAACACTTATCCAGTGGAAACCCCAGTGTTCAGATATAACAGACCAAGGCCGTAATGTTTAAACCTTGTAGTGTGGACAATGAAACCAAAGCCTTTTCCCCACCACAGCCAGAAAACGACTCACGAGTAATCTGTGAAGAACCTTATCATTGTGAACAACACCAAAATTCCCAATCTACTTTCACGTGAGGAATACTTACCACTTACAAGTGGGCGATATCCTCTGCTCACATGTGCACTACTAACCCAGTCGGAAACTCTGTAACATACACTACCGGTCAAAAGTTTTTGAACACCCTAATTTTTCAAGTTATTTATTGCAATTCAAGTTGTGCAAGTCCAATCAATAGCTTAAAATGGTACAAAGTTAAGTACCGAACAGCTAGAGGTTAAAATAAAAAGGTTTGGTTACCCAAAACTGAAAAAAATAATGTACATTTCAGAATTATACAAATTGGCCTTTTTCAGGGAACACAAAGTGAGCCTTGAAAGCTGGTGCTACTAATTCCTACAGGTGTTCCAACTTTTCTTGGTTACTTCCAACCCCCTGTGTCTGCATAAAAGCTGTGTTGGAACACACTGTGGTACCAGACCCTCATGAACATCAGGTAAACAGTATTGTTCATGGATTCTATGATTTATTTTTCAACTCAAAATTAGTTCTATGCTTTCATTTCAGAGTGCAATGACACAATAAACTGAATAGTTTTCAGTAAAAAACTAGAAAAAGTGTGAGTTTTGACCTGTAGTGTATGTATCAATAATCAATTTCCAGTTACTGTCTGGTGCATTATGTTTTGTATATTTTTGTTAGTGATTTTTATTTTTCTATATCTAAATCGTATATATCTTTTCTTAACTGTACTGATGTCTGCTGAACTACATATTATTGTGCTTTGATCCAGAGCTCAGTAGCATGTTTTTACTATGGTTTTTACCAGATTTACCATTGAACGAGCTGGAAAAAGCTTTGAGATAAATGTCAAAAATGTTTGTTTTTAGTGTTTTACTTTTAAGGAGAGAAAGAACCAATTTTCCACATGTAAATGTCTGAACTTATTTTAGCCAAGGAGCGTTATCTGGGTTAACAGCACAACTTGCTGGGTCACTACGGCACTGCAGGCTCAACTTGCTTTGTTAAAGCTTTTTCAAGAAGCACATAAACTGATGTCATAAGGATAAAACAGCACCAAACCTACTTGTCTTTCTCCATAGCAGTCAATCTTGTCCTGGCAGATTTCACCTATGAAACCCAAAATCACACCAACTTTCTGAGATTATCAGGTGCCAATCTCAGTCCTCTCAGGTTGATTTCAAGTGCAACTGATCAATCCCTGAGTTGGATGAAGAATCACAGAGAATACGAGTTGCATTTTTTTATTTTAAAGGGGGAACTTTTACATGTTCCATTCTTTGGTGAATACCAAGCGAGTTTGTATCTTTTTCAAATGAAAAACCAACACCACGATTTGCACACTTCGTAACCATTTTGGCCTGCTTAAAAGTTTTACGATGGATTGAAGAATTAACTCACCGTTAGAGATTTGTTTTAAAATTCAACTCATGAAAATTACATTGGGAGTTCTTTTGTTATTTAAATAAAACACCATGCTGTTTAGATGCTTTTTAGTAGCCATGAATGTTAAAGCCAGTATAACAATTTCAAGTACCTAAAAAATGATGATTTTATACTGTCCAATTCAATCCATGTAGAGCAGCCATGTTCAGCTGGGTGTGATGTCAAGTCATTGATTCCAGTGAAGTGTTTAAATAAGGTCCCACATGACTTCCTCATTGTATTTGTAGTGCTTTTCTTCACCTTTTCTTTAATATTGTTTAATTTATTACAACCCATGTTGGAGCCACTTCTGACGTGTCTGAAGCGGTTATTGTGGGTTCTTGTCGAGGCAATTATTTAAGAAATAGAGTGGACATACTGGGGAGCAAGTGTGGAAAAACATTCAGGCAATTTGGAGGAAGAAAATCTGTTAAAGAAGTAAGGATTGACTTCACAAGTGTCTGAAGTAAGCATAATGGTGGCCACCATGTCGCCCAGACAACCAAGTTTTTTCTACTCCTGGCTGCTCTAAGGACTTTTAAAGAAAGTTAACCGATGAACCCCCTATGTTCTTATGATAGAGCAAAATTGATCAATCTGGTTTTATTATTTATATTGGCAGTGAAAAAACTTCTGAATGTAGAATTTATTAGCATCATCTGCAATTAAATGACAAGAGGATGAGTCAAAGGAAATGAAAGTATAAGTTTAATAATTCTTTAAAAGAATGCATATACAAAGAACAGAGACTTTAAACAAAGCATTTGGTTTTGCATTAAAACAACAGGTTATATAAATCACAGAGACTCTGCCTGGATATTACCAATAGTTCAAGCCATCAGTGAAGGAAAACAACTTATCAATCACTAATTTTCTCTAATAGTTTCATTATACATCAACTAATCAGAGGTGTTTCTTAATATGACCTGGTTGGTAGGTTCAGCTGAGTTCTGCTCCTAAATGTCAAAAGAGTGAAACTTAGTATGTATAAATATATATAAACACAAACAGAACTAATGAACGGATTTTGATAAAAACATGTGGAGCCTTCAATAGATGACCTGCACACTGCTTGTTCTGCTAACACTGTTTAGGTTTCCTGCACCTAAAATGCCAATCCCTGTGGTTCACTAGTGGATCTGTCTTTACCAGGATGAGAGCTTTCCTGGTTTCCAAATGAACTCTGTAGTGCCAGTGAAGCAGTGAAGGCACCGTGTCACTGCAAACCATGGAATCCTTACAAACCCCCAAAGTGGTTGTAAGTTAACGTCTTGTTTGGAATGTGAAGTAGAGATCTGAGACTTGTACTTTGCAGAAAAAAGGAAAGAGGGAGTTGGCAAAAAACAACAAAAAACAACACTACTGTGTTGCTATTTCTTGTGGTTCTGAGAGAGAAACCAGAGGGCGCTATAATGACATAAATACAGGGGAAGCACCAGCCAATTAGAAAGGCTGGGGTCAACAAACT
This sequence comes from Gouania willdenowi, assembly GCF_900634775.1. Taxonomy (NCBI): domain Eukaryota; kingdom Metazoa; phylum Chordata; class Actinopteri; order Blenniiformes; family Gobiesocidae; genus Gouania; species Gouania willdenowi. The sequence continues at coordinate 30,056,365 of NC_041048.1, read as the reverse complement.
GGAAGGGTGTTCATAGTGTGACCAGTCCGTTACAGAGAATTAAAATCAAACCGTTTGTGCCATGTTTGTTAATTCCATTGTTTTCCAAAGCTGCCTGCACCACAGTCCACTGCAGCACGCTGAGACAAGTTTAGTCTTCTGAGCAAGTTGATGCTTCATGTTTTTACAGGATCTGGTTGGCTGTTTTCTTGCAGTCTCTGTCATGGAACAATTCTTTAAAGTGGCATCAACAAAGCAAGGGAAAAGGGTGTGGCAGAGGATATAATATAAGATGTATGGATAGATAGCGTTTGTGTGTACAGATGCTGTAAAAAAAAGTAGTGCCTCTCATAGCAGCACACATTTGCGCTTCTTCTTGGGCTCCGGGGGCTCGAGCGCAGCCAATATTGCCTCATCAAACACATTCTTTAGTCCTTTCTGTGAACACAAACAAACATAATGAGCAAGAAGGGTAAACAAATTCAAATAATATGTTGCAGGAAAACTAAGGTTAAAAAAACTGAGTAAAGAGTTGTTGGTCATTTACTGCAGGTTTGGGTAATTTGGTTAATAGAAACTACAGTACATACTAGCATGAAGGCATCTCATTAAATAAAACACTCCCATTTTTTAATAATTTCTTTATAGCCAATAATCAATTTCATAATATTTCTACCCGAAAAGCTCTCTCTTTGGCCACCCCGTCACGTACCACTTCATTACAATTTAGTACAACCCCTGGCAAAAATGATGGAATCACCAGTCTTGGAGGATGTTCATTGGGTTGTTTCATTTTGTAGAAAATAAGTAGATCACAGACATGCCACAAAACTCAAGTCATTTAAAATGCAACGTTCTGGCTTTAAAAAAACGCTTGAATGAAATCAAGAAAAAAAAAAATTGTAGTAGTCAATAACAATTGCTTTCTTAGATCAAGCAGAGAGAATAAAACATGGAATCACTCAGTTGTGAGGAAAAAAATTATGGAATCACCGAGTAAGTTTCCATTTACAGAACTAACACCTGCATCAGATTAAATCTGCTCATTAGTCTGCAGTTAAAAAGGAGTGCTCAAACCTTGAAGAGCTGTTGCACAAAGAAGACTGACATGAATCATAAGGTCTCTATGTCAGAAGAAACAAAATAGGATCATCAAACTTCGTAAAGGTAAATCATCACAGAATGTTGCAAAAGATGTTGGTTGTTCACAGTCAGCTGTGTCTGAAAATCAAATCTAGACCAAGGACAAACAACATGGAAAGGTTGTAAAAGGCAAGCATACTGGTAGACCAAGGAAGACATCAAAGCATGAAGACAAGAAAACTTAAAGCAATATGTCTTGAAAACAGAAAATGCACAGCAAAACAAATGAGGAACAAATGGGAGGAACCTGGAGTCAATGTAAAGGGAATGAGATTCACATACACAAAAGCAAACTGAAAGCCATCATTAACACCTAAACAGAAAAAAACAAGGTTACAATGGGCAAAGGAAAAGCAATCGTGGACTGTGGACGACTGGATGAAAGTCATATTCAGTGATGAATCGCTAATCTGCATCGGGCAAGGTGATGATGCTGGAACTTTTGTTTGGTGCCGTTTCAATGAGATTTATGAAGATGACTGTACAATGTACACTGTACATGACAAGTACATTTCCACTGTCATTGATGATATGGAGCTGCATGTCAGCTAAAGGCACTGGGGAGATGGCAGTCATTACATCTTCAATAAAGGCACAAGTTTATGTTGACATTTTGGACACTTTTCTTATTCCCTCAATTGGAAGTTTGGGAATGATGACATCATTTATCAAGATGATAATGCATCTTGACATAGAGCAAAAACTTTCCTTGAAGAAAGACACATAGGGTCAATTTCATGGCCTGTAAATAGTCCGGATCTTAAACCAATTGAAGAAAATGGTCCATGACAAGACTCCATCCTGCAAAGCTGATCTGGCAATAGCAATCAGAGAAAGTTGGAGCCAGATTGATGAAGAGTACCGTTTATCACTCATTAAGTCCATGTCTCAGAGACCTAAGCTGTTAAAAAAGCCAGAGGTGGTGCAACAAAGTCCAGTGGTGCATTGTAGTGTTTTTTTGTCTGTCTTTTTTTCATGATTCCATATTTTTTCTGTCTGCTTGACCTAAGAAAGCAATTGTTAATGACTACCACAGTTTTTTTCTTGATTTCTTTTAGTGTTTCTTAAAGCCAGAAAGTTGCCATTTTAAATGACTTTTTTTCAACAAAGTTAAACAACAGAATGAACACTCTCCAAGACTGGTGATTCCATAAGTTTTGCCAGGGTTTGTACAACATCTAAAGATTCCAGGATATGGAAATCTCTTCTTTCGCATTTGGTCAAACTTTCTCAAAGGTCATTTAAAAATTCTGTCAAAATCATGCTACTTTGTGAGCAATTGATTGTCTGTTATCTGTTAGTTTTTTTTTGTTTTGGTTAGACTTTTGGTGCCTTGTCGTACTTTTTTCTGTTTTGATTGTTTATTTTTCCGATTCAAAGTTGACCCTTTATATTGGGCGGCCTCCTTAAGATTTTTGGGGTTTTCCCTGGCATGCCTTTTAATTTTTAATTGCTTATTGTTAATGTCCATTGTTGTTATTGTTATATTTCATTCATATTTTAAACTGTGCCAAATAAAAACAAAGAATTAAAAACAAAATTATTAAAATAATAAAAACAAATTAAAGATAAACCCCACAAGCAAATAGAGGCAAAGGGAAGCCCTGCCTCTGGTACCCTTTTCCTCTTTAAAATAAAAGAAGCCTTTTAAAGTTAGAATCATCAGCACAGACCACAGATGTAACTCTTTATATGGAGGATTTGGGATGCTATCACTGTTCTTACCGTTAACATATATATTATTATAATTGGGCAGTGGTGGCGTAATGGTTAAGGACGCAGCCTTTTAGGGCCATGGTATACACTGGTGGACAGGAAGGTCCGATTGACATCTTGCCAAGTCTCATCCAATAGGAATGGGCATTTCTGGCGGGGGGGCAGCCATTTTAGGGTGAGCAGCAGGATGACCGGAAGTAATCCGCCATGTTCGATTGTGTTCATGTTTTATTGCTCTTTGTTCTCAGACATGTGGCCAAACCATTGTTCTGGGGCCATATGATGCCCAGAAATCAACTTCAGACCCAACAACAGTAAAGTGCAATCTTAATAAATGAATAACTAGCCCCATCTGGCCAAGTAATCTGTAAGTGGCCAGTCAACAAGGCAGCTATAGGTAAATGAAAATACTAACTAAATACCTCAACTGGAAAATACTGAGATGTTCTTCTTTCCTTTATTTTCCTACCATGTGTTTGATAATCACTTATCTAAAGATTTGTGTGTAATGAGGCTGTAAATGAGTGTTACCTGTGTTAGGGCTGAGCATTCCACATATTTTACAGCTTTTAGGTCTCGTGCAAGCTTCTCAGCAGTCTCTGGAGTGATTGGCTTCTGCTTGTTCTTGGCGAGCTTCTCTACAGTGGAGAGGTCATCCCGCAGATCAATTTGAGTCCCAACAAGGAGGAAGGGCGTCTTTGGACAATGGTGGGTGATTTCAGGAACCCACTGGATTTATGCACACAATGAACAAACAGAAACTGGTGAGGACAGAATCACAAGAGCTGTAGTAGAAGCACACAGAAGGTTGAGATAGTAAAAATATTACCTTTTCTTTGACGTTTTCAAATGATGATGGGGAAACAACAGAAAAACACACAAGAAAAACATCCGTCTGGGGATAACTCAAAGGTCGTAACCTGTCATAGTCTTCCTGACCTAAAAACACAACAAGAAACATGATTAGTTCACAAGAATCAACTTCCAAGTTAGTCGCACTGCTGTTTTTAATAAAAAAGAAGGACCACTTTTGTCTAAAAAATAATGCAGGAAAACATCACCATGGGGTACACTTATTCAGTCTAACTGTTAGCATCCAGTGCATTATTTAATTTGAAAGAGCTCAAAGTGGATTTAGTTTTTAAATACTGAGGTAAATTACAGTATGACAGAATTAGATCGCACCTTTTTTTTGGTGGGGGGGGATACAGCATCGCCATACATGCTGATGAATAGTTGACTTAACTATTAGATATGTTTTAATGTTTTAGTGTCAATATTATTTTTTTCTGCAACAAGCAGTGGCTGCTGCATTTGTTTTATTTTTGTCCACATGTGGCAAAGTTTTGGGACAGTGTACAGTCATGGTTAAGGTTTATGGATATTGTTTTGCGAATCACACCACAGAATATTTTGTTATGCGTTTTTGAAGATAAATGTACACAATTTTTTAATATGAATATACTGCTGGGTAAAATGCCTATTTTTAAGGTTAAAACTATATCACATTTATGTATAAAACACAAAGAATAATTTATCATCAGTATATACTAGAAAAAATTACAGCAACAAATAACAGAATAACTGAGCATGAAAAGAAACTGAATGTCTGCTTACTTGAGTTAGAGATATAGTTATTAGGTGTACTTTCTTAAAGGTGTGCTATATGTTATGTTATAAATGTTTTGATAATTGTGTTGTATTTTGTTTATCGATTTTTGATTTGTGTTATTGGTTTTATTTTATTTTTCAATCTGTTATGTTGAACATCTTTGTTTGCTTTGTGCTTCTATTTATAATTCGATTCCTGTCACAACACTACCAATGTGGTTGGGGTGGGATGGGTTGCTGGAAGCCTGTTTTGTTATTTTATTGTATAAATAAATACATTTAAAAAAAAATAAATAAATAAAAACACAAGCAGTGGCTGAAAAAACAGGTCATTTATTTTATATAAATTTAAAAGAAGACGAAACAAAAATGTTTTAAATAACAGCAAACAACAGGTTACATGTCTTCTGTTTTTTTTTATTTTGCAGAAATGCTGTACTTGAATTAACTCAACAGTAGCATAACCAACTTAGCATCTGCATTGCGCACTCAGTACGCACTTGCACATACTGAAAAAATACTTGCAAAAGTGACCAATTTGGTCACAGTCTCGAGCCCTGCTATACATATCTAGACAATTTATGTAAATATTAACATCACATACTGACAATATTTTGTATTTTCTAAACAGAGGAGCAGATGAAGACTGAGTAATTCAAAATTCTTAAAAATTTCTTTTGAATTAAGAAAATCATGTTCAAATACATTTGAAAGTACTACCCCAAACCATATGACAGTAGAAGAGGTGTGGTTAAATAAAAGTATAATATAAAGTCCTCATACATGAAGAGGTAATAATAGTATGGTTTCTACTCAGAATACCTATAGTTTTCATTAACACAACATACTCAGAATTATATTTCCAAGTCAGTTTTTGGTCAACAATGACCCCTAAAAATGTTACTCTTTACTCCATCAAATAATAAATTCACATCATCTAGACTGAAAAAACAAGTTTAGTTTTTTGAACTGAAAAATCATGAAATTAAAATATTTTCTTTCATTTGCTTCTCTTATCAAGCTGTCCAGATGTCCATGAGATAATAAAAGACATGAGTCATCAGAAAACATAAAAGGCAAAATATTTTTACAAATATTTCTCAAATCATTTATATAAAATAATAATGAAAGAGGTCCTTGAATGGAGCCCTGAGGGATTACACAAACTATCTGAGCTCTTTTTGTTATGATTAATAATGCAAACATTGTTCTCTCATAAAGATAATCCACTGTCGAGCAACATCTTCAATTACAGAGTTCTATAATTTATTTGAAATAGTTGTATAATTAACTGTGTCAAATGCTTTTAACAAGTGAAGAAATATAGTGATATAGTGATTTTATTAACAAACTGCAAAAGAGTCATTTCTGTAGACCTTTTACATTAAAAACACTTGGGTGGAAGATGTACCTGCTGTATCGAACAAGCCCAGAGTGTAGGGCTCACCGCCGATCATCACAGTCACAGCATAGTTATCAAACACCTGCAACACAGACCAGCATCAAGTCTATTTTAATGGCGTATAATCATGATACAACATTTATCAGAATGGATCCATTTATCCAATGCCATCCAATATGAAAGCTTTAAGACTTTTATCTGATGGACTGTGTTACATTTGTCAAGTGATGGAGTCATAAGACGCAAAAACATCACGGTAAGCCTTTCAAAGAGGTGTTTGAGTCCACTCGGTTTGCATCTGAAATAATGTGGGTGTCTAACTACAAAATTTAGAAGATCTACATGAAATTTTTTTTAACGATTCAAAGGTTTATTTATTATGTTTCATAAACCCACAAGTTATAATAACTTTAAAACAAAACATAATTTTCATTCAAAACAAACAAACAAAACAAAAAAAAGAGGTTCGTTTACCTCAAAACTGTCATTTTATCTTTGACGATTCAAAAGAATATTTGAATAAAACAAAACTATATCTGAAAAACAAATATATCTGAATTAAGAAACCACTTCCTTTTTGGAAAAATAAAAACAAAAATGCCAAAAAAAAAAAATCCCTTTCAGTTAAACCAAGAATTCAGCCCTTCATGGAATCTTTTGGTAAACAAATGTACCAGGATTTCAAAAAGTCATGTTGAAAATCTGTTTAAATAAACTACTGTTTAATGAGAGAAATGGCATCTTGTATCTATGGCACTTATTTTGAACTTTGGCAAACTTGGTATATATATATATATATATATACACATACATACATACATATATGAAAACAAGAACACAGCCATCTCCATTCTAAACTAAAATAAAGTTACGTTGACAATGAGCCTGCCATTCTGCTGGTGCTCAATGTTAGTACTTCCTTCTCTGTACAAGATGGCAGGTGGCTCAGGCCTAAACATAAAAACCACACAAATGGTGTGGAAATATATTTAATGGAATGTGGTTTATAAAACAGGGCTCACACACTTACCGTGGGGACATATTCAGACGGGAACTTGTTTGTGGTGTAAGAGATGAGCAGGCAGGTTTTACCCACCGCACCATCCCCAACTACTACACACTTGATAGTTTGCATAGCTGCAATTTAACGCCTCTACTAATCATTCAAAATCTGCAACAAAAACAAAACAAAAGGATTAGATCAGAACAGAAGTACCAACACCTGTCACATTTTCTTTAAATAAACATTTTTGATGTTAAAATTCAGATGCTTAAAAGTTAAAACATACAGTCATTGTTGTGGCATTGCCCAAACTTGCCATACCTGCACTAGCGACTTTTTTTTTAGATACTATGTTGAAGGTTAAAATCTATGTAACCAATTGGTTAATGGGTCAGTTTTTCTCATAACTACTGTTTTTCTCATAACTACTGTTGCTGACTATTGTTCTTTGTTTGAGTAACATCACTTGATCAAGCCTTTTCTAACATTCCACACAACAAAATTTCTATTTTTTTTATTAAAGAAAAGAGAAAGAGACAGGAAAATATATGTATGATTCACAATGATATATTGGATCAATATCGGTATCAGCCAATACGCAAGGCTGCAATATCGGTATCATATCGGAAATAAAAAGGTTGTATTGGGACAGCCCTAGTCTTCATTATGATCATTTAAAAAAAGTTCTAACTAATGTATTTATTTAATAGGGAGACACCGTGTTTACAGTTTGCCTGTTCTTCTCATTAATCAGTGTGTTTACAGCCCTCATGTTGACAATTTGACTGTTACTAATTATATTTCCTTCATTTAAATGTAGCAGTGTTCTGCTTCTTTGTCTTCAATTATATTGGAAAAATTTGTTTATATCCATACAGTATACCAGTACATATATGTATTATCATATATATCCTACTATCAATGTTCTTCTTTCATATATCAGCTGATTTATTGGTTATTGACACATTAACCGGTAAGCCCACTAACATCAATATCAGCCCCAAAAATCCTGAAACCGTCGGGCTCTAGTAAAAATGATAGTCACTCGTCTCACTTGCCCAACATCAACATGGCAAGTGAAGCTTTCAGGAGCCCAATCAGTTATAGGCCTGTACAACATTATTTAATGTATGAGTGGGGTCAAGTTAAACATTGTATTTATTTTATATTATGCATTTTTGGAATGTTCATATTTTAATTGATTTATTCTTTGAAACATTATTATGAATTTAAACAATTGCAATGCTTTAATTTTAGTGCGGTTAGTGCACATTTTTATACCCATAAATGCAATGGTACTAATAATTTGCATGATTGTTTCTTTTTTGTGTTTCGTGACATTTTGGCACATCCCTCCCTATTACAAATGCAAATGAAATTTAATACATCGACACTAGATATTGATTCAGTTCAGTAATTACATTTACATTAATTACATTTACACATTCAAAAAACTACAATAGCTATATTTCATTCTGTAGCATATATTTTTGCATGTTAGTCGTTATTAGTTAACGCTGAACGATTAACCTTAATCGCATTGATATTGAAGTTTTCACTACTGCGATAACATAACCTCAGATGCTGAGGTTTTTACTTCCGTCTCCATCATTTGAGTGATATATACAGTATGTTCACCAATCAGAATAGCTGAGAACCGCCTTCCTGGACTGCTGGCCAATCAGAAATTGTTACAGGACACACGCTTGTATGCGCTGCAGCGAGTCTCAGTTACCCCTCAATTGAGTGGACTAACAGCAACTACACTAGGGCCCTATAAAATCCATGTTAACGGATTAGCGGACGGAATCACGTACAGTAATCGACTATTGAAAACAGAATCTACCGTTGAACGTGGAAATGGACAAAATTCGGATAAAATGCCGTCACCGTGAGGAAAAGGACGTTTTTTTTTACAGGGAAATGTTTTGGAGACCGCTTATTAGGTGCACCGCCCGCCGCCCTCCCGTGCTGGCTGCTTCAAACACAGTCTAAACCGCGCTAAACTGCCAAATAACTACACAAATCATCACTGACTACTAAATACAGAGCCGACCAGAACCCGCTTAACTTTAACGTGTCTGTGAAACTCCGTCCGTTTCTCATGTAGCGCTGCATCGCTCCGTGAAAACATGATCAGCTTCACCGCATCAGAGCTACAGAAGATCTGTGGGAAAAGTTGTTCTGTTGTTGTGGACTAGACCACTGATACCACTGATTGTAGAGTCTGAAACATCGTAGCTTAATGATAACTTCTGATACTGTAAAATATTCTGGTCCCTATTGGTGAAATAACTGATGCAGCCTTGCATCCATTTGTTTTTGTGTTATCATTATGGTCATCAGGATCATTTCAATTAGGTTCATTTAAATGAAGTTGATCAAAACTTAATCAATAAACCTGATCAGATTCAGTAAACCATTGATCCCTGAGGGGAAATTGGATGACATTCATGCTGCTCTCATACATCTTTATATGATATATAAATAATTAAAAATGAGCAGTCAGAATAATCCATGTCAGTACAATTTAGATCTACCTTTTAATTGTATCTTACTCATTATTTTAAATTACATTTTTTTATATACATTTTGTTTAATTATAGTTTTCTTTTTTATTAGTATTTGTTTTGTTTCCTTACAGTACAACTTACATCTACCTTTTGTATCTTAAATTTATTTATTTATTATTAGTATTTCATTTGTTTGTTTCCTCACATGAGTTAAAAACTAATATTTTCTGAAAAAATTAATTCCTATTTCTAAAAAAACAGAATTGTAAAAAATGAATGTGGAAAACAAAAATAAAACGGAATTTGGAAAGAAATAAAAGGAGTAAAATAAACGCATATGCATTAAAATGTATAAAATACTTTTTAAATCATATCATAATCTGTCAGAAAAATCTTTAATTTATTTATATATACATTATATATAATATATGTTGGCACAATGCACTGACGTCACACATGCAAAGGAAGTAGGAGGGAGCAGACGAGTGTGTTTCTAGCAGCAGAAAGATGAATAAAGGCACTAAGACTGAAAATGTTGAAAGTGTGGGAGCATCTTAAGATGGACATTAAGGTGGACATCTTTACGTGTGTTCACTCTAAGACAGCCCTTGCATACCACAACATTATGTCTTTAACGCTGGAGCATCGCCATTAATATATACCCAGCTAACACTCCAAAAGGCCGGGTTTCTGTTAATTATGAGTACTGTTAATGTGTGGCTAGGCAATTATGCTCCTAAAACTATACTCTAGTCATACAGAGTTTATTTAAACTGTAAAAACACAGTGCTATAGAATGAAGAAGAGGAAAAATAAAAACAAAGGTTGCTGGGCAGTTGTCAATTTTAGCTAAAAAGTTATAAATAAAATATCAAGAAGCACTGGTGCCTAATGTACTCCAATACAGCAGATATCATAATTTTAGTTTGAAAACTGCAAAGACTCAAACTCTTTGAGACACTCTTCTCTGGCTGATTTGTAAATACATAGATTTTTTTTTACTTGCAATGCTGGACAAGTTGGGCTATAATATTTAGTATTTATCATTACTTGCACATTGTTCAACACATTCGCACATTTTTAGGCGCAAATGCGAGTGAAACATTCACATGGTAGAGCCATAGGCGGAGTGTGAGATTCTTGCCAAGGGGGGCAAATAGAATTAGAAAAAAAAAAGAAAAGAATATATAGAACGTCTCAAGTGGGGGTGGTGGGTTGGAGTAGATTGCCACAACAACGCTCAATCCACTGCTTTGTATCCAGACAAGTGCGCACTGAGCGCGGAGTTTGCATTTTCTCTGTTCCAGCTGGGTTGTTTTCTTGGTTTTACAAACAATAGACTTATGAGTCTACGGAGCAACCGCGGTGTCCCAAAACAAAGCTATGAGCTGCTACGGGAAGCCGGAGGGTCAAATGTCTTTGGATGCAGAGGCCCTTTAAAACTTTTTTACTAATGATTTTATTTTGTGAACTTTTGACTTTTCATATCCCCATTTTTATTATTTACTAGTAACTGTGTTTTTTTACACTTAAAATATATTGTATATTATGTACATTATGTTAGGAATTGTATTTGTCCGAATTAATTTGGGAAAACTGTAATGAAACCTTTTGATTACGAGGCCGCCAACTCTGTGCATGCCTGAAGCACTTTCTAAATAATAAAGAATGGAGATCATACTTATCTGATTGCTTGTATTTAGACTTAGACTTCCTTTATTGTCATTCAAACAGCACATATAAGAATGACATTTCGTTGCATTGGCTCATATAGTAGGATAAAAACAGGATAAACAGCAGCAACATTAAGCAATACCAGCAACATTTTTAACTGATAAAAATGTAATTGCAGGCTGTGAGTGAAATAAAGGACGGGTAAAAAAAAAATTCTGAATCATGATGCATCATGGAACCGGATCAAATTGTTGGCATCAGAATTGTAACCGAATCATGAGACCAGTGAAGATGCACAGCCCTTGTATGAACATAAACATTTATTCTGTTGAGATTGAACACCTACATCAAATGTTGTATATTTGAGCAGTACAAAATCTAAGTTTAAAAGGCAAAAATCAATGGGCAACAGGGGGTGGCTGCAGCTCCAACAGAGCCAGACTTAATCCATGCATTTGTGTTAGTAGGCCAAGCAGCACTGTGGCCAGGTGAGTTACTGACTACTCAATACAAAATGTTTGGATGTCGTTTATCCTGTGAATAAATAAATAAAGTAAATAAAAGTCAACAAAAAGCATAAAATCACTGAAACCACACTGCAAAAATTCACTAGCTTATTGGGCCAAAAAAAAAAAAAAAAACTCCTCTATGTTTCAAGTCGAACAGATCAATAAATAGTTACAATCGTAACACAAACATCTCATGATCGCTTAATCGAAAGACGGACACCCCCAGTAAACATTACCTTAGAGAATCCATTTAGACATCATCAGCTCAGGTCGTTATCTGTGCAGTTTCTACAGCCTCTTCTTTGGCCTGATTTCCTGTCAGACGTTGCCTCGATAAACAAAACGAATGTTCGCATACTAAAATTTTCTCAACCACTTACACATAAATACTAAACTGGTGCCGTGCTATCATTTCAAATTCACGATGGTCTGATCCGCTACTTAAACCCCAGTGTATTAGCCCAGTGCTAACATGGGACCAGAAAATGCTTGATTAGCGAAATGATTTCAAAACCACCAAATAACATGCATAATTGCTTTTTACAAAATCTGTTGTTAATTACGTTGATTAACCCAACACGTGAATAGCTTAAACGAACACATATCCCTGCTACCCGCAGCCTCAATGTTATGCTATCTGACTGCTGTCTTTTTCTAATAGCATCCAAGCTAACTAGCGAAGCTAACGTTAGCGGATGCTGCTGCCGGATGACATATATTTGAAAATGAACGAAAAGGTAACCATCAAGGACAGCGCACAGGCAAAGGCAGTTATAATGGTAATATAGCATCCAAAATACATCGTAAATACAACGTTTTCCTACCGTATTGTGCCTATGTGTTCTAACGCCGGGCGTTGGCAGCTCTGCGCTTGGGGCTTTCCACGCAACAGAACAGGGACGCAATGGTGGAGCACGACGTCATTACGTCAATTTCAGTACAAAACTTTATATTTTCATAGCATTTATCTCATACATATAAGTCAGTCTATGCGTCAAATAATTCTACGGTGTAGACCTGATGGCATGATGAATTCATGTTGGGTGTGGGATACATATGTATGTGCATATACGTATATATGCATATGTGTGTATCCATAAAATGAAGAGTCCGTCCTTAAGACTGCTCTACTGTAAAGTGTCTTGAGATACCATTGGTTATGATTTGGCGCTATACAAATAAAGATTGATTGATTGATTGATTTAGTGTGATTTTTTGTTTTTACAAATGATCGCTTCCTGCTTAATGCAATTTTACTAAACTATAGATTTTCAAATGAGAATTTTTGGCGTCTGCAAAAACAATTAAACGTTACATTTGTTAATTAAAAGTTCACAACTGTGTTATTGATTGAAAGAAAAAAAAATATCTTGGGATGAACAGTTACCTAGCCTACCGAGGAAAAAAATATAACAAAAAATATCTTCCAGAATGTAACGTGGGCAGGGTCACGTTCATTGTATTCTCTGAAACGTTTGACCTACATATGTAGGCCACAATCCCACAGTCTGCCGCTAGGGGGCGCTGCAACAAATTACCAAAAAACCCACTTCATGTGAATTTGCACAGCAGAACACAACATGGAAAGGCCTAATTTATTATCTAAAAGTATTGCAATTAAAAAAAAAAAAAAACAGCCATTCATTTACTGTACTCAACATCTCTACACACTAAAGTTGTTGAAAACTTCCTGCATCTGTATCCTTTATTCTTTATTTTTTCTATTTATGTATAGCTTCTATTATTGTATTGTTTATTGCACTATTTTTCGGGTGTCTTTCGGGTATTTCTCTGTGTTGCCTTCGCTTGTCTTTTTTATTGCACTATCAGTAATTTTTCCCACTGCGGGACGAATAAAGATTACTTGGCTCTAGTCAAGACTGTTTGAAGATTACATTTATAAGTTAAATGCTGATTTGCCTAAAAGAGAAGTTGATTGCAACACTGAGCTGAAATTATATATTTGCTATACAAATTGTATTCCACGGAGCTTAAAAAAAACAATAAATAAATAAATAATTGGAAAAAACTAGTAATAACAATGGGTGGATACTAATAATAATAATAATAATAATAATAATAATACAATCTGTCCATCTTTACTCAGCTTTTTTGACATAATCATGTGTGATAAAGTAAAAAAAAAAAAGCAGATAAATAAGCCCAGAACCAGTTTATTTGTATGACTAAAATATATATATATATATATATATATATTTAAACAGAAATACAGAAAATGCTGTTTCCATAAATGTTACTGTTGAAATCTAGACTGGCTGGGCACAACACAGGCCAACTATATTACCTGAAAAAAACACAACTCAGATATAGGAAAGAAGAAAATAGCTTGGAGTGGCCCTCCATGGCCTCTAATGAACCAAAAATTGAGAATAAATAATTTGACTTCCTTTTAGCAACTTCCCATCTTTAAGTAATAACATAAGGATATACTTAGGTAATGTGCTGATGGCCTTATTATAAAAAGCAAAACTTTATTGATATAGTACTAAAAAATTAAAAAATGTTTAAACAATAGAAATAAGAGCAAAAAAAGGACCCAATATCACCTCACTACCCATGACCTCAAGAACAGGCAGTTTAAATAATAGACAGCTCGAACTATGGATAAAATGGTAGCGTCAGTGTGCAGAGTGACGAACTACCAAAACATATCAAGATTAATAAATTCAGGTTTTTGTTAAAAAGTCATCGTAAAAAGGTGGTTTTAATTTTAAATTAAAAGACTCAATATTCTCTATAACCCTGAGGCTTTCTGGCAAGCCGTTCCACAGTCGAGGAACATACAGTAGAGTTGAAAAGCTGCCGAACAGTGAGTTTTTCTATTTCTTTTTCAATTACTTGAAGGTCTGTGCCAGAAGAACTCATGGTTAGTGTGGGTTCAGAGGGTTAAACAACTTCAGAAATGTAAAACAAAGCTAAGCTATTGAGACATTGAAACATTAATAAAATAAATCCATAGCTGACTGAAAAACCAATGCAGATTTAAAAGCTGGAGTGATGTAAGGATTCTCCCTTGAAGCAGTCTTTCCTTAACAGACGTCAGAAACCTAATTTTAGGATAATTCGATTTATTAAAATGAACGTGGGTGTAAATGTGGCAGATGTGTTACCCAGGGTATGGAGAGGTGATTTGCAGACTGTGCACCGCGTTGCTCCCACCGACAACTATGATCAGGAGTTCTTAGATAGATTTATGGGAATCTCTTCTTAATGAAGGTTTGGATGCCTGATAAATGGATACAGAAATGTCCTTACATATCCACTCTGAAGCACTTCATTTTAAAATGCGGTCAACTTATACTATTCTCAAGCCATCTTTCAAATCCTCTGAAATGTCACCACTGTGGGACGAAAATAAGTCTTAGCTTATAATAGTTCTCTACAACTCCAAACATGGGGCACTAGTATAGTTTTGTCACTTACACAATAGTCTTGGAACCAGCAAAATGTTATACTGTATTCCAATTTTAAGTAATATTATTCTGTGCTACATATACTTAATCATAAAACAGATTATAATACAATAAAGCAAACACTCCCAAATACTAATATCGACCTGGAATTTCTAAATCGGAAATGACAAGGTCCTGAACATCTGTCATTCACAGATCAATTGCTTACTATAAATGTTGTTGCTTTGTCAATCCTGCTAATCAGTTTATTTCAGTTCAGATTACATTATAGTCTCAGAAGAGCAATTGACTTTTACAGTCAACCCCTCCATCGTACAAAAAAAAGTGCATCAAACAAACTAAAGACGGAAGGAATAAAATGATTTACGTAGCGGTTTATTTTCCGCACAGGTACATAATACAGCTGGCCTGAGGGCATGATTGTAATTCACTGCCAAGTAAGTGGTCAAGTAGGGTTACAATTTATTTTGCTTTCTGTGTCACCTGCATTGTCCATAGTGAGCTGAGGTCATCCAGCACTACTCCAGTGATTTTGGAGCACATTTAGGTGTCATTCAGACACTTTCAATAAAAGTTTGATAAAATGTACATCAAATATTTCTGTTGATATGGAAAGAGTTGAGTTTCCTAAGCAAGTGGATCCTCTGGTTGACTTTCTTACCAATACTGTCAGTGTTTTCACTGAATTCCAGGTTCGAGTCAAACATAATTACCCAAGTACTTATACAATTGTACCTCTTCATTATGGAAAATCAATGAATTTCCTTGGTTTTTAACACATTTAGTTTGAGGAAGCTATCATCTCAATATTTTATATTTTCAGGTTGGGCAAAGACATGATTTGATAAGTGGTCCTGAAGAACAGACGGTAAGAATGCGTTGTATGAAAATTGGAAAAGATTGGCTGTCTGTATTAAGGGTAAAAAGTAGGGGAGAAAGGACTCAGCCATGGGGGTGAGGGGTGGGGGGATATGACAGAGGATGTGTCCATTTTGCCACAATCTATCTGTTAAAAAGTTTAAGATCAACAATAAAAACTGATCGAGTAAAATGCATTTATAAGCCAGCTTTTCAATTAAGATATGCCTCTGCATCTTGTTAAAAGTCGAGCGAAACTCAGCAAATAAATCATACATGGGAAGTGGGTTTTTCCTTTTTTTTTTTTTCCTTGTCTGCACATGCTGTCAAAGGTCAACACTACAAGAAGTGCAATCATTATGAGACAGCATTGCATGTTTTGTTATTGCAATAAAATAAATTGATTTACTTTATTGCTTTATTGTGACCATCACAAGTGGAGGGGGAGGGGGAGGGGAAAGGAAGCAGGGAGGAGAGACTCAAGATAGGAAATTATAAAGGGTGGGGAAGAATAGATTGTTATACAGTGAGGGTGAGATGTGAAGTTGTAGAATACATTGTGCTTATTATGTTGTGTAATCAAGCCAGTATACTGACAAGTGTGAAGCTTAGCTATAATGGTGGTGGCTGTGGACAGGGGGAATGAGTGAGTGGTAGTACCTAAAGGTATTTGGGATTAACGTGTCTAAAGTTAAGCCCAGTATGAGTTTTATCCCACATCCCAAGGCGTGTCAGTGCATCGTATACCAGTATATGTGCAAAAACCTTTACCGCAAACCCAGGAACTGCCCCGGGCCCGCAGATGCAGCCAGGCCAGCAGAAAGAGTGGGGGCCAGGGAGCCCCAGGCCACCCCCACTCACGCCCCCAAGATCCCAGGCCGAGAGGCAGCCACCGCCCTCCACACACATATCCGAGGAAGCCCCAAGCAGCCGAGCACCCAGCGCATCCCACCACCAACCCCAACCCCCAACCCCAAGGTCCCCCGCCAGCATCCCATAATTAAATTTGGAGGGATTAGTAGGGCAGCCAGAGGTGGGAGCCACTACTTAGTAGCACAGGCGGGGGCCCCCTCCACCCCCAGCCCCCCCCAAGAGTTGGGTACGTGAGTGTGGTGCAACAAGTGGGTGAGCCAGACCAGCTGGGAGTGTGTGATGTGAAGTGTCCATGTCGGAGGTCTGTCCGGTAGCAGCCCGGCCCGTCCGCATGGCGGGCCACCGGAGAGGGTAGATGGCGCAAACAGGCACGCGGCACTGCGGGCCCCAGGGATGCACCGAGCAGCACAACCAGAGACCCCCCACGGCACCCCCCCGAACCATGCCGGCCATACGGAGCGCGGCGGGACCCCCCCCCCCGGCAGAGCCAGGCAACAGCCACATCCCCCAGCAGTCCAGGAGGCGACCCCCGCCGCCAGCCGGCCCACCCCACCAAAGCAGGTGGCGGCCGAGCAGGAGAGAGGCCAGCTCCCACACCAGGGTCAGCAAAGGCCCGCACGACACCACGACATAGCACCCTCCACAGGTGGGTGGCCCCGGCCCCCCCGGTGAGAGAGAGGACGCCACCAACCACCCAAGCAGGGCCACCCCGCCAGCCACGGACCGATAGGCAGGCAAACCCATGCACCCCCAGCCAGGCACCGCAACCCCACACCAACGTTGCCAGCAGAGCCCCCCACGGAGGCCACCCCCAATCACCCACACGCCGACATGAGACACCCTCAACACCAGCACAGCTCGGAGGACAGCGGGCCCCAGCCACCATCCCCACCCCGCCCAAGGCGGCGCGGCACCTTGCTGAACCGTGGCCAGACGGCGGGGGTTTTGGGGGGGGCGCGAAACGCCGAACCCAAAGACCCACCCCCGGGACACCCCCTCCCAGATAAGGCACCCACGGGGCCCGACGCCCCCAGCCAGCAGACCAACCACTCCTGACTTGGATCCGCCAGGACAGGAGCCACCGGCCGCGCCCCCACACACACACCTATCCAGCACGACCCAGGGGGGGCCCCAGCGCGGGCGAGGCCCCACAACTCACCCTTCCCTCCCCTCGAAGCTACACAAGCCAGGCACCCAAAACACCCCAGCAACCCACTCAAGCCACCCAGGTCAAGGCCACCCCACAAGCCCATGGATGTCCAGGGCTACAATTTGATCAGTGTGTTATTAAAGAGTGGTGCTGGCAGTTGCTTGCAGGCTAGATCATCAGGCTAAAAATGAAAAATCGAGATTCAATGCAATTAGAAAAGGAGTCCAACGCTCCTTAAAAAAAAGGTTATTTTATTTTTTCTGAGAGCAGACATCTTTTCCATGGAAATAAAATCTATGAGGAGATTTCTCCATTGGTTTATGCTTAACGATTTTTTATCTTTCCAATTCAGTAATATTGTTTTTTTTGCTATGGCGAGTGCCGCAAGGATGGATTGTGATTAGTTTACTGGAATATCAAGCATAGTCAGGTCTCCTAACAGACATAGATTTGGAGATAGAGGAACCCTGCAGTCCAAAATGGAGGACAGTTTTTCAAACTGTTGAACTGGCGAACAATCAGCTGGGAATCAGCTGTTCCCTGGGTGCACTGAGAGCAGATGTCTGTTGGGGAGAAGCCCATTTTATACATTTTCTGTTGGGTAATGTGGGATCTGTGGAGGACCTTGTATTGAATTAGCTGAAGATTTGTGTTTTTAGTCATCTTAAAAGTATTACAACAAATTTCTGTCCAGAAATCGGTGTTCGTAGTGATTGAGAGTTCAGCTTCCCATTTAGTGATTGGTAAGTGATTAGAGTTAGTGTTCAAGAGTGCTCTGTATATTTTTGAGTTTTTGTTGAGATTTTTTTCATATATATGGCCAGTTCTGGAGGTTGCATGGTGATTAAATCTATTGCCGTATTTTTCTTAATTGTTTTTGTTACTTGTGAGTACTGAAGAAAGTTACTTTTATTTATATTGAATGTTTGGGTTAGATTGTTATATGTCCTGAGCTTATCATTTTCGAAGAGGTCTTGGAGATGAATAATTCCGCTCTCGTCCCATGTTTTTAGATAGAGCGGTGTTTTTCTGTTTCTAAAGTCGGGGTTGTGCCAGATTGGAGACAGCATGCTAGTTTTTAATTGAACATTTGTAATATCCAGGGCTTTCCACCACGCAGTCAGGGTGGAGGCAATCAGTGGGTTGAAGCAGTTATGACGTTTGAGGGTCGCAGTGATAAAAGGGAGATCAGAGAGTTTAATATGTTTGCAGTCTAGCTGTTCTATTTCTAGCCAGGTGTTGTGGTATTCTTTTGGTTTTAGCCATTCTGTTAAATATAGAATTTGGTTTGCTAGGTAATAATGCGTGAAATTAGGGGCTTCCAACCCTCCCTCGCTTTTATTTTTTTGAAGGGTTGAAAGGTTTATTTTTGGTTTTTTATTCCTAGCATAGAATTTTGTAATTGCAGAATCTAATCTTTTGAACCACTGTGTTGGTGGTTTCAGCGGGATCATAGAGAACAGATTATTTTAGGTAAGATTTTCATTTTAACTGAAGCTATTCTGCCAAGGAGTGAGATGGGGAGATTGTTCCATCTCCACAGATCTTCTGTGACTTTATCCAACAGCAGATCTAGGTTCAGTTTAATTCATTCATTTAGGTTTGGTGATATATTTAAGCCTAGATATTTAATTATATTTGTGGGGGAGGGGGATTTTGGGTCGCTGGGTTCCATGATTTTTTTGTTAATGGAAGGATTTATGATTTTGACCAGTTAATGGAATAGTCTGATAATTTAGAGAAGCTGTTTAATAGTTTAAATACTTCTGAGGATTGGGGTTCTTCCAAATAGAGTAAAATATCATCCGCATAAAAATTAATTTTGTGTTCTGAAATGGATGAGTGGAGTCCTTTAATAACAGTATTCTGACAAACGGCTGCTGCGAGAGGTTCAACAAATATTGCAAAAAGCAAGGGTGAGTGTGCAACCTTGTCTGGTTCCCCTCTGTAGTGTGAAGCTTTGGGATATTATTTTGTTTGTGGTTACTGATACCTTAGGTTTAGAGTATAGTGGGTTTTTCCAAGATGCTTGAACAGTCTAAAATGAAGATCTTGGAGTCTTCAACACCCTTGTACCAAAATGATGGGCAAACTATAAGGAATCCAGTATGTCTCAAGTTAGCATGTTGATTTCCTTCTTTTTTTTATAAAGCTTTTCAGGGAAGTAAGTGCGATTTGCCTGTAATCCATGAGTTCTTAGAGGCGTTTTGATTTTGGGATTGGTATGACGGTTGATTATTTCCATTTGTTGACATCAGACCACTGTCTGCACACATTTAAAAAAAGTGTGAAGATGTAGCGATGTGTGCGTCCACATTTACCATCATACCACTGTCATGGCAAATTTTATATTCATCATCATATCCTCAAATGTATGTTCATGTGTACAATTTGTCATGTTTTAATACATGACGACTCCATTAATCTTTACACTTTTGAACAGCTGAATCATGATTAAACAGTACAGATCGTATTATTCTCAGTGCAGCACAGTCTCTGCCAAGGACATACACTGACGTACACACTTATCAAGACAGATAAAGACTGGAGCCAAACCTTCTCATAACATCTTCATCATCCTCCAACATTGCCACTATGGGCATCTGACTCCCTCCCTTTTGTCTCTCACTGTTGGGACCTTTTCTTATCTGTATAAAAAGCTTAAGCTTTGAAACTGTTGGGGCGGGGCGTGGCACTTCCTTTGGACGTCCGCCTGGACGGACGCTAATTTTGTTTCACTTTGTTCCACTTTGTATTCTTTTATTTAGTTTAGAATAAAATCATTTTTTATTAAATCATCAATGCTTCTCCTGGATTCTATCATTCAACCAGAGCAATGAATCATGTCTCAAATGAGGTCAACCGTAAATTCTGCCGTAACAATTGGCGATCACGAACAGGACCATCTTCTGTCCACCCCTCGGACAGAGACTGGAGCACGAACCATCGGTTGAACCTCAAACACCAATTCGGACTAAGGTAAAGCTGCCTTTATAAATATATATATATATGTAAATTTTCATTTACATATATATATATTCGCTCTGTGTTGATTTTTTTTTGAACCAGTCAAGCATTGTATTGATTTTCAGCTTTGAGCTTTGATTTTGATCCTCAGCTGTTCTGTGTTTTGACGCAGTGAATAGCCATGAGAAAGGCTCAAATGGTTGAGGTTCTGTGCTTTTTAATGCTGTAGGTTCTCTCTGGTTTTCTTCGGGCTCGGATATTTTGTTTAGGTCATTATTTACTTTGGTTTTGTTCGGACTCCCACAGCCTGTGAGGTCCTGACCATAGATAGACGGGCAACCAAAGTTTCCAAAACATCCCAGCGGTGTCATGATCTGAGTTCACCTCTGTACCGAAAGCAAAATAGATTAAAACCCCGAACCTAACCTAAATTGTGTTTCTGTGAATCAAACAGATGAACAACCCAATAAACAAATAATATATGCATACGCATATACAATCTTGGTATGATGTGAACTCAGATCATGCTTTCAGGCGAGTTTTACTTTTTTTTTATCTTTGTTTTTATTTTGTTTAAACGTGGAATCAGATTTCTCCCTTTGGCTTGGCTTTAATGCTTTCATTTGACGAGTGTCAGCTTTTGAGAAAGGGAGAGAAATACAGAGAGCCAAACACACACACACGTCGCTGCTGTGTTTTTCTTTTTTTTTGGACGTGTGGCCACACACACACACACACACACACACACACACACACACACACACACACACACACACACACATACAGAGAGAGAGAAAGGGACAGAGAGAGAGCACACACACAGGCACGCGCACGGGCGCACGCACACGCACAGAGAGCCACACCCAACAGAGAGAGAGAGAGAGGTGGCGCCCCTCACTGGCCAGTTTAGTGCACTACACACTTGTGACACAACATTGTGATTTCTCACTTCTCCCCTGCCGATAGAATAGTGCCATTACACACAGACACTATTTTTATTTTAATTTTAAATTTTATTTTGATTTCATGTTTGATGGGCAACACACACACACACATTTCATTTTATTTTATTTTAATATTACTGTTACCATCATTATCATTTTTTATTATTTAAATTGTTAGTTTCTGTTGGCTTTGTGGTTGTCCCCTGAAGAAACGACATCTTCAATGAAAGAATGAAATCACCTTCAACTCTTACGCTAATGGAATGTCAACATCATTCAAAGGACCAAGCATCAGAAGGAAATGGACAATCAAAGGTGTGTGACCTTTCAGGACTCAAGGACTCAACTCCCATTCAGCAAAGCAATGCTGAAATAACTCGCTCAGTCCCAAGTCAACTCTTCATCGTCTATGAATGGGCCGCATGCCAATGCTGGATTAACACATCCTGCCCCATCATCAAAGACTGAGAACCTGTGGGCGTCGGAGTGGTTGGACACTCCCCCACCAATGAGTTGCGAGTTAAATGCCACGACTACTGCCTGAATGATGGGCAGCAACTGCAGACTGGTCACACGTCTGCTGGAAATCTTCACCAAAAAGACACTGTTTCAAAAGCCACAAGGATACCAAGCAACAAGAAGTCCACCACAGCCTTTGGTGGTAGAGCTAAATCACTTTAGCCTTGAACTTTGGCATGGAGGGGGACAACTAGCAAATAGCCAACAAGCTTCTCCTTCGCACAATACTAACCCCTCTATCTTCTGACTGTGCACTAGATTATTTTGTTTTCATTTATTCTCTCACACGCAGACAGACCAGACATACAGTCACACACCCACATTCATAACTATGAGAAACACAGAACTTCACACAGAACCCTTCTGTTTGCCACATGAGATCAAGTGTGCCCATCATTTATCTTTGCTTTTATTCATTATGTTGCTCATTTATTTACACTGCTTTGGCCTTTATGAGAAAACAACAAACAAAGGGGAAGAAAATAGTGTTACTGATAAGGCTTTTCTTTCATTTATTTTCTTGATTGAGGGGAGGGCCCCCACAATGCAAGATATGGTTACATCCGCTGAAGACAGAGCCCTCTGTTGCCTCAGCTTTTGGAGCTGAAGTTTTAATTTTTATTGGCCATGATTTTTTTTGAGCTCACACGTTTTTCTCCTTTGTTATTTCTGAACGATTCTTCTTTTTCTCTTTTGTTTTTACTCAATTTCAGGAAAATTGAGACAGAGATTGAGGACTGCAGCCTCAACAAGTTTAAATTTTGACATTTTTTTGACCGATACCTTCGTAAACAATCTGTACCTTACCCTTTTTGAAGCTGCTTGCGACAGACAGCCTAGTTCAACATTCATTGTTTTCATTTTGCGCGCTCCCCCCTTACCGCGTCGGACTGTCTGGCCGGCCCAAAGCCACTCGACAGCATGGGGGGGGTACCAAATTTTTCCTGAGAAAAAAAAAAAAAAAATGTCCCATTAGTTGCTATGAGTACGTAGGCAATTACTTTTCAAACAAGAAGTCCTGGTTTAATGTGCAGAAAAAGGATAAACCTTGCTAGGGAAAGCACTCTTCGGGGGATAGTGGTCCACCTGATTTGATACATGCTTGGTAACCGAGTACCGTTCTGAACAAATTTCTACGTTCCCTTAGAGTGAGGGTTATTAGAGGTTGCGTGCTCCGTTCAATGTTGAGTGATATTAGAGGTGCCCAGAAAGTTCTGACAGTTGAGTTTCCCTCAGGTTGCAGACCGAGGTTGAGTAGACTGCCGATTCAGAGGTTTTTTTCTTAGACTTCTGGAGTTTATGGTGGTTGAGTTATTCCCAAACTCTTATTCTTCAAGAGTGGCGGTTGAGTAGACTGCCGATTCAGAGGTTTTTTTTCTTAGACTTCTGGAGTTTATGGTGGTTGAGTTATTCCCAAACTCTTATTTTTCAAGAGCGGTGGTTGAGTTTCCTGCTGATTCAGAGATTCTTTTTTACATTTCTGGAGATGGACAGCGGTTGAGTTTCCCCCGCGGACCGGGGTTGAGTTTGGTTATTGTGCATGGCCGTGCGATTGCTGCCTGATCAGCAGCTAGTAGACTGTCAGTACTGCAAGGGACAATACTCTAAGTGTAGACTCCGCCAAGGCGGAAGTAAAAAGGAGCGTACCTCTTAGTAATCAGACGATACCAGTAAAAAGCAATTAATTAACACTAAAAGGTTGCCAAGCATGGGGGGGCAATAAGAGCTCATTGACCCCGAGAGACGAGGTGGACTGGCTATCGCCATTGGTGGGTTAGATGAGACCTATATTCCACTTAGACACTATGCAGCAAAACCTTGTGAATGCATGGACGTGAAAATTGAGGCATGAACGTGTGCGGTGCATGAGTGACTGAATGATGACACGTTACGTATGCCTGAGAGAACCGCGTTGTGAGTGCGAATGTGCCGTGGACGTGTCATTGAGTGATTGACCGATGAATGGCTGTTTGACTACACATGTTCCTCTGTTTCACCTTCCTTTCCTCCTGGGTTTTGATGCACTAGATCTTCTCCCTGTTTTTGCCAATTATGTAGTGGGGTGTTCAGAAAACACTGCTGCTTGTTAAAAGAACTATGGTTTTAGGCCTTGGGCCTTCTAAAAAGTTTACCAGGTTTTAAAGGGTTTTTTTTTTCTGGGTGTTTAAAAACACCAAACGACGTTTTTTTTATATATGATACCACTTTCAGTGGAATGACTGGCTTTGACCTTGACTGACCTTACATGTTCAGTGTCCATGTTTTTTGTTGTTATATGTGTATACTCGTTGTGGTGTGCACTTGTCTACGTCTTCGTCTTAGTTGTTGTTATTATGTAGCTTTTTCCAAAATACAGGTCGCTGTAAGGAGACGAATCAGATCCAACTAAAGAAAATAGATATTTTAAATTATCCAGTTAAGTCTTAATGGTTTCCTCTCTTTCTGTTTCTGAGTGTTTCCTAACAGAATGCCACCGCCTTCTCGACTCCGATCCTTCCTCCAGCCGCCATGCCTGGTCACTGCTTGTTATGATGAAGGATGAGAATTAAAGGGAAGTATTGTCCATAACTGTAACTGGGAAACAAAGGGGAAATAGATTGAAATAGACACGTGACAATATGACATATTGTGGATGTTCTAACATAATATCTATTCCAGAGACTACAGAGACTTCCAATCCAACTGCGAAAGTGGGGACAGATCTTCAAATTTCCAAAAGGAGCGTACAGTTGACCCTGGCTTTGACCTTTATGGCTGAGGAGAAGGAGGTCGAGGAGGTTGGAGGGCACAAAGGCAGGCGGACACAAGAGAGAGGAAAACGGAGACACATCCAAAATGATCAGATAAGTAATTTTCCAATGATATTTATCATATGGTTTTAAGAATCCAAATGTATTCTTATGTAAAAAAAGGGAAGGGAGGGGCCAACGTCCCTCTGATTCTTGATTTATATTTTATCATAGGAAAATATACCTCAAACCCTCCAACTATTTTCTTCTTGTTCCACCAGCACTTAGCGTGCAAGACCATAAAACACCTTCACTGGGTTTAGACACTTTTAAGGGAAAAATTAAGTGTTCTCAACATTGGGTTGGTGGCCCAATCTGGGTCGCCTGAGATTTAAAAAAGGGTCCTCCTGAAATTCTTGATAATTGATTGAAATAAGAGATAGTTTAAAGTTGAGTAACTTCCAAGCATTTAAGGAAGCTCTCCAAACCGTGCTGGGGCTCGTCACCCCCACGAATGGGATAAATACAGAGAGCAAAAGACAATATGATTGTTCGACTCAACTTAACTTTAATTCTGTCTAACCTTAAAGGGCCAATAATCTTGCTAAACTCTGGTTCAGACACAGAATAGGAGACACTTTTGCCACCAATTGACCTTCAAAATTAAGTAAATTACATCTCAAATAATAATTATGAGGGAAATGAATGAAATAAATGAACTGACAAATTCAGCTCTATAAAAGAATTAGGCTATGTAAATAGGTGTGGAGTGTTAACATTATTCAGAATAAATAAAGGATAGAATAAGATTTCTCCTTCACAAATAAGAGATAGCAAAGAAAATAAACAAACAATTTAAATAAATAAATAACATCATTTATTTATTTGGTTAAACTCATTTAGCTTTCTCACATCTCCATGTCTCCCAATTGTATGTATTCATCTTGAGAAGACATGTAATCACACTCCACACTTCTCCGTCTGACTTGCATGTCCTTCTCCGTCCGACTTGCATGTCCTTGTAAACAGTGGTTCTCAAATTGTTGCTTCTCACCAGGTAAGTAGATGTACCACAGATAATCACTGCAACTCCAGCTATGCTTCTTCTTACTCCAGGAAAAGAAAATCGAATTAATACTTCCTGCTTTTCTTTCAGCCTCATATTTTCCCACTCACGTGCGAATGCTACAGATAACATTGAGCTAGCATGGCTAAAAGCTCACTAACCCACACCTAACCATTGTGTGATTGTGCAGCAGCACCTTTTAGGATCTGAAAAGCTCTCAGATCCTGACCTCTGACCTGTCTCTGCCTTCCTGGCCATACTAACTATTCATTTAGTTAGTTAACTAAACCTAACACCCCTAAACTTCTATTCTATTCTATTTTATTCTATTTAATTTAATTTAATTTTATTTTATTTCATTTCGTTTTATTTTTTTATTTTGTTTTGTTTTGTTCTGTTTTGTTTTTTTTCCCCCCCCCTTTTTTTTTCTGTCCAGGTACCAGCTAAAGCCTACCAGGTACCAGGTACCAGCTAAAGCCTCAGTAGTGGGATCGCGCATGTGTTCAGGTACCAGCCAATCCCAAGAGTTTTGTTTTGGTGTTTTTCCCCCTCTTCTGTTCAGGTACCTTCCGATCCCAAGAGAGGTTGCCAGGTGTGTGGAGACTACCCTTCCTCAGACAACAACCAATCATCTACAACGCCGACCGGAACGACCCACACGGCAGTGAAGGTCGCGGAGCAGGCAACATGGATCCAAGATGATTGCCGACACCAGCTGATGCTGAGACGGAGGCTGACCGAACAATGAAGGGGGAACCGACAAGGCCACTGAGACACACACACAAGAAAACTCTCTAGAACAAGGGCCTAGCTTTGTTTATAAGCCACACCAAATGCTCATAGCTAGGTTGAGGGAGGACAAGCTCACACCTAGCTGCAGGAATACAGTCATAAACCCTTCTGCTACGATTGAGGAAAATACTCAAGGTTCTTCACTCATGATGCTATTGGTTACCCCAGTTACCACTGAACTCAGCCGATGAAGACGAGTGATGTCCTTGATGCAAATGATGATTTTTGCTTATCTAGATGTAATAAAGGATGATTTTTGATGATTCATGCCATTGATAATAATGATGAAGTTTTTTTAAGGTTTATTTCCACATTTTTCTTGATATGTCTATATCCGTGCCTCACAAAAGAAGAATATATCCAATGTATGACAATAACGATGCTAATGGTTAACCCTGACAGACAGCAAAGGTGGAATATAATAATTTTGTTTCTTGATTTGGTCGTTGAGGCGACCAAAAGTGGGGAATGTCATGGCAAATTTTATATTCATCATCATATCCTCAAATGTATGTTCATGTGTACAATTTGTCATGTTTTAATACATGACGACTCCATTAATCTTTACACTTTTGAACAGCTGAATCATGATTAAACAGTACAGATCGTATTATTCTCAGTGCAGCACAGTCTCTGCCAAGGACATACACTGACGTACACACTTATCAAGACAGATAAAGACTGGAGCCAAACCTTCTCATAACATCTTCATCATCCTCCAACATTGCCACTATGGGCATCTGACTCCCTCCCTTTTGTCTCTCACTGTTGGGACCTTTTCTTATCTGTATAAAAAGCTTAAGCTTTGAAACTGTTGGGGCGGGGCGTGGCATTTCCTTTGGACGTCCGCCTGGACGGACGCTAATTTTGTTTCACTTTGTTCCACTTTGTATTCTTTTATTTAGTTTAGAATAAAATCATTTTTTATTAAATCATCAATGCTTCTCCTGGATTCTATCATTCAACCAGAGCAATGAATCATGTCTCAAATGAGGTCAACCGTAAATTCTGCCGTAACACCACAAACTTATTTGGTTGAAAAATCTCAATATATTACTTGTCTTAAACCAACTTGTGTGTCTGGGCTTCTCTATCTAAATTATCTACAAATTGTAAGCAGTAAATATTTATATTAATCAGTGTGAGGAATATGGGTATTCTAGACTAAGTGGTCTTTGACTTTGTACACCCATCCCACTTATGGCTTAATCAAAACTAGTCTTTCCTAATTAAATTAATGCTGGAATGCCATAACAAATGCAATGATAGTGTGGATCCATGAGTGTTACTACCACCGGATGTCAGTGCAGTATAATAGGGCAAATGCCACTGAAATGAAGATTTACTCCTGTTGAGAAATTTAAAAAAAATATTTATACGAAATGAACATTTATTGTCAAATTGACATCATGTGTTAAAAGGAAAACTATATTTATGATCCAAAACATCTAGTTAAAGTTTCATCCAGGAACAAGCTCTGCAGGCAGGCGTCTGTCTTGGGAGGTCAGTTGGACACACTCTGCAGGAGGGTGATGTTGTCACCTTTCAACATGATCCTCCCTGGGAGAGGAGACAACAGTGAAAAAGACAAATACTGAAGAGGAGCTCAGACAGACATGTCACATTATGCGTTTAAACTAACTCATCAAACAGGTTCTGTGTTTCTCTTCTGAGGTTAAAGCTTTTTAATATATTAGGTTTGTACCAGTGAGGTAAATAAACAGTAGAAATAGATGTCTAAAAATCAAGCACACACAATTAGCCTGTAGTTCTCTTACCAAGTGGTTTTCTGTTCTTAGTCTTCATGTGAACTTCCTCGGAATCGTCCAGAACCAGGTTCATGTACTCGTCAAAACCCTGAAAAAAATGAGAAAGGACAGCAGTGGGAAATCATGGCTTGTCAATATTCCATCCAAATTTTTCTCAAATTGTTGCTTAAATGTTCGGTTTTGTAACAAAACACATCCTTGTGACTGTGAGGGAGTAGAAGAGTAGGCCATTTTCCGTGATGGACATGAACACAGTATTACACGCATGACAGCATAATGAGTGTCAGAGAAGCTGAGCTGATCTAATAGGGTGACTATGTTCACACAGGGTGTGTTTGTTAGATTCATGAATCAGCCTGTTTGAGAGCAGAGGATGAAGCTGCGGCTAATGTACAAGGATTGGTTTAGGAAGGGCTTCTTCTTAAAGCTGCTATGTTGAAGGATGTTAAAGTGAGAGTTGCAACGGCAACTCTTCACAAAAGCCAAGGAGAAGATTTGTGAAAGAAATGCAATGTTACAATACAAACAGCTGAATATTTTAATATATACTATACAGTACTTGGTTATAAAATTGAAAAATAACTATGTTAAATTGAAATATTTTGAGATTTTATTATTTAACACTTAATACCATACAAATTAACAAAAAAGTACAGAAAATTGGTACAGTTGAGTACTGAACACATCGATTCAAATGTGAACGGTACCCGTCACTAATGGTCTTATATATTATTGCAAGTGATTTATCTTTAATATGCTTTATCAATGTTTTATGATTGCCCCCCAAAAAACAATTTTACCAAAGAAATATAATAAAGTTGTCCTCAGCCTTTAGCTTTAAACATGCATTGCTACAATGTCTATGGATTAAATATTTAAAAAATACAATGTGTTTTTGGTAATGTTTTTTTTAAATGTTAATGTGATTAAAACCCAAGTTTGAGCACTGAATTTCTCTAGAATATAATGAGAACACAAAACAATGAAGGGATGCACTCACAATGATGCAGCCCTCTATCCTCGTGTTCACCTGCTCATACAGCCACACCTGGATCCGTGAGCGCTGGAAAATAAAGGAGGACATGGGAGCTTTGCTGTATCCCATTTTTTTTTCACTACCAATGGATTGACATACTTACATTTTGTAGATACCTGAAAATAAGGTTCTGAAAGGCTGAGTCAAGGGTTTAAAACTAAAGAGGCAAGAATTTGCAACCACAACCCAATATATCCACATCTAACTATTCCCACAGCCAAAGTTGCTGTTTAGTTTTTTAACTACCTATTAAGCAGCACTTAGGTGATCTGAGCCTCTCGGATGAGGAACCCTTTCCTTCAAAAAGCACCCAAAAACATACTTGTTTCGGCAACATTCTTGTCCAACCTGAGCTAGCGTTGTTTTGTTACACTTTATACTATTTACTTGATTACACGCCATTTTACTTATTTATTTAACTACAGTGAAGCACTTTGTGACTACTGTCTGTGAGAAGCGCTATACAAATAAAATTTACAAAGTAGCTATCCGTACGTAGCTGTATCAAAGTACAGGGAAAAAATGGCTTAACAAGTGATGTTTGGATGATTGACTGGGGGTTTCCACTGGATACGTCAACGCTGCGCCACCGATCCGGTTTTTCCAAGCTGTCCGCTAATCCCTACCGGTTGCGTTTTGAATGTGCCACGGTGCACTCCAGTTGGAGGACTGTGACATCACGAGACAGAGCAGTTCTCACGATATTTATATAATCTAGATTTGTCAAAGCCATATTTTTTAGCAACAGCCAACAGAGAAGAGATAAAACTCCACCAGTAAAACATGAACTAAATCAAAGTTGCTGCAGTTTACAGTATGAGGAAAAAATATAGTGAATGTGATTTGTTTTTACACATTATGACGTTTTGGGGATGTAGTTACTTGAAATATAATCTGAAGTGTTTTATTTTGAAAAGTAACCGGATATTTTATTGCGGAATAAGTGCTTAATTTCCTGTTTAGCTTCATTTGCTCTGTGCTGATTGATGTGTCGTACTCCGGTGTCCGACAATAATAGAAGCCCTGCGTATATCTGGTGGAGGGCACCGGACTACCGCAGCTGGGAAGGAGCAGACGCGCACCACAGCAGACCCGGTGGAAACTAATACAGACTAAAGTGGAAACCTATCAGCTCCGGTGACGTAACGCGGCAGAGCCGCATCCAGTGGAAATTGGGGGTTAGTGGCTGCCCAGGTTAGGGTTAAAAAGAAGTACAAGTACGTAGCGTCTTAGTCACATCACCTACATTGGCCAAAGAGGGGGGCTACGTACGGATAGCCACTGCCTAAAATGTTCTTTCTTATTACATGTGCTCCCCTTAGATTCGTCCGACAGATACCACAACACACCTCTAGAGGCCTAGGGATTTCATGTCTTAACCATTCAAGGCTGTTTTGGCAGCACAAGAACTACACAATATTAATGCATCCGTCATGTTATGGCGTATCAAAGTAATGTGTAGTTCAACACGAGAAACAAAAAAGCCTGCGGGTAAGCACTAGCAAGTGAATCTGGCTTGAATTTTATCTAGACATTAATCCATGACCATTTTCAGCTATTATTAACAGTCACACCCTCGTTATTTAACACAATCGGACACAATTCGGCAATGAAAACAGCAATTGTTCCGGACAGCTTTACCGCGCTTCATACAGCTAGCATAGCTGCTCAGTAGCGTTAGCCATTGAAAAGAAAAAAGGATACAATGGGCTGCACCATAACCTTCTGGACCTTCTGTCCCTGTCCTCTGTAAGCCATGACTTCAAATATTCACGAGCTTTGAGAGGAAAATGAAGAACTCCGACACAAAGCGCTAACAGACGACAGACTCACGTTGTAAACGGTTTTCTTCCTTGTGCGGAGAAAAACTAACGTGACTGAAACAGCGCCGCTACAGGTGGGAGGCTGTTACTGCACCACCCATACATCAGCAGGCGCTGTTCTTCTTCGTTTTTATTTCCGGCAGTGTAAACACTATTTATATAGAGTATTACTGCCCTCCACTGGTCTCTCGATAATCTACAATAGATCTTATACGCCCCATTGCAATGCAGGAACTGCAGTACTGCCTTGAATATCATTTGATAGTTCTCATTAATTATTATAAGAAATAGCAGGTTTGAAGATGGATGGATGGAAAACCCATACATTCTATTTCTACTGTCCACACTGACATAACCAGAGGTGAAAGTGATGCATTACAAGTTGTTACTGTAATTGAGTTGCTTTTATGGGTTCTTGTACTTTTTTGAGTATGTTTCTAAATCAATAATTTTACTTTTAGGTTTTATTAAAAAAAAGAAAAAAAAAAGATCAACAGACATTGTGAAACTACAAAAAAAAAAATAAAAAAAAATGAAATGACCAGACATCAATCAACTTCATCACATCATAACCAACCAACCAGATTATATGTAATGCACAGTACCAAGACAGCATTGAATGCCAGTTATTTTCTCAGTTTATAGAGTTCATAAATGTAGCTATACTTACAGCCTGCAATTTTTTTTTGAAATATTGAATTGAATTCATTGGTGTTATTTTATTTTTAGAAAATAATTGTACATTTTGAAAAACCTTTTATTTTATACAGATGCTTTTGTGGAAAATTGTCTTTCTTTTAAAGTTTATATATGAGATGCTTACTGTATGGAAGGGAACCATGGCAACATTTATTACCAAAAAAACATGGGTGGTGAAAATAACAGGTAACTTTTACTTTGAGTACTGATTGTTGAGCTACTTTTTACTTGTACTTGAGTATTTTATGCATGACTTATATGTATTTGTACTTTACATTTTCAAGTAACAGTACTTCTGCTTGAGTAAGCTATATCAGTACTCTTTACATCTCTGGACATAACAGAAGGTGGTGTTTGGGTGTGGGTTGTTTGGTGTTTTTTTTTTTTTTTTTCAGTTCAGGCAAACAAGTTTAAGCTAATTATTTAGATAGAATGGGTGACCGTGGCTCATGTGTTAGAGGGGTCATCTTCAGATCGAGAGGGTTGGGGATTTGATCCCAGAGCTATACTTGTCTATGTGTCGAAGAGTCCTTGGGCAAAACACTAAACCCTGAATTGCTCCCAATGGTCAGCAAGCACCTTACATGGCAACTCTGTCCCATTTTTGTGTAACTGTAAGTGTGAATGGGTGAATGAGCTGATATTGTGTAGTGCTTTGGTACTAACTCTGTGCTAATAAATAAATAAAGCACCAAGCTGATGTGCTGTCCTTATTTTTTAATCTGTTTAGCATGCATTCATATGAGGCCATTTTTGCTATCATATTTGCCTATTCTTTAATATGTGGGTCGATTGGAGTTTGCCATTGATTGGAGTTTGCCATTGATACCCCAATCATAATAACTGAAAATTTCCCAATTGATATATTAGTTATCCTTCCCTTATCGCCCAGTAAACACAGTCCAGGACAACTTGGTACAGGCTTTCCCAACCATTTACTAAGGACATGGATGACCTCCACCCAAAAGCATTGAATAATTGGGCATTGGCCATTGAATAATTGGGCATTCCCACAAACAATGCATAAGAGTACCAGTATCATTCTGACATTTCCAACACAATGCATTGTTCAGAAGACCTGCCCTACGTAATCTCACTGGAGTCCAATAATACCTTTGCAATATTTTAAGTTGTGTAAGTTTACATTCTCTCACAAATTTTCCATATTCTGATAGAATCCTTAGCCATTCATTATCCCCAAATGTAACCCTTATATCCTTTTCCCATAAACCCTTCAGTGATTTACAGTACACTAGTCACATCACTGATTCATCTGTATGGCGCACGGTGGATTAGTGGTTAGCACGTCCGCCTCACAGCAAGAAGGTCCTGGTTTCAAGCCCTGGGGTGGACTTGGGTCCTTTCTGTGTGGAGTTTGCATGTTCTCCCCGTGCTGCGTGGGTTTCCTCCGGGTACTCCGGCTTCCTCCCACAATCCAAAAAACATGTCAGTCTTCCTTTTTCCCTAGGTAAACATAGTTTAGAGAACTTGATTCTTGGTCTTTTCCCTTCCCAAAGAAAATGTTTAACCATCACATC
The DNA here is from genome assembly GCF_900634775.1 of Gouania willdenowi. Classification (NCBI taxonomy): domain Eukaryota; kingdom Metazoa; phylum Chordata; class Actinopteri; order Blenniiformes; family Gobiesocidae; genus Gouania; species Gouania willdenowi. The sequence continues at coordinate 30,022,618 of NC_041048.1, read as the reverse complement.
ATATTGGTTAAATATGGATGATGGTACAGTGATTGACAGCATCATAAGGGGATAATTGGATTGTGGTGAAACAACCATTTTGATCACATTCACTTTTCCCCAAAATGTCAGCTTGAGTCTTTCCCATTTGTCAAGGTTATCTTTAATATTTTGCAAAATTGGCTCTAAATTTAGTGTTGGCATTTGTTCCAGCTCCCTACTCAATTTAATACCCAAATACTTCATTCCATTCGGAATCCATTTAAACCCAAATTTTCCTGTTACATTTCCTCTATAAATTCCAGATAAAGGCATTGCCTCTGATTTGGCCCAATTGATTTTGTATCCTGAGACTTTGGAATAAGATTGTATTATATCCATTAAATGAGGTATTGAGTGACTTGGGTCCTCCAATAGGACTAAAATATCATCTGCACAAGGCAGCAGCTTGTGTTGTTTACCACCGCCTTCTAATCCCTTTATATCTAAATTTCCTCTTATGGCTACAGCCAGTGGTTCCAGTGAGATATTAAACAATAAAGGTGAAAGAGGGCACCCCTGTCTTGTAGCTCTCCTCAAAGCAAAGAAAGGTGTCACAATGCCATTAGTTATAAATGATGCTTTAGGGCTTTTATACAAAATTTTGAGAATCCAAAATTGAGCAAAGCAGCAAATAAAAAGTCCCACTGAACACGGTCTAAAGCCTTCTCCGCATCAAGGGAGAGGGCGACTACAGGGCTATTTTTCTCACAATTGAGACTTATTAACTGCAGTAGTCTTCTCATATTATCTGTTAAATATCTGTTTTTCATACATCCTACTTGATCTGTGTGTATGATATTTGCTAAAACTTTCCCCAAATGGGTTGCTAATATTTTGGTCAAGATCTTAAAATCTTAAAATTAAAATTAGTAGGCTAATAGGCTGGTAATTGGAGGGCTATAACGGATCTCTAGCCTTCTTTGGTATAACTGTAATTAAAGCCTCATCAAAATTTGGGGGAAGACATTGCAAATCAAAGGCTTCATTAAATACCTCTTTTAATACTGGAGCTAGGACATCTATAAATCTTTTATAGTATTCTATAGAAAATCCGTCCAGCCCTGGTGACTTTCCATTCTTCATACCGGCTATGGATTGGCGAATTTCGGCCTCCGTAACTGGGCCATCCAAGAGTTTATCCTGTTCAGGTGACAACTTGGGCATATCAACATGAGTAAAGAAGTTCACAATTTCTTTTGTTATCAGAGTAAAACTCTGGAGTCTTACTCTGATATGGCTTGATAATAGTCAAATAAAACCCCATTAATTTCTTTAGAGTCAGTGACAATTGCGTCTACCTTTTTAATTAAGGTATCAAATTTCCGGAATCACGCTTTTTCAGCTGTTTAGCCAGCAATTTCTCTGTTTTTTCACCCACTTCAAAAAAGGATGCCCCCAACCTAAATAAAGCATATTGTGCTTTATTATTATATATTTCCTGAAGTTCAAATTGAAATTTACAATTGTCCTCATATTTTTTATTTGAAAAGCAAAAAACAAAAAACAAATGAAAAAGTATAAACATAACTAGTTAAGGTCCCAACCGAGTGTCCTCTCGGCTGCTGGTTGCTAGGCGACAGCCAGTGTCAGCCCCCACCCCGTGTAAGTTTCTCTCATTTTCCACTTTTAAACAATATTGTCCCATACCTCTCATTTCTTGTTGCAGTGTCAGCTGATGAAGCATTCAGCCTCTTCAGCTTGTGTGAAGCATTAATTCTTGCCCATCCACGTAAATCTCAAAGTTGCAGGAAAAGCCAAAGTGTGTCTCTAATTGCGTTGTTGAAGAGCCTTCTTTGCCGACAGAAACGTCTTCCTCTTCTCTGCGAGTTCCTTCGTTACATCAGGGAATATCGACAGCTTATTTCCTTCCCATGTGATCCCTCTCTTTGCTCTCAGTACCTGTCTCAGAAAGCGGATCAAAACAGCAAGCACAGGGGCCAGAACTCTGTGTAGTCGCTCGATCTCAAACTTCGCTTCGGGGATGATGCCCAGTCCATCACTCAGTTCTCTTTTAACACACACCTCAAGCGTACCATCAGTGCCGTAGGTTTCTTTGAGGCCAACCAAACGAGCATTATTCCTTTTGCTGTGATTTTCAAGCACCTGTACACGGTCCTACAGTGTGCTCACCTTCTCCCAACACACTTGCTGCCTGTTTCAAGGCCCCCCATCTTGTCTTCCAGCTAAGAGTTTCGCACCTACGCCTCCCTCATTTGTGTTTGCAAGCCACTGACAACTTATTTTATGGACATTACATCCGAGCCCACTTCAATCAGTTTGGCGCTTATTTTAGTTATTTCAGCAAAAACAGCCTCAAGGGATTCCTCAGAAGACCATTACAATAGTACAGTCTGCTGGAAATAAATGCATGGAGCAGTTTCTCCTGATCTTTCTGAGTCATTAAACCTTTCACACTCGAGATGTTTTTAGGTGGTAGAAGGCTGTTTTGTGATAGATTTGATCTGACTGCTGAATGTCAGATCTGAGTCAATCAGAACACCAAGGTTTTTGACTTGGTCTTTGGCTTTTAAAGTTCAAGACTCAAGATACTTGCTGATAGCAGTCCTCTTTTCCTTGTTACCAAAGGCAACCACCTCCATCTTGTCATGATTTAGTTGAAGAAAGTTTTCATTCATTCAGCAGTTTACCTTTTCTAAACAGTCATTTAAAACCTCTATGGGACTATAGTCATCTGGGTTCAGTGATATATATAGTTGTGTGTCATCTGCATAGCTCTGATAATCAACCTTACAGTTCTGTAAAATGTGTCCTAGAGGAAGCATATGAAGGCTAAACAGAAGGGGTCCAAAAATAGAGCCCAGAGGAACCCCACAGGACATTGGTTATACGTCAGATTCAAAGTTTCCAATGCTTACTAAATAACTTTGCTCCTCCAAGTGGGACTTAAACCATTGCATTACTTTTCCATTTAGTTCAACCCATGTTTGCGATCTGTGCAACAAAATTGTGTGATCTACAGTGTCAAATGCAGCACTTAGATCCAACAGAATGAGAACAGATACTTTTCCTGAATCAGTGTTCAACCTTTTGTCATTGATCACTTTGATAAGAGCAGTTTCAGTGCTGTGATGAGAACGAAAACCTGACTGAAATTTATCAAATATTTTGTTGAATGTTAATAATTGACTCAGTTGGTTGAAGACCACCTTCTCAATGATCTTGGCCATGAATGGAAGGTTGCTGATTGGTCTATAGTTAGCCAGTATAGAGGCATCCAGTGTTCTCTTTTTTAACAGAGGTTTCACAGCAGCTACTTTCAGGGATTTTGGTATGGTGCCTGATTGGAATGAGCAGTTAATTATCTGACACAAATCAGTGACAATTGACTTTACAACAGTTTTAAACAAGTTTGAGGGTATTGTGTCAAGGCAACATGTTGATTGATTCAGCTGCTGAACAGTTTCCTCTATTGTTTTTGGGTTCACTGTAATAAACTCTAACTTTGTAGTTGACTCATCCTTCAGTGGTTGAAGCTGTTCAAGCTTTTTGTTATTTTGCTGGTTTATTCTGACGTATGACCTTATTGATTGTATTTTTTCATTGAAATATACATCAAACTCATTGCATTTTCCAGCTGACAGTAATTCAGGGGCTATCTGGTCTGGAGGGGTTGTGAGCTTTTCAACTACAGAAAACAACATGCGAGAGTTGTTGACATTTTTGGCAATCATCTCAGAAAAGTATTGCTGCCTTGCTTTGAACAAGCCATCATTGAATTTTCGCAGATTTATTTTGTATAGTTCTAGATGAATTTGGAGTTTTGTTGATCTCCATTTACGCTCAGCTCTTCTACAGTCAGATTTCAAATTCTGCATTATCTCAGTCTTCCTCCAAGGTGTTTTCTGTGTGTTTTGTTTTCTCTTAGTTTTAATTGGAGCCACCACATCTATGATATTACAGACTTCTGTATTAAACTCATCCAAAAGATCATCAACTGTCTCACCACTCAATGTTGGTGTCATTGCTATGGCTTCCATAAACTGTGCACTTGTGTTTTGTCATTTATGTACCTTTTCTTTAAACACACAGAAGTAGGGGGAACAGATGTTACAGTCTCTAGGTCAAAAATGACACAGAAATTATTAGATAGAGCTAAGTCTCTTACATCAACAGCAGAGATATCAACACCTTTAGAGATAACCAGATCCAAAGTGTGACCTTGAGTGTGTGTCGGACCAGTCACATGTTGTATATGACCAAAAGTGTCCATTAAAGCATACAGTTCTTTGGCAGTATTGTCCATGTTATTGTCTACATGAATATTTAAGTCACCCGTTATTATTAATAAGTTGCAATCAGTGCATACAACTGACAGCAGTTCAGCAAACTCATCCATGAATTCTCCAGAATATTTTGGGGGTCTATAAATGACACATAGTGCACTTTATTATTTCTGTAGAATGTTTGACTTTTAGGAGCTTTTATCCTGTAAGCTGTTGCAAGTTATTTTTTGATAATATTTTTACATTTAAATATTCACAATTTTTTACATTTTTGCTCTACAAGGAAACGTAAAACTCAGGACACTTTATTGTTGCTTTAAGATGTTTTGTTAATTTGCCCTGTAGATTATTATTATATCACCTATTGTTTTACAATAAAGTAAGTTTAGAACATTCAAGGTATCGGCAGGTCAGGCTTTTAAAAAATTGGGGATCGGCCAGAAAATTGCCACTGGTGCACCCCTGCTTAATATGAAACGTTTTTTTTAATATTTGTTAACTACATTTATGTATTAGTGTAAGCCAAAGACCTGTTTTGATTTTTAATTCAATTGTAATTGACAGTTTTTGTTGAATTTCAATGGTAATTACAATTCCAAACTTAGTGAAACGCCTTGCCTGCAGATCTGAGAAGGGCTTTTACATTAAACACTTTTAAAAGCAGATTGAAAACTCTACTTTTTGCAACATTTTATGATTAGATGTCGATGCCTGCTTTCAGTGTGTGTGCATGTTGTGTGATCTACTTCATGTGGATGATTTTTATGTACTTGTACTTGTATTTCGTTTGATTTGATTTGATATGTAGGTTTGAAGGGATGATGTACAGGTCAGTAGGGAAAGCAGCCACGCTGTTTGGTTTAGACAAGAGATGCTGATACTCAGCAGATGGCAGGAGGCTAAACTCAAAGTGGCAGAGCTGAGGATAATGTTGACATTTTTACAGAGAGAGAGAGTGTAACGGGCAGAATTATGAATTAAAATGTTAGTGTTATTAATATGAATTAGTACATCAAGGGGTGGGAGAAAGTGAAAGAGACAAGGGTAAGAGGGTTTGATCATGTAGAGAAAAGGATGTTAAAAATGGGACTGCCAGGCAAGAGGAGATGAGAAAGGCCTGTTAGGAGGTTGGTGGATCCGTTACAGAAAAAAACACAAGGTATACGTATAAGGAAGGAAGACATAGGTTATAGGAGGACAATAAGCTGCTGTGCCAACCACAAAAGGGATAATGCAGAATAAAGGAAGTTACATGTTCATCTTTTTGTATGCAGTTTTTCAGATTTGTTTTTAGTTGGTTTTCATCATTAGGCAGTGGTTTCTTTCAGGATGCGTACACACGTCTCCCTTTTACGCCTGGTGCATCAGGGGGATTGGTTCACGACTTTCGACCTGAAGGTTAGGTATTTCCACATTCCGATATATCCTCCTCACAGGAAGTACCTGAGATATGTTTCCGGGGGATATGTTATGAATACCCCGTGCTCCCCTTTGGCCTCTCACTGAGCCTGAGGGTGTTCGTGCGTTGCACGGAGGCTGCGATGGCCCCGCTGAGGGGGCGGGGAATCCGCTTGGCTGCTTTTAGCACAATCTGAATTGGAGGCCACAGTGCACACGCGCATTCTGTTATGTCACTTATCTGACCTAGGGTTCATGATAAACAAAAAAAAGAGCATGTTGTCCCCTAGACAGGAAACTGTCTTCCTGGGACTGTCTCTGCGCTCGGTGCCCCTCACCACGCACCTGCTGGTGCAGCGGGTTGAGACTTTGCCTCGCGCTGTTTCGACCGGGCAAATTCAGTTCAGATTATGTCTCCGATTACTCGGATTGATGGCTTTGGCCAGTCCTGTGCATCATGGCGCACGAAGGGTTTTGGTTGTGCCGGAGTGCGCTGCACCTCTGGCAGGCCTCAGATTTCCTCATGCGCGGTGTGGACCATTACGTCCAGGAAGGTGCGCCACGGACGCCAGCCTGACGGGCTGGGGTGGGGTTTTCAAGGGGAGGTTGGTGAAAGGGAGCTGGGAAGCAAATCGCCAATGCTGTCACATAAATTATTTGGAGTTGTCAGCGGTGTTCCTCTCACTGATCCAGTTCCTCCCGTCTCTCAGGGGACATCATGTCCTGGTGAGGACTGACAGTACAGCGGTGGTGGCGTATATCCACCGCTAAGGTGGTTTACGCTCCCGTCAGCTGCTGCTGGCACGCAGGCTGATCCTGTGGAGTTGTGATCATCTCCTCTCTTTGAGAGGGACGCACGTTCCCGGGGTCCTGAACGTAGGAGCGGACCTGCTGTCTAGGGGCGCACCAGTGTACGGGGAATGGAGGTTGTGTGCCCGCTATGGACGGGCCAAGGTGGATCTGTTGTTTTTCTCCCTGCACTGCACGGATGCTCCCCTCGGCGTAGACGCACTGGCGCACGTCTGGCCGCGCACACTGCTTCACGCATTTTGCTTGTTGGCTCTTATACCCCCTACTCTGTCCAGAGTGAGGGAGCAAGGTCATGCACTGATCCTGGTGGCCCCTCACTGGCCAGCCATGCAATGGCTGGTAGCGATTTACCAGCTGCTGTGCGCTCCTCCTTGGCAGCTCCCGCTGCACAGGGATCTGCTGTCACAGGCGGGAGGAACGATCTTCCACCTACACCCAGAGTGGCTGGGTCTGTGGGCTTGGCCCCTGAATGGCTCCGTATGTCAGTGGTGGGACGCTCACAGTGCGTGATCTCCAGTTTACAGGGCGGCTGGGTCTCTTCCACTAGCTCTCTGTATGATTGCAAGTGGAGGGTTCTTTGTCATTAATTTTGCTCTCATATTACTCATGAAACCGGGGTTATTTTTTGAGGGTTGATTTCCCCTTTTTCAGGGCCCGGGGGGAGTGATCTTATCATCCCTGCAGGGCCTGATTGACAAGCACGTGGCCTGTTTCACTGTGAAAGTGTATTTGGCGGTGATCGCAGCCTGTCATGTGGGTTTTGGGGATAAAACGGTGAGTCAGCTCCCACTGATTGGCCGTTTTTTATTAAGTAAAAAAATGCTTCCTTGTGAGCTGTGTTGTTTCTAGCCCTGGCTTCAGCTAAGCGGTTTAGTGACATCCGTGCGCTCTCGGTTTACCCGTCATGCGCTCAGCTCTTCCCGGGCGTTGTGAGGATTATTTTGGAGCCCAACTCGGCCTTTGTGCCGACGGTAGTGGACTCTTCATCTCCCTTTGACCTGTTAGCCTTCCTTCCATGCACATACTTGGACATGTAGAGGGCCTCAGGAGGAGCGATCAGCTGTTTGTCTCCTGGGCTAATTCCCACGGGGGGAAGCCTGTTGCTAAGCAGCACATGTCACAAGTGTTGCTTATGGGGCGATGGGGGCCGTTGCTTTAGCAACGGCTCCCCATTACCATGAACAATGGGGGTTATTGTTTTGGACTACGAGGGTTGGGGTCTGCGGCTGCCTGAGGGCCTGCAAGCACACTCGACTCGATGTCCTGCCACGTCTTGGGCCTTGTTCAGGGGAGTGTCTATTCAGGACATTTGTGCAGTGGCGAGTTGGTCCTCGCCCCTCACGTTTGTCCGGGTTTACATGCTGGACTGTTTGCTGTCCTGATGTATAACGGACTCTGCCTTGCGGGCTGTTTTTTTTTCGCTCAAAAAGCATGTCTGCACTACGGGAGCTGCCATATCCCATAGTGAGACATCTCACGACAAATTATGAAATAGAACTTTAGGTTATGTATATAACCTCGGTTCTATGAGTAATATGAATGAGATGTCTCACCAGACAACCCTTCTTGCTCGAACAAGTGAGTAGAGGTGCTTATTTTGAATGAGGGACTGTACATCCGCTCTCCCTCTTATAGAAGATGGGAATGTCCCCGGCGGATGGAAAGTTCTTTCCAGCCAATCAGGGCTTGGCGGATTGAGAAAAGTGCTTCTGAGGACTACAATGAGTGTGTATCCCATAGTGAGATATCTCAATCATATTACTCATAGAACTGGGGTTATACACATAACCTAAAGATAACCATTGATCACTTCTGTGATAAACTGCATCTTTCTTTTTAAAACATTGTGGTTGGGCAACACAATCAAAGTGTGCAAAGCATATTTGCACACTTTGGTTGCTTTACCTCATTTAGTTTCCATAGGTCTGTTTTCTGTGCGACTCGTCTAAACTGTTAACACTGGTTACTGTAGGTCAACCAACTGGCACTTAAAATGTTCATTGTGTACTTTTGAAGCTCAATGAGATAAAATCCATGCAACCATGAAGAGTTGGGAATCGGGGAAGTGGCGACTTTCACAAAGGATTTTTTTGCAGCATAGGATTTCAGGGAAATGTTGGATAGATAAATGTATATCCATCAATCCTTCCATCTCTCAAAACTCTGTAAGAGACATGCAATAATGTGTGACGAGGAAATATTACATTGAATCATTTTCCAATTAGGTGACAAACAACAAAGTTCATGAATGAATGAACTGCTCACATATACCTTTCTGTTGTCGATTTACAGTAGATACTCTTATACTGAACATGTAAACCCCATAAATTCTGTCTTAATATATTCATTCATTCATTTTCCAGTCTCTTATTTTGATTTATTATGGCAATCCTGGTGTAAATGTGTAAATATGTGTTTTAGTTGTGATGGGCTCTCCAGTCCAGGGTGTACAGTACCTAATCTATGTCAGCTAGTTATTTTGAAAGGGGATTATTTAATGCAACATTGATTACATTCACATCTTTAACAATAGGTAGCAATGCAATGTGGGTTTTTTTTTTCAAAGCATTGATTTTTCTTTATTTGTTTTTAATTGCACTTTTTTGTATCAAGGCTCTCCTCACATTGTCCGATGAGTTACTTTTTCTCACCTTGAAATTAAAGCTTTTTTTTTTCAGGTTTTTCAGAAATATTTAAAATGTTAAATTCTTGCATCTTGCTATGAAAAGGTGAGTGACATGGGTGCTGAAGCTGGTGCAGTTGTGAAGTTGAACAACTATAGGAAAAGAAGTTTTAGTAACATTCTACCACTTCATGAAATTCTTAATCAAAGTGTGCTTTGCTGGTTGTTAGTTGTTAATGTTGTTTGGTGGCTGACAGAAAGAAACAAAATGTAATAACATCAGCTGGCATGAGTGAATTTAGGATTTTTCTAAGTATCTTTTTAAGTTGACATTGACGTTTAAGTTGAGAGTGTGTTACCGCCACCATCTGTTCTGGTGGAGAACTCCTTTGAGGTGCACTGATCAATGGTTGCCGTGGCCATCATTGATGGTGTTGGTCACATACAAGTCAAATCCACCAGAAGGGTACATTAGCACTGAATAATTATATCAGTTAAAGAGTAACTAAACCCCCAAACCATTTTTTTTCAACTGAAAACAAATGTATTTGGATTTGAAATAGTGTTGTTGATTGATCGTTGTCCAACTCTTGACATTTTAGTCAAAGTATGTATTTCCATTTGGCGTATTTTGTTGTAAAAATGTTAGTGACTGAACTTAATGGGTTGAAACCCAGCTACTACAATCACATTTTGCTGTTGGCTGAGAATGGTTGTTTGTGATATTTTAGTGGCTTTACACATCACTGTTGTAAACACAGAGGCAGTATTAAGTATTGACTTAGTAGTTAGCATAGCATAGATTATCTTTGAAGATTTTATGGTATAAACTGGGCGTGTCTTTACTGATCTAGGAGCCCTGCCCATAATCAAGTCACCAAGGCCTTTTTCCAATTCCCCCTAGTGGCAGGTGAGCTGTAGAAGTCCTTTACCCAGATAGTCCGCTGCATTTGGCGAGTAACCCTAACCCTAAACAAAGTCTAGAGCAACTATTATGGTCGTACTCTGAGCCTTTCCAATCAAAGTCTATAGTGATTCAGTTGCACTGTGAACACAAATGCTCTCGGCTCTGATTAAACACAAGAAGTGTCAAAGAAGAAGTCGAGTGCCTTGCAGTGAGGGTGTGCAGTATATCGGCTACGGATCAAAACAAAGCATCAAAATCACAGAGGGACTGTCAGGTTATACAATATTATTATTATTATTATTATTAGGGGGCCAAGCCTGCGGGGCCAGGGAACCGCTTGTGTAAGCATACGCGGTTCCTAGCACCAGCAGTGCTAGGAACCCTATTGTAATCGTAAGGATTTTTATTAAAATATTTATTATTTTGTTTCCCCCGGTAAAACGGTAAAAGTGGTGCTGCAGGCTAAACCGTGCAAGGTCGGGCGATGCCCTTTGGGGGGTGGGTCCAGACCCCCCCCACGTACCTTGGACGCAAAAACTCACATATGTCGGCCAGCAGGTGGTGCAATAACCAAGGTCAACACGTTTTGAATTATAACTCCCACACCGTTTGTTGCACATTAATCACATTAATCGCGAAAACTGGAAAACCTACTTTTTTAAACTACTCCTTGGGATTTTGTCTAATCAGCGTGACACTTTTCCCTTAGAGTTCAGTTGGATTTGATCTAAAGTTCTGTGTAGCCAATTGTACATTTACTGTTGGTTAATAATTTTTTTCTCTGAGATTAGTTTCTAGGTTCAAGTGTGAGTTGGGAATGATTACTAAGATGTGCAGAGAATAGACAGACAATTTGTTGTTTATAGAAAATAAGTACCATGGATTTATTACATTACAGAAAATAATAATAAACAAAAGTGGTCTCAAAACAGACTAGAGTTCACCCGCTGGGATTTAGCTCAGTTCATAAGGCGTCACAGCCTGGGGAAAAAAATAGTTCCACTCAAACGAAAATGAAGTTGGTCCTACCACCCTGGTAGGACTGAAGTTCGTTGGGTTGGTCCACTGGAAGAGAACCTAATTAAATAAAGTTGACCCTACCACCCTGGTAGGATTGAAGTTCGTGCGTTCCTGGTAAGAGGATCGGTGCGGTGGTCCTACCGCTCTGGTAGACCTGCAGTTCACCGTCCACTACGTCATCTCCGTGGGTAGCTCACCATCTTTAGATCCATGGGGGGTTTAAAAAACCTGGCCTATACAAAATAAGCCACATTTAATAAAAGGTTTTCTTTCGTCTCTGTGCACAGTCAAAGTCCATAGGTGCATCAATCATCAAGGTACACCACATAATTTAAGAAACATTTAAATGAAAATTATGAGCAATTAATGCAGCGCTTATCATTAACTTGCTATAAAATACAGTTATATTAAAATGTTTCATACTTCAAACTTTATATTAATCAGAAGCAGAAGAGGAGGAAAAGTTTGTCACGACGACGCTGTAGCGATTACGTCTCCGTAAGCACTCACCGATGCAGTCTGAGTCGCCTATACAAAGTCCTCCGTTCTGCTGCCGATCGCTCCTTTTGTCAGATGCAAGGCACAACCGCTGGTCTGCACAGTTAGTAAAGTGCTGTCTGCTGAGCACCGGGTGCGCGTGCTACCGTTCATATGCTGCGTTTTCAGCTGCTGCTTGATTCTTTCCCGTATTCAAGCCTTCTCCTCCCGTACCTCATGCTTCCTGTTTATACTAGGATACTGGTCTGTGATTGGCTGGTGTGTGTGCGTGTGGATGAGTGACGTCAATGCAGTCTATTAGTGCGGTGAAATAATATTGTATATAAATAACTGAAGAGTAGATGTTATAATAAATTCACTTCTGCTAAATATAATATAATTAAATAATATAAATATAATACATTTCTTTATGACGTGGGTTACATCCTCCCCCTCTATTCCTATGTACGTCCTCGCTACATAGATGAAGCTAAACGACATGGACTTGGGAAGGAGCTTTATCTTTGGAATCGAAAGCTTCTGTACAAGCTAATGAAAGACTATGGAGAAGAGTTTGTACAACGGATAATAATGGGTTTCCTAATTGAGAATATCCTAATCGGTCAGGTGGATTTCTATGCCTATTTGTTCTTCTAAGTGAGATGGCATCTTCTGGATTTTCTTCCTCGGGTAACAGCTCACCGATTGAAGATTCGAGTGTCACCTCTTTTGCAGGTTCAACTTGGTCAGTTGCTGTCTCTATTGCAGAGTCCTGAAGATTCATGCTTTCATCTTCCATTGAGGTGAGGTGTACAGGTTCTGGACTTTCTACAGGAAGAGATAAGTTGTCAACAGGTTGAGTTATGTTTAGTTGAGGTTCAAAGTCTTTTGACAGGAGCAAAGTGTCTTTCTTAGGTGTAGCAGAATGAGTTGTCTGCAGAGGAACATCTGGGTTGTTGGTACTGTCACCCAAATCAACATAGACATGCTCAACAGTTCTCTGTGGAATCCAAATAGTTTGATCGTCATCATCATCATCATGGAGGCTTTGTTCACCAACATGTTTTTGTCGAGTTCTTGGTCTGCAAGGAGAGGGAGATGTACTTAGTTCATCCTGTGTAGGGGAAAGGAAACCACAACATAAAAGAAGATCTCTATGCAGTGTACGTGTTGGGCCATCTCTGTCTTCTGGCTTTACAGTGTAGACTGGAAGGTCTCCATTCCGGCTGACAACGATGTAAACATCAGGTTCCCATTTATCCGCTAGCTTGTGTTTGCCACGAATTCTGACGTTGCGAACCAACACTCTATGATATTAATTATAACCCCTCTCAACTGGATCTGCTTGTCGATAGCTCTGCTAGTCTGCTAAAATCCACCTTGGACTCAATTGCCCCATTGAGGGAAAAAACTATTAAACGTCAGAGGAAAGCTCCGTGGTTTAGCTCTGAAACTCACACACTCAAACAAACAACCCGTAAATTAGAGAGAATGTGGCGCTCCAATAAAACAGAGGAGTCACGAATACTCTGGCAAGAAAGCCATAGTAAATACATGACAGCCTTACGACATAGTCGATCTACATACTATTCCTCACTAATTGAAGAAAATAAAAATAATCCGAGGTACCTTTCAGCACTGTCGCCAGGCTAACACAAAGTCAGAGCTCTATTGAGCCCATGATTCCTCTAGCCCTCAGCTGTGAGGACTTTATGACATTTTTTAACGATAAAATTCATAAGATTAGAGATAAAATTAGCCACTCCCTGCCTTCACCTGGGCCTGCTGTACCATTAAATGTAAATAGGCCTAACCTAAACTGTTTCACACATATAGGACTTCAGGAACTTAACTCTATTATTTCATCCTCCAAACCATCGACCTGCCTTTCAGATCCGATCCCAACTAAGCTGTTTAAAGAAGTTGTTCCCCTGGTCTGCCCATCTTTGTTGGAGACAATAAATATATCCCTATCAATAGGCTACGTGCCACAGTCCTTTAAAGTAGCTGTAATCAAACCCCTTCTCAAAAAACCTACTCTTGATTCCAGCACTTTAGCAAACTACAGGCCTATATCTAATCTTCCTTTTATTTCAAAGATTCTTGAGAAAGTTGTGGCGGCTCAGCTCTGTGAAGTTCTTCAAAACAACAGCCTGTTCGAGGACTTCCAGTCAGGTTTTAGAGCTCAACACAGCACAGAGACTGCTTTAGTTAAAGTAACTAATGATCTACTCTGGGCTTCAGATGAAGGACGACTCTCAGTGCTGGTTTTATTAGATCTTAGTGCAGCTTTTGACACTATAGATCACTATATTCTACTAGAGAGATTAGAGAAATTACTTGGAATCACAGGGACTGCCCTAAACTGGTTTAAGTCCTACCTATCTGATAGGTACCAGTTTGTACACGTGAATAATAGGTCTTCTGTGTACACTAAAGTAAGCTACGGGGTTCCTCAGGGCTCTGTGCTAGGTCCAATCCTCTTCTGTATCTATATGCTCCCCCTTGGTAATGTTATGAGAAAATACTATGTATGTTAACTTTCACTGCAATGCTGATGATACCCAACTGTATGTATCAATGAAGCCAGGTGAGACAAATCAGCTATCTAAACTTGAGGCCTGTCTAAAGGACATTAGGGCCTGGATGGACCAAAATTTTCTTCTTCTCAACTCAGACAAGACTGAGGTCATTGTACTGGGCCCACGACACCTTAGAGAAACCTATGCTAGCCTAACTGCCCTAGATGGCATTACTCTGGCACGAAGCACAACTGTTAGAAACCTTGGGGTTCTTATTTGATCAGGATTTATCCTTCAACTCTCACATAAAACAAACTTCAAGAACTGCCTTCTTTCATCTCCGTAACATTGCTAAAATCAGATCTATCCTGTCTCAGGGCGACGCCGAAAAACTAGTCCATGCTTTTGTTACCTCTAGACTGGATTATTGTAATTCTCTTTTAGCAGGCTGCCCGAGCAAGTCGCTTAAGACACTTCAGCTGGTTCAAAATGCTGCAGCACGTGTACTGACTAAAACTAGGAGAAGAGATCACATTACTCCTGTATTAGCCTCTCTGCATTGGCTTCCCATAAAATATAGAATAGAATTCAAGATTCTTCTTCTCACTTATAAAGCCCTAAATGGACAGGCACCAGCCTATCTCAAGGAGCTTGTAGTGCCATACAATCCCCCCAGAACACTACGCTCTCAAAATGCTGGACTACTCGTTGTTCCATTTGTCTCTAAAAGTAGTATAGGAGGAAGAGCTTTCAGTTATCAGGCCCCACTTCTCTGGAACCATCTACCAACCACGGTTCGGGGGGCAGACACCCTCTCTACCTTTAAGGTTAGGCTCAAAACATTCCTCTTTGGTAAAGCTTTTAGTTAGGAACCAGCTCATAGCTCATAATTAAGATGCAATAGGCATAGACTGCCGGGGGGGGGGGGGGGGGTCTGGCATGCTCGGTTGGAGAGAGGTTGGAGAGGGCGTTAAGAGAGAGGTCATTTAGGCTAGAGAGGGACCGGAGAGGGTCCCATTCCTCTCTCAAACACTCCCTCTATGTCTGCTTCTTCCCTTGTGTGTTTGCTCCTGTACTCCTTCTGGCTTTTGTCTTGCAGGTCCGTGGGATCCTTAGTGTGGAGTTACAGAGTCTCAGCGGCTCTGTCTCCACCCTCTCCTCTGCACACACCCAACACAGCATAACGTGGATGGCTGTTCATCATAGGAATGGGATCCACACAAGGTTCCTGCTGCTTAACAGAAGGTTTTCCTTGCCGCCATGATGAATTCATGTTGGGTGTGGGATACATATGTATGTGTATATACGTATATATGCATATGTGTGTATCCATAAAATGAAGAGTCTGTCCTTAAGACTGCTCTACTGTAAAGTGCCTTGAGATACCATTGGTTATGATTTGGCGCTATACAAATAAAGATTGATTGATTGATCTATCCCCAGGTGTCAATTGGGATGCAGTAATTTTTCGATCAAATCGAGTCTTGTTCTTTCCAGCAATTTTAGAACTATTTCTGGATGCGAGTTTATAGCTTTCTTCCAACCTTTCCTTCAGCTTTGCAACATACTCATGATGAGTTTGACGTTTCTTGGGACCTATAGGTAATCTAAAAGCTAGATCTATGGGCAGGCGAGGGGTACTTCCAGACATCAGCTCATAGGGTGTGTAACCTGTAACTTCATTACGTGTACAATTGTAAGCATGTACTAGGGGTTTGACGTATTCACGCCACGTTGCCTTCTGTTTGTTTTCCAGGGTTCCCAGCATGCTAAGGATAGTCCTGTTAAACCGTTCAACAGGATTTCCCCGTGGATGATAGGGAGTAGTTCTGCTTTTTCTGATACCAGTCATTTCACATAACTCTTTATTAGCTTCGATTCAAAATCTGGACCTTGGTCTGTGTGTAGACGTTCTGGAATGCCAAAATAAACAATGAAGTTGTCCCATAAGCACTGTTTTTGCTTTTTGATTGGCAGTGGGGATGGCAACTGCAAACTTTGTGAAATGGTCTGTTATCACAAGGATATCTTTCGTGTTCTTTGTATCAGGCTCTAGACTGAGGAAATCCATACATAACAGTTCTAGAGGATGAGATACTTGAATATTTACTAGTGGGGCGGCTTTCTCTGGGGTAGACTTTCGCCGTACACAGCGCTCACATGTTTCAATTTTGAGTTTCACGTCATCTGCCATTTTTGGCCGATAAAATCGATCTCTGACAAGATCCAGAGTTCTGTCAATGCCCATGTGACCCATGTCATTATGTAAGCTTTTAAGTACAGCAGATCGAAGTTCTTGAGGTAAAACAAGTTGATGTGACGCTTGACATTCCTTTGTCCTACTTCTGAAAAGTAGGCCATCTCTGAGTTCTAACTTATTTAACTCACGAAGTAAAAGTGGTAGTTCTGGCAGTTCTCTCCTCACTGTGGGGGGAACACTCCTTCCGGTTTCCAGCTGGTAGATTATTTCTCGAATACTATCGTCTGCTCGCTGGGTTTCCATGAGATCAGAGTGAGACCAAGATGGAATGACAGGTAAGCCACTATTATACTCAGAGTAGCAGCTCGAGATTGCGTCTGCGGAGAGAGATAAAGATTCAATCCGTGGACAGTCAACATGATCAGGACAGGGATGGAAGGATGTTTTGACCAGTTGGCTTGTGCATATTGCGTCAATTATTTCTGAGGAGAGTTCTGTGAGGTTGTCGTCTTTAAGATGTTGCTGCGTGAACCGGTTTATGCGGTGTTGTTCTTTCTCTGATTGTTGGTCATTTAGCATGACTTCTTGGGGCTTTCGAGAGAGTGCATCTGCATCAACGTTTTGTTTACCAGCACGATAGTGTAAATCAAATGAATAATTTGATAAAGCAGCTAACCATCTGTAACTAGTAGCATCCAATTTTGCAGTGGTAAGGACATAGGTAAGAGGGTTGCTGTCAGTGATAACTGTGAACTTAGCACCATATAAATAATCATTAAAATTTTCAGTGACACTCCATTTGAGAGCAAGGAACTCCAATTTATGGGCTGGATACTTTGATTCACTTTGTGAAAGACCACGACTAGCAAAAGCAATGGCTCTCAGAACACCTTCTTGTTCTTGGTAAAGGGCAGCTCCGAGACCAGTGGCACTTGCATCAGTGTGCAAGATGTATGGCTGGTTGGATTAGCGAACCCAAGAACAGGAGCAGTAGTAAGTTTGTATATGAGAGTTTCAAAAGCCTTTTGACACTCTTCGGTCCATCTGTCACTAAAGGAATGTTTAGGATCAAAATATTGATTTTTGTCTTTGATAGTGACATTTTTATGACACGGTGGGTATCCTCTAGTGAGTTGATTTAGTGGTTTAGCTATATCTGCATAGGTTTTAATAAATCTGCGATAATAGCCTGAAAACCCAAGAAAAGTTCTTAGTTCTTTTAAATTTTTGGGGATCGGCCAGGTTTTTAAAGTTTCGATTTTCGCAGGATCTGTCTCTACACCCTTCTCTGAAACAATATGTCCCAAATATTGCACAGATTTTTGGAAGAATTTACATTTTTCAGGGGACAGCTTTAGTCCGTACTCTTTTAACCGATTAAGAACCTTTAGCAGCCTGATTTCGTGTTCTTCCAGTGTACTGGAAAAAATAATAAGATCATCTAAAAACACGAGAACTTCCTTGAAGTTTAACTCTCCCGTGCATTTCTCCATTAACCTCTGGAACGTACTTGGAGCGTTTGTTACTCCCTGCGGCATCCTATTAAATTCCCAGAACCCAAGCGGTGTGACAAAAGCAGTTTTGGCTTTGTCCTCTTCATCCATCTCTATTTGGTAGTACCCGGATTTCAGGTCAAGTACGGAGAACCATTTAGAACCAGAGAGAGTAGAAAAAGTTTCTTCAAGGTTAGGCAAAGCGTAAGCATCTTTAACAGTTTGCAGGTTAAGTTTTCGGTAATCAATACAGAGTCGTATATCATTGTTTCTTTTTCTCACGATAACTATCGGGGAAGAAAAAGGAGATTGAGATTCACGAATTACACCGGTTTCTAACAACTGGTTAAGATGGTTGCGGACGGCTTCGAGATCTTGTGGATGAATGGGACGTGCTCTCTGTTTGAAAGGAGTGGGGTCATGTAGTTTAATTTGATGTTTGATTTTATCGGTGCAGCCGAAATCAAGGTCATTCTGGGAAAAAACTTCTGGCATAAGTGTCAATTTAGTAGTTATTCTGTCTTTCCACTCCTGGGAAATTGGAGAATTACCAAAGTTAACCTTTTCAGAAAATGTTTCTTCAGTCACAGTTGACTTGCCTCTTTGTTTAGGAACTATACTATGAACAGCACCAATGTTAGCAATAACACTCAAAGGGGGAATAAAAACATCAGCCTGTGAAGTGTTAGTCACCTTGACAGGAACTTTGTAAGGCGCATGCAACGGAATATTTACCAGGCAACACTCAACATGAAGACCTGCAGGTAAAGAAACATTTCCAGGGTGCTCAATAATTGCATATTTATTAGTAATAGGACTGTTAACCCTAACTGAACCTTGAAGTATAACAGAATGATGAGCAGGGATTTGAATTATATCTTTTTCAACTGTTCTCACTGTTCCAATAATTCCATCTGAATTTTGGCGATGTCTTAGCTCAAGCGTTTTAAGTAGTACTTTATAACCATATTGTTGGGGTTTGTAATTATCACAGAGTTGCTCATACAAAACATCTAGTGTGTTTGTCCCTATCAAAACAGGAGAAGGCGTTTCAAAGTAAACATCTGGCACAATAAGAGCTAAGGTAGCTATTTCCACTTCCTTCCCTACTAAATCAGCTGGGAATTTTACCATTAACTCAACATAACCTAAGTAAGGAACCGATTGTCCTGCTGCCCCTTCAATCTCAAGAAGATCATTTAAAGGTTTGACAGGTTGACTTGAAAGGTGGAGATTAAAAAAAGAAACTGGGATAGTAGTGACTTGAGACCCTGTATCCAAAAGACAGTGGCAGTCAATGCCGGCTATATTAACTGCAGCAGTACATTTGGGACCTACAAGACCTTTGGGTATTACGGCAGGTGTAGTTTGGAGAGTCATCTCTTTAAGGTTAACCTTTTGTTTACCCGAGATGTTCTTAGGACATTTTATGTTTGTGCCAGTCCCTGGTTGTCCTGCAACAGGAACTGATTTTGGTTTAAATGCCTTTTAACTGCTGGGGGTTTAAGGGGTAATTTCTGACATCTTTCACTGAATTTTTTCCTTTTTTCTGCCACTAACGCAGGATTCGGTGCACTTACGCACTGGGGTTTGATATGGCCATCCTCTCCACAGCGGTAACAGTAACCGGGTTTTGGGAGAAAATTCTCTGCTGGGGTTGATCTCCGAGGAACAGACTGTGGTACAGATTTTGGATTTTGTTGAGTTAAGGTTGCCAATTGGTTTTGTAGTTCAGCCATTTGTTTGGTTAAAATAGTTATTACAGCATACAGCCCAGATTCATTATGATAACTAGCAGATTGAATATTCGTCAACACCTTTTGTCTAGGGATGCCCAGATGTTGCTTCATTTGTTGTGTCTTTGCTTCATTACGACTTTCTTCAGTTCGTAAGAGTAGTAATAGTTCTGAAAACGATGGGGGATTGGATTTTCTTTGCTTTAGCTGTAGATCTGCAATCAATGAATTGTCCCAACAGCTCCTACAAAACTGATTGAGGAGAAGTCTATCCACATCTTTGGAAAGTACAGCCCCACGTTTTACAGCTAGGTTTAGAGAAACATTGAGTCGTTGAAGGAATGCTGAAGGTTTCTCACCAGGATCTTGAAAAGTGTCCATAAACTTTGCATAAACCTCATCTCCATCCTGAACTGCGCCATAAGCAGAATCGAGTTGCTGTAGGTAGATATCAGGTGATATATCCGGACTTAGATGCTTGACCACATCCGCCGCTGGTGGAAGTAGACTGTCAAGAATTTTTCTGGATCGTTGAAGGTCTGAAATTGCAGGATCTTTCATGATTAATTCAACAGTAGTGCACCAGGTGTCATAATCTGCTTCATGTGGGGGACGGGGTGTTTTTCCTGAAAATACTCTAAGTCGTTGTGATGTGAGCATATACAGTGAAGTTTCTTCATTTTTAACAATGTGTTCCACTACATACCGCTGCACTTCAGGTGGATTTAGTTGAATGGGTGTGAATCAGTTGGGCTTGGTTTTCGTTGCTGATGGTGGTAATGGGGTGGCGTCAGATGTATGCTCAGGTGAAGCCTTGATGTCAGGATGCTCAGTCGTCCGGACTGATTCACTGATTTCGGGCATCATTTCTTGGAGTACTTCAGCAAAGCTTTTACCACTCAACTTAGCTAGATGTTTCAATTCAGCTAAGTAGGACTGAGTTTTTTCTTTGCCTAAGGTTTGAGAAAACAAACTAGAAAGTGAAGAAACTACAAAAGTATTTTGTTTCCCTTCCACACTATAGGTGTACGGCAAAATCTTTTGCAACTCCACAAGCGCATCACCGGATTGAAATTCAATGACTACATTTTGATCATATTCGGATGACGGCTCAATTATTGACAGGATTCTATTAATGGATCCGTATTGTTTGATAAAATCAATAACCTCTTCACCATTTTCTGCTTCTGTTTCTGCAATACCACTGATCACAACAGCATTTGGTATCTTAACACCAAGTTTATCAAAAACATCCATTATTGATTTATGTAACAAACTTAATTTACATTAAACAAACTTAATTTTCTGCACATCAAACCAACTCCTAGCTAGCTCACCATAATATGTAGCCAATTGTACATTTACTGTTGGTTAATAATTTTTTTCTCTGAGATTAGTTTCTAGGTTCAAGTGTGAGTTGGGAATGATTACTAAGATGTGCAGAGAATAGACAGACAATTTGTTGTTTATAGAAAATAAGTACCATGGATTTATTACATTACAGAAAATAATAATAAACAAAGTGGTCTCAAAACAGACTAGAGTTCACCCGCTGGGATTTAGCTCAGTTCATAAGGCGTCACAGCCTGGGGAAAAAAATAGTTCCACTCAAACGAAAATGAAGCTGGTCCTACCACCCTGGTAGGACTGAAGTTCGTTGGGTTGGTCCACTGGAAGAGAACCTAATTAAATAAAGTTGACCCTACCACCCTGGTAGGATTGAAGTTCGTGCGTTCCTGGTAAGAGGATCGGTGCGGTGGTCCTACCGCTCTGGTAGACCTGCAGTTCACCGTCCACTACGTCATCTCCGTGGGTAGCTCACCATCTTTAGATCCATGGGGGGTTTAAAAAACCTGGCCTATACAAAATAAGCCACATTTAATAAAAGGTTTTCTTTCGTCTCTGTGCACAGTCAAAGTCCATAGGTGCATCAATCATCAAGGTACACCACATAATTTAAGAAACATTTAAATGAAAATTATGAGCAATTAATGCAGCGCTTATCATTAACTTGCTATAAAATACAGTTATATTAAAATGTTTCATACTTCAAACTTTATATTAATCAGAAGCAGAAGAGGAGGAAAAGTTTGTCACGACGACGCTGTAGCGATTACGTCTCCGTAAGCACTCACCGATGCAGTCTGAGTCGCCTATACAAAGTCCTCCGTTCTGCTGCCGATCGCTCCTTTTGTCAGATGCAAGGCACAACCGCTGGTCTGCACAGTTAGTAAAGTGCTGTCTGCTGAGCACCGGGTGCGCGTGCTACCGTTCATATGCTGCGTTTTCAGCTGCTGCTTGATTCTTTCCCGTATTCAAGCCTTCTCCTCCCGTACCTCATGCTTCCTGTTTATACTAGGATACTGGTCTGTGATTGGCTGGTGTGTGTGCGTGTGGATGAGTGACGTCAATGCAGTCTATTAGTGCGGTGAAATAATATTGTATATAAATAACTGAAGAGTAGATGTTATAATAAATTCACTTCTGCTAAATATAATATAATTAAATAATATAAATATAATACATTTCTTTATGACGTGGGTTACATCCTCCCCCTCTATTCCTATGTACGTCCTCGCTACATAGATGAAGCTAAACGACATGGACTTGGGAAGGAGCTTTATCTTTGGAATCGAAAGCTTCTGTACAAGCTAATGAAAGACTATGGAGAAGAGTTTGTACAACGGATAATAATGGGTTTCCTAATTGAGAATATCCTAATCGGTCAGGTGGATTTCTATGCCTATTTGTTCTTCTAAGTGAGATGGCATCTTCTGGATTTTCTTCCTCGGGTAACAGCTCACCGATTGAAGATTCGAGTGTCACCTCTTTTGCAGGTTCAACTTGGTCAGTTGCTGTCTCTATTGCAGAGTCCTGAAGATTCATGCTTTCATCTTCCATTGAGGTGAGGTGTACAGGTTCTGGACTTTCTACAGGAAGAGATAAGTTGTCAACAGGTTGAGTTATGTTTAGTTGAGGTTCAAAGTCTTTTGACAGGAGCAAAGTGTCTTTCTTAGGTGTAGCAGAATGAGTTGTCTGCAGAGGAACATCTGGGTTGTTGGTACTGTCACCCAAATCAACATAGACATGCTCAACAGTTCTCTGTGGAATCCAAATAGTTTGATCGTCATCATCATCATCATGGAGGCTTTGTTCACCAACATGTTTTTGTCGAGTTCTTGGTCTGCAAGGAGAGGGAGATGTACTTAGTTCATCCTGTGTAGGGGAAAGGAAACCACAACATAAAAGAAGATCTCTATGCAGTGTACGTGTTGGGCCATCTCTGTCTTCTGGCTTTACAGTGTAGACTGGAAGGTCTCCATTCCGGCTGACAACGATGTAAACATCAGGTTCCCATTTATCCGCTAGCTTGTGTTTGCCACGAATTCTGACGTTGCGAACCAACACTCTATGATATTAATTATAACCCCTCTCAACTGGATCTGCTTGTCGATAGCTCTGCTAGTCTGCTAAAATCCACCTTGGACTCAATTGCCCCATTGAGGGAAAAAACTATTAAACGTCAGAGGAAAGCTCCGTGGTTTAGCTCTGAAACTCACACACTCAAACAAACAACCCGTAAATTAGAGAGAATGTGGCGCTCCAATAAAACAGAGGAGTCACGAATACTCTGGCAAGAAAGCCATAGTAAATACATGACAGCCTTACGACATAGTCGATCTACATACTATTCCTCACTAATTGAAGAAAATAAAAATAATCCGAGGTACCTTTTCAGCACTGTCGCCAGGCTAACACAAAGTCAGAGCTCTATTGAGCCCATGATTCCTCTAGCCCTCAGCTGTGAGGACTTTATGACATTTTTTAACGATAAAATTCATAAGATTAGAGATAAAATTAGCCACTCCCTGCCTTCACCTGGGCCTGCTGTACCATTAAATGTAAATAGGCCTAACCTAAACTGTTTCACACATATAGGACTTCAGGAACTTAACTCTATTATTTCATCCTCCAAACCATCGACCTGCCTTTCAGATCCGATCCCAACTAAGCTGTTTAAAGAAGTTGTTCCCCTGGTCTGCCCATCTTTGTTGGAGACAATAAATATATCCCTATCAATAGGCTACGTGCCACAGTCCTTTAAAGTAGCTGTAATCAAACCCCTTCTCAAAAAACCTACTCTTGATTCCAGCACTTTAGCAAACTACAGGCCTATATCTAATCTTCCTTTTATTTCAAAGATTCTTGAGAAAGTTGTGGCGGCTCAGCTCTGTGAAGTTCTTCAAAACAACAGCCTGTTCGAGGACTTCCAGTCAGGTTTTAGAGCTCAACACAGCACAGAGACTGCTTTAGTTAAAGTAACTAATGATCTACTCTGGGCTTCAGATGAAGGACGACTCTCAGTGCTGGTTTTATTAGATCTTAGTGCAGCTTTTGACACTATAGATCACTATATTCTACTAGAGAGATTAGAGAAATTACTTGGAATCACAGGGACTGCCCTAAACTGGTTTAAGTCCTACCTATCTGATAGGTACCAGTTTGTACACGTGAATAATAGGTCTTCTGTGTACACTAAAGTAAGCTACGGGGTTCCTCAGGGCTCTGTGCTAGGTCCAATCCTCTTCTGTATCTATATGCTCCCCCTTGGTAATGTTATGAGAAAATACTATGTATGTTAACTTTCACTGCAATGCTGATGATACCCAACTGTATGTATCAATGAAGCCAGGTGAGACAAATCAGCTATCTAAACTTGAGGCCTGTCTAAAGGACATTAGGGCCTGGATGGACCAAAATTTTCTTCTTCTCAACTCAGACAAGACTGAGGTCATTGTACTGGGCCCACGACACCTTAGAGAAACCTATGCTAGCCTAACTGCCCTAGATGGCATTACTCTGGCACGAAGCACAACTGTTAGAAACCTTGGGGTTCTTATTTGATCAGGATTTATCCTTCAACTCTCACATAAAACAAACTTCAAGAACTGCCTTCTTTCATCTCCGTAACATTGCTAAAATCAGATCTATCCTGTCTCAGGGCGACGCCGAAAAACTAGTCCATGCTTTTGTTACCTCTAGACTGGATTATTGTAATTCTCTTTTAGCAGGCTGCCCGAGCAAGTCGCTTAAGACACTTCAGCTGGTTCAAAATGCTGCAGCACGTGTACTGACTAAAACTAGGAGAAGAGATCACATTACTCCTGTATTAGCCTCTCTGCATTGGCTTCCCATAAAATATAGAATAGAATTCAAGATTCTTCTTCTCACTTATAAAGCCCTAAATGGACAGGCACCAGCCTATCTCAAGGAGCTTGTAGTGCCATACAATCCCCCCAGAACACTACGCTCTCAAAATGCTGGACTACTCGTTGTTCCATTTGTCTCTAAAAGTAGTATAGGAGGAAGAGCTTTCAGTTATCAGGCCCCACTTCTCTGGAACCATCTACCAACCACGGTTCGGGGGGCAGACACCCTCTCTACCTTTAAGGTTAGGCTCAAAACATTCCTCTTTGGTAAAGCTTTTAGTTAGGAACCAGCTCATAGCTCATAATTAAGATGCAATAGGCATAGACTGCCGGGGGGGGGGGGGGGGGTCTGGCATGCTCGGTTGGAGAGAGGTTGGAGAGGGCGTTAAGAGAGAGGTCATTTAGGCTAGAGAGGGACCGGAGAGGGTCCCATTCCTCTCTCAAACACTCCCTCTATGTCTGCTTCTTCCCTTGTGTGTTTGCTCCTGTACTCCTTCTGGCTTTTGTCTTGCAGGTCCGTGGGATCCTTAGTGTGGAGTTACAGAGTCTCAGCGGCTCTGTCTCCACCCTCTCCTCTGCACACACCCAACACAGCATAACGTGGATGGCTGTTCATCATAGGAATGGGATCCACACAAGGTTCCTGCTGCTTAACAGAAGGTTTTCCTTGCCGCCATGATGAATTCATGTTGGGTGTGGGATACATATGTATGTGTATATACGTATATATGCATATGTGTGTATCCATAAAATGAAGAGTCTGTCCTTAAGACTGCTCTACTGTAAAGTGCCTTGAGATACCATTGGTTATGATTTGGCGCTATACAAATAAAGATTGATTGATTGATCTATCCCCAGGTGTCAATTGGGATGCAGTAATTTTTCGATCAAATCGAGTCTTGTTCTTTCCAGCAATTTTAGAACTATTTCTGGATGCGAGTTTATAGCTTTCTTCCAACCTTTCCTTCAGCTTTGCAACATACTCATGATGAGTTTGACGTTTCTTGGGACCTATAGGTAATCTAAAAGCTAGATCTATGGGCAGGCGAGGGGTACTTCCAGACATCAGCTCATAGGGTGTGTAACCTGTAACTTCATTACGTGTACAATTGTAAGCATGTACTAGGGGTTTGACGTATTCACGCCACGTTGCCTTCTGTTTGTTTTCCAGGGTTCCCAGCATGCTAAGGATAGTCCTGTTAAACCGTTCAACAGGATTTCCCCGTGGATGATAGGGAGTAGTTCTGCTTTTTCTGATACCAGTCATTTCACATAACTCTTTTATTAGCTTCGATTCAAAATCTGGACCTTGGTCTGTGTGTAGACGTTCTGGAATGCCAAAATAAACAATGAAGTTGTCCCATAAGCACTGTTTTTGCTTTTTGATTGGCAGTGGGGATGGCAACTGCAAACTTTGTGAAATGGTCTGTTATCACAAGGATATCTTTCGTGTTCTTTGTATCAGGCTCTAGACTGAGGAAATCCATACATAACAGTTCTAGAGGATGAGATACTTGAATATTTACTAGTGGGGCGGCTTTCTCTGGGGTAGACTTTCGCCGTACACAGCGCTCACATGTTTCAATTTTGAGTTTCACGTCATCTGCCATTTTTGGCCGATAAAATCGATCTCTGACAAGATCCAGAGTTCTGTCAATGCCCATGTGACCCATGTCATTATGTAAGCTTTTAAGTACAGCAGATCGAAGTTCTTGAGGTAAAACAAGTTGATGTGACGCTTGACATTCCTTTGTCCTACTTCTGAAAAGTAGGCCATCTCTGAGTTCTAACTTATTTAACTCACGAAGTAAAAGTGGTAGTTCTGGCAGTTCTCTCCTCACTGTGGGGGGAACACTCCTTCCGGTTTCCAGCTGGTAGATTATTTCTCGAATACTATCGTCTGCTCGCTGGGTTTCCATGAGATCAGAGTGAGACCAAGATGGAATGACAGGTAAGCCACTATTATACTCAGAGTAGCAGCTCGAGATTGCGTCTGCGGAGAGAGATAAAGATTCAATCCGTGGACAGTCAACATGATCAGGACAGGGATGGAAGGATGTTTTGACCAGTTGGCTTGTGCATATTGCGTCAATTATTTCTGAGGAGAGTTCTGTGAGGTTGTCGTCTTTAAGATGTTGCTGCGTGAACCGGTTTATGCGGTGTTGTTCTTTCTCTGATTGTTGGTCATTTAGCATGACTTCTTGGGGCTTTCGAGAGAGTGCATCTGCATCAACGTTTTGTTTACCAGCACGATAGTGTAAATCAAATGAATAATTTGATAAAGCAGCTAACCATCTGTAACTAGTAGCATCCAATTTTGCAGTGGTAAGGACATAGGTAAGAGGGTTGCTGTCAGTGATAACTGTGAACTTAGCACCATATAAATAATCATTAAAATTTTCAGTGACACTCCATTTGAGAGCAAGGAACTCCAATTTATGGGCTGGATACTTTGATTCACTTTGTGAAAGACCACGACTAGCAAAAGCAATGGCTCTCAGAACACCTTCTTGTTCTTGGTAAAGGGCAGCTCCGAGACCAGTGGCACTTGCATCAGTGTGCAAGATGTATGGCTGGTTTGGATTAGCGAACCCAAGAACAGGAGCAGTAGTAAGTTTGTATATGAGAGTTTCAAAAGCCTTTTGACACTCTTCGGTCCATCTGTCACTAAAGGAATGTTTAGGATCAAAATATTGATTTTTGTCTTTGATAGTGACATTTTTATGACACGGTGGGTATCCTCTAGTGAGTTGATTTAGTGGTTTAGCTATATCTGCATAGGTTTTAATAAATCTGCGATAATAGCCTGAAAACCCAAGAAAAGTTCTTAGTTCTTTTAAATTTTTGGGGATCGGCCAGGTTTTTAAAGTTTCGATTTTCGCAGGATCTGTCTCTACACCCTTCTCTGAAACAATATGTCCCAAATATTGCACAGATTTTTGGAAGAATTTACATTTTTCAGGGGACAGCTTTAGTCCGTACTCTTTTAACCGATTAAGAACCTTTAGCAGCCTGATTTCGTGTTCTTCCAGTGTACTGGAAAAAATAATAAGATCATCTAAAAACACGAGAACTTCCTTGAAGTTTAACTCTCCCGTGCATTTCTCCATTAACCTCTGGAACGTACTTGGAGCGTTTGTTACTCCCTGCGGCATCCTATTAAATTCCCAGAACCCAAGCGGTGTGACAAAAGCAGTTTTGGCTTTGTCCTCTTCATCCATCTCTATTTGGTAGTACCCGGATTTCAGGTCAAGTACGGAGAACCATTTAGAACCAGAGAGAGTAGAAAAAGTTTCTTCAAGGTTAGGCAAAGCGTAAGCATCTTTAACAGTTTGCAGGTTAAGTTTTCGGTAATCAATACAGAGTCGTATATCATTGTTTCTTTTTCTCACGATAACTATCGGGGAAGAAAAAGGAGATTGAGATTCACGAATTACACCGGTTTCTAACAACTGGTTAAGATGGTTGCGGACGGCTTCGAGATCTTGTGGATGAATGGGACGTGCTCTCTGTTTGAAAGGAGTGGGGTCATGTAGTTTAATTTGATGTTTGATTTTATCGGTGCAGCCGAAATCAAGGTCATTCTGGGAAAAAACTTCTGGCATAAGTGTCAATTTAGTAGTTATTCTGTCTTTCCACTCCTGGGAAATTGGAGAATTACCAAAGTTAACCTTTTCAGAAAATGTTTCTTCAGTCACAGTTGACTTGCCTCTTTGTTTAGGAACTATACTATGAACAGCACCAATGTTAGCAATAACACTCAAAGGGGGAATAAAAACATCAGCCTGTGAAGTGTTAGTCACCTTGACAGGAACTTTGTAAGGCGCATGCAACGGAATATTTACCAGGCAACACTCAACATGAAGACCTGCAGGTAAAGAAACATTTCCAGGGTGCTCAATAATTGCATATTTATTAGTAATAGGACTGTTAACCCTAACTGAACCTTGAAGTATAACAGAATGATGAGCAGGGATTTGAATTATATCTTTTTCAACTGTTCTCACTGTTCCAATAATTCCATCTGAATTTTGGCGATGTCTTAGCTCAAGCGTTTTAAGTAGTACTTTATAACCATATTGTTGGGGTTTGTAATTATCACAGAGTTGCTCATACAAAACATCTAGTGTGTTTGTCCCTATCAAAACAGGAGAAGGCGTTTCAAAGTAAACATCTGGCACAATAAGAGCTAAGGTAGCTATTTCCACTTCCTTCCCTACTAAATCAGCTGGGAATTTTACCATTAACTCAACATAACCTAAGTAAGGAACCGATTGTCCTGCTGCCCCTTCAATCTCAAGAAGATCATTTAAAGGTTTGACAGGTTGACTTGAAAGGTGGAGATTAAAAAAAGAAACTGGGATAGTAGTGACTTGAGACCCTGTATCCAAAAGACAGTGGCAGTCAATGCCGGCTATATTAACTGCAGCAGTACATTTGGGACCTACAAGACCTTTGGGTATTACGGCAGGTGTAGTTTGGAGAGTCATCTCTTTAAGGTTAACCTTTTGTTTACCCGAGATGTTCTTAGGACATTTTATGTTTGTGCCAGTCCCTGGTTGTCCTGCAACAGGAACTGATTTTGGTTTAAATGCCTTTTAACTGCTGGGGGTTTAAGGGGTAATTTCTGACATCTTTCACTGAATTTTTTCCTTTTTTCTGCCACTAACGCAGGATTCGGTGCACTTACGCACTGGGGTTTGATATGGCCATCCTCTCCACAGCGGTAACAGTAACCGGGTTTTGGGAGAAAATTCTCTGCTGGGGTTGATCTCCGAGGAACAGACTGTGGTACAGATTTTGGATTTTGTTGAGTTAAGGTTGCCAATTGGTTTTGTAGTTCAGCCATTTGTTTGGTTAAAATAGTTATTACAGCATACAGCCCAGATTCATTATGATAACTAGCAGATTGAATATTCGTCAACACCTTTTGTCTAGGGATGCCCAGATGTTGCTTCATTTGTTGTGTCTTTGCTTCATTACGACTTTCTTCAGTTCGTAAGAGTAGTAATAGTTCTGAAAACGATGGGGGATTGGATTTTCTTTGCTTTAGCTGTAGATCTGCAATCAATGAATTGTCCCAACAGCTCCTACAAAACTGATTGAGGAGAAGTCTATCCACATCTTTGGAAAGTACAGCCCCACGTTTTACAGCTAGGTTTAGAGAAACATTGAGTCGTTGAAGGAATGCTGAAGGTTTCTCACCAGGATCTTGAAAAGTGTCCATAAACTTTGCATAAACCTCATCTCCATCCTGAACTGCGCCATAAGCAGAATCGAGTTGCTGTAGGTAGATATCAGGTGATATATCCGGACTTAGATGCTTGACCACATCCGCCGCTGGTGGAAGTAGACTGTCAAGAATTTTTCTGGATCGTTGAAGGTCTGAAATTGCAGGAT
Source organism: Gouania willdenowi (assembly GCF_900634775.1). Taxonomy (NCBI): domain Eukaryota; kingdom Metazoa; phylum Chordata; class Actinopteri; order Blenniiformes; family Gobiesocidae; genus Gouania; species Gouania willdenowi. The sequence goes on along the minus strand of NC_041048.1, from coordinate 29,992,557 downwards.
CTTTCATGATTAATTCAACAGTAGTGCACCAGGTGTCATAATCTGCTTCATGTGGGGGACGGGGTGTTTTTCCTGAAAATACTCTAAGTCGTTGTGATGTGAGCATATACAGTGAAGTTTCTTCATTTTTAACAATGTGTTCCACTACATACCGCTGCACTTCAGGTGGATTTAGTTGAATGGGTGTGAATCAGTTGGGCTTGGTTTTCGTTGCTGATGGTGGTAATGGGGTGGCGTCAGATGTATGCTCAGGTGAAGCCTTGATGTCAGGATGCTCAGTCGTCCGGACTGATTCACTGATTTCGGGCATCATTTCTTGGAGTACTTCAGCAAAGCTTTTACCACTCAACTTAGCTAGATGTTTCAATTCAGCTAAGTAGGACTGAGTTTTTTCTTTGCCTAAGGTTTGAGAAAACAAACTAGAAAGTGAAGAAACTACAAAAGTATTTTGTTTCCCTTCCACACTATAGGTGTACGGCAAAATCTTTTGCAACTCCACAAGCGCATCACCGGATTGAAATTCAATGACTACATTTTGATCATATTCGGATGACGGCTCAATTATTGACAGGATTCTATTAATGGATCCGTATTGTTTGATAAAATCAATAACCTCTTCACCATTTTCTGCTTCTGTTTCTGCAATACCACTGATCACAACAGCATTTGGTATCTTAACACCAAGTTTATCAAAAACATCCATTATTGATTTATGTAACAAACTTAATTTACATTAAACAAACTTAATTTTCTGCACATCAAACCAACTCCTAGCTAGCTCACCATAATATGTAGCCAATTGTACATTTACTGTTGGTTAATAATTTTTTTCTCTGAGATTAGTTTCTAGGTTCAAGTGTGAGTTGGGAATGATTACTAAGATGTGCAGAGAATAGACAGACAATTTGTTGTTTATAGAAAATAAGTACCATGGATTTATTACATTACAGAAAATAATAATAAACAAAGTGGTCTCAAAACAGACTAGAGTTCACCCGCTGGGATTTAGCTCAGTTCATAAGGCGTCACAGCCTGGGGAAAAAAATAGTTCCACTCAAACGAAAATGAAGCTGGTCCTACCACCCTGGTAGGACTGAAGTTCGTTGGGTTGGTCCACTGGAAGAGAACCTAATTAAATAAAGTTGACCCTACCACCCTGGTAGGATTGAAGTTCGTGCGTTCCTGGTAAGAGGATCGGTGCGGTGGTCCTACCGCTCTGGTAGACCTACAGTTCACCGTCCACTACGTCATCTCCGTGGGTAGCTCACCATCTTTAGATCCATGGGAGGTTTAAAAAACCTGGCCTATACAAAATAAGCCACATTTAATAAAAGGTTTTCTTTCGTCTCTGTGCACAGTCAAAGTCCATAGGTGCATCAATCATCAAGGTACACCACATAATTTAAGAAACATTTAAATGAAAATTATGAGCAATTAATGCAGCGCTTATCATTAACTTGCTATAAAATACAGTCATATTAAAATGTTTCATACTTCAAACTTTATATTAATCAGAAGCAGAAGAGGAGGAAAAGTTTGTCACGACGACGCTGTAGCGATTACGTCTCCGTAAGCACTCACCGATGCAGTCTGAGTCGCCTATACAAAGTCCTCCGTTCTGCTGCCGATCGCTCCTTTTGTCAGATGCAAGGCACAACCGCTGGTCTGCACAGTTAGTAAAGTGCTGTCTGCTGAGCACCGGGTGCGCGTGCTACCGTTCATATGCTGCGTTTTCAGCTGCTGCTTGATTCTTTCCCGTATTCAAGCCTTCTCCTCCCGTACCTCATGCTTCCTGTTTATACTAGGATACTGGTCTGTGATTGGCTGGCGTGTGTGCGTGTGGATGAGTGACGTCAATGCAGTCTATTAGTGCGGTGAAATAATATTGTATATAAATAACTTAAGAGTAGATGTTATAATAAATTCACTTCTGGTAAATATAATATAATTAAATAATATAAATATAATACATTTCTTTATGACGTGGGTTACGTCTGCGAATAATTTTGTTTGGGCAAAATATGCGCAAATTATTAACGAGTAAAGTTTTCTAGCTAGCTATGAAAACGCAAACTGGTACAGAAGGTTTTCCTTGCCGCCATGATGAATCCATGTTGGGTGTGGGATACATATGTATGTGTATATACGTATATATGCATATGTGTGTATCCATAAAATGAAGAGTCCGTCCTTAAGACTGCTCTACTGTAAAGTGCCTTGAGATACCATTGGTTATGATTTGGCGCTATACAAATAAAGATTGATTGATTGATTGATTGATTGATTGATACATATCTCGATCAAAATAAATGCTAACAACACCAAATCTGAGATCCTTGGTTGGCATGTGACTGTGGGGGTACACGGCAAATTTGAATAATGTAGGTCACTAGGGGGCACTGTAAATATAGAATATTTATATCTCTTAAATGGCAATGCCAATTTTTACCAAATTTGGTGGGTATGATCTTGGGTCCCTCTTGAGGCCATAGCTCAAATTTATTCGAGATTGGTCAAAGTGGGCGTGGTTTATTACATCATAACACATAAATAAACAAACATTTATATCAGCTGAATTATTATGTTGAGGGCTGTAAAATTTACAGGGTAGATATAAAAGATAACAGACCACCCATACCAAAAATTGCGCCACTAGGTGGCGCTATAATTGCAAACACATTTTGGCCTCTAACTTTCACATTTTAATTCAGATCTTCAAAAACTTCATATCCACTAGTTCCCTATATAGAGTCGCATCTTCTGACATAGGCAATGGCCACTCCCACGGCATTTTGCTCTTTGTAAGTCACTACATATCAAAAATCTACTTTTTCGAATTTCTCCTTGGGGTTTTGTCTAATCAGCATGAAACTTGGGAAACTCAGCATGAAACTTGGATCTGATGTAAAGCTGATAAAAGAATTGTGTTGGCTCAAAATATGCATGAATAATTACTGAGTATATTTTTTTAGCTCGCTATTGAAATGCTTAACTGTTGCATATGTCGGTCAACATAAATGCTAACAACACCAAATTTGAGATCATTAGTTTCCATGTGACTGTAAGGGTATGAGCAAATGTTTAATAACTTACGCCACTAGGGGGCGCTGCAAATATAAGAAATTTATATCTCTTAAATGGCAAGACCAATTTTTATCAAATTTGGTGGGTATGATCTTGGGTCCCTCCTGAGGCCATATCTCAAATTTATTTGCGATTGGTCAAACTTAGCATATAAATAAACAAACCATTTTTTCAGCTGAAGTATTATGTTGAGGGCTGTGAAATTTACAGGATACATATATAAGAGCAAACAGATCACTAGGTGGCGCTAAAATGGGTGCAAATACATTTTGGCCTGTAACTTTCACATTTTAAATCACATCTTCCAAAACTTCATATCCACCTGTTCATAGCAAATGGCACGTTGGCCTGTGTCCTGACTCTCGCCCCAAGCCCATCATTCTTTGTGACGTACTTCCACGGGCTCTGCGAAACCTGGGGGCCGAGTCGGGCAGGAAGGCTTGGCCCCCTTTCATAACTGCTTGCAGTTCAAGTTATTATTATTATATTTTTATGTTGTCTGCACATGCTGTCAAAGGTCAACACTACAAGAAGTGCAATCATTTTTAGACAGCAATGCATGTTTTGTTATTGCAATTAAATAAATGAATTTTATTGCATAATTGTGACCATCACCAGCCCTCCCTAAAGAAGGGTAAGAAATACTTTATTAAAGGGAGGATGTAAAAAGAGAGGGCAGTGTTACACCTAGGTCAGGGGTCTGCAACCTTTACTTTGAAAGGAGCCATTTTGCCTAATCTCACCTGGATTAAAGGTCTTTACGGAGCCAAAAAAGCACTTTCTCAATAAAGATAATATAGTGTGTAACATTTTACAGTTCAAATTATATGGAATAATTTTATGTAAACAATATTTTATCGAGTTAATATTTGAAGGGCTACAACACATGACCATGTCGGTCAACACATGCTAAGTGATCATTTCTTGCAACATCAAGCATGCATATATAAATTAGCTAAATTAAAAAAAAAATCTTTCCCCACACAAATAAAATCTACATTTTCTCCGAGAATATTCTTTGAGGGATTTAAAACCTAAGGTTAGCCACAGGTGCAATTAAAGTTGAGAGATTACAGGTGAGGTAGGAAGGTGACAGAGTTATTGAACAATGTGATTTAGTTTTAGGTTAACAAATTGTTTCATCATAATTCTATTTGAAGTTAATGTAATTAAACATTAATACCCTCTGTAAGAAATAACAATTCATTGTTTTAATTATTTATTTTTTTTAAAAGCTATAGGGAGCCATTGCAAATGAGTCAAAGAGCCACATGAGGCTCCAGAGCCGCAGGTTGCAGACCCCTGACCTAGGTGAAGGGTAGGGGGAAGGGAACAGGAAGGAGAGACTCGAGGTGGTAAATGGTAAAGTTGTAGTTGTGTATACAGTAGTCCCTCGTTAATCGCAGGGGCTACATTTTAAAAATAACCCGCAATAGACAAAATCCGCGAAGTCATTAGCTTTATTTTTTAGAGTTATTATACATGTTTTAAGGCTGTAAAACCCCTCACCACATTTGATACACTTTTCTCAGACAGGAATATTTATATCTTGTTTAAACACTCTCAAAGTTCAAACCTTCGTAGATTTTAAAACATAAACCTGTTTTCAAACATACAGCACTTCAGAGTCACACTGCTAGACATTTATGCCGAACGCAATCGGAGTCTTTGTTGACGATGACGTCACGTCAACACGGACACCGGTCTATTCACCCATTCAACCATGGGTAGAAGCTGTGTGTGACCACCTTGGGCTGTATGACGGCCTTTATAACCGGGATCGGACTAGGAATGATTAGGCGTGGAGGAGAATCAGCGAGGAGGTGGTAGTGGCAGGTAAAAGTTATCTCTGGAGCACTGAGCTAGGATAGCATTTGCCGCTAATCACACTGGCTTTTTTCACTGGTGGTTTATGTTTGTGAGAGGAGAAAAACGAGCACAGCTCCTCGCTTCAGCAGGCAGTGAAACTCACCAAGTTAGATGTGTCGCTGGTGGGGGGGTGGGTGAATGCAGCATTAGCCAATCAGGACGCAAAACACAATGCGCGTTCATATGCTGTAAAAAAATACATCCAAAATTGCGCTGTAAAAAATCCGCAAAACACTGAGGCCACGAAAAGTGAACTGCAATATAGTGAGGGACTACTGTATTGTGCTTATTGTGTTATGTACTCAAGCCAGTCTGGTGACGCTTAGGTATAATGCTGGTGGCTGTGGACACAGGGAAGGAGTGAGTGGTAATACCTAAAACAGGTATTTGGGATCAACGTGTCTAAGATTAGGCCCAATACGAGTTTTATCCCACAGCCCAAGGCATGCCAGTGAATCGTAGAACAAGGTATGTGCAAAAAACGCTACTGCAAACTCAAGCGCTGCCCCGAAACCGAAGATGCAGCCCGGCCAGCAGAAAAAGCAGGAGTCACCCGAGAAAGCCCCAAGGAGCTGAGAACCCAGCGCACCCCGCCACCAACCCCAACCCCCAACCTCAAGGCCCCCCGCCAATATATTTTTCCAAGTTAACTGGTTTTCAGGAGGCAGTGCTTTTATACTCACTCAGATCTTATTCTTGCACGTAACCTGATCCCGACCAGGTTATCCATTCAGTGTAAGTTACTGTGGTGATTTATCCCAGTAACAAGTTAACCAGCATCATTGTACAGCACACACAGGCAAAATCCTGGAAGTTAGCACGATAAGAGGAAATCCTGCTTCATATTACAGGCTCTAAAAGCCAGCATAATGTTGCTGTACCATTGTTAAACGTTGTGAACGAACAACAGGGAATCCCTGGTCTCCATTATCTTATCTTAAGTCAGATCCTCTGAGTCCTCTGAGAAGCTGCTGTACACAGTACACAAAGGAAGCAAAGTCACCATAAACACACAGAGCTTAAAGGATTCAGATGAATCAAATCATGACAGAATTCCAGAAACACTTAGGACTCAAAGGATCTGCTGCTTGCTTATTACAGGGCTTAAATATTTAAAATAAATAAATAAATATTAACACTGATGATAAATGTATATAATAATTAAAACACAGTATAAACATGCTGGTGGGGGGTGGTGGGTGGGGGGTTTCAAAAGACTTAGAAGAACCAGATATATTTAGTGAGTGACTCAGATTAATTCACCAGATATATAAAAGGAGAGAAAAGTATTTTCCTCTGGTTAACTCTCTTGCCTAAGTTAAAAGAAGACCCAGCAAACAGTTTGGATCTCACCATTGTTTTTTACTTACTTTCAGAGCATAACGTTCATACAAAAGTAATCTTAGAAGTCAGAGGGTAGCAGAGTCAACACACATCCTCAGTTCTTTGTCCAAGAAGGAAGCCTTAAAGTCTGTTGTCATCATGACAATCAGTCTTAGCCTCACCGTATTTGGCAAAGACTTCCCTTGTGATATTTATAACTTGCATAAAAAAAAGCCTGATAGCCTGCTCTCTTGTGTACAATACACTGTACCTGTAATATGATGACTTGAGTCAGAGAGGTCAGCTTTGAGAGTGTGTAATAATAGTATTAATAACATACAAACTGCCCCTTCCCTCTTTGTCCACTCAGATGAGAAAGTGTGATAGAAATAAGCAGCCGAGGACAGACAAGAGTCTGCAAGCGGGTAAAAGTGAAGACACAAGGAGCCTCAGTGGCACAGGCTGAGGTGTCTGCTTTCAGGGCATGGACCCCTAAAGGAAAGAGCTGCTAGTTGCTGTCTCGTTCGTCGGCATAGCTGTGAAGTGCCGCATGCTTTGTGTCTGTGCTATGAGTTCAAGAATGGACTGCTGGCACTCTATTTCATGCCTGCTCACATTCTCAAGACAGATCCAAGAGAAGCAAGACTGCAGAGACCAGAGTGCTCTGGTAGGCTGCCAGAGAGACACTGGGGTCAAAATAACAATGAAACAGACTGGTGTCAAAATCCTTTATACTGCTGTCCTGTCCAATCACTGTAAGATCCAAGTAACATTTAGTAATATTTGCTAGAAAAATATCTGTGCTGAGAATGGTGCTGTTTATGAGTAGAATACAGCACTAGAGGTTGAATTTTGTGATTTGTTTACTTTTTAATCATCAGTCTGCAGAAAATACATTTTTAATTCAGTGTATTAAAAATATAAGATAAAAAAATGTAACTTAAAAGAAAGCAAAAGTAATATTGAAAGGTTTGAATGTTAAAAAATCAAACAACACTGACAATCTCTGACCTAGAGCAGCTGTACTACAAAGCTGGTTATCAATTTGTTAATTGAAGCCAGGGGTTGTGTTTGCAGCCTCTGACCAATCGCAGAGATGGAGAAACCCTGCAGAGCATTCTATGTTAACATGGAGGAACAGAAAATGATTTGTACAAAAATAATGAAGAATTAAAATATTTAATTCAGGCCATAAGCAAAACTGTTGCTGCAGCAAAAGCTAGGAAGGAATGCAGGCAGAAAATTGCCAACTCTGTTAGGGCCCTATTCTACCATGAGCATAGGTCTGTTCCTGTGTGCCTTAATTCCAGATCGAGTCAAAGTCAAAAACATAGTGTCTTTATTAGTCTCCCTTGGGAGAAATTTGTGTTGGACAGAGGGATCTGGTGCACAGACAATTCATTTATTCCAATGGGCTATATGCAGGATGCAATGCTCTTTCAGGTAGCGGCTTTCTGAATATGGAAGTACCGGTGTTATAGTTTAAGTTGCTGCAGCAGCAACGTCAGATGTGGTCAAAATCTACAGTCTGTATAAAGTGATGAAACAATAAAACAATAAACACGTATATGATCTGACTCATAAAAATAAATAAATCCACTGGCAATCGATCCTGCATCAATGAGAAAAACTAAATCCATAAGTTCGCTGCATTAACCACTCGGCCACTGATCAGCTGTCTACACACTAATCTCATCTCTACATAGCTTACATACTGGAGGTCGCAGGGGAAATGCAGTGTTTCCATGTTAACTTGTGACAGTGTTTACCTGAATTTACACAAGGAGAAGCTATCTGCATGATTCTTTTTCACAAATGACTCTAAGAACCTTTTTTAAACAATCTGTGGAGCCAAACTTCAGCGTGGTGCCTTAGAATCCAGAACTATCACTTTGTTTTGGTTCAACTGGCAACCTACTTCCAACAGTCAAAAAAAAACTTCTGACAGTCGCCACATACCAATTTACATCTGGTCACAGGTAGTGTCTATCTACTATCACTATTACTGTCACCGTTGAGTGAATAACACGTACATCTGAATAAACATGATTATGAGATGTGATTTCATTGTTTGTACATCGACTTGAATGTGTGGTAAAAGTTAAGCAAGTGAAATGACTTGAACATCATGCAGAAAACATGTCTTACACATAGAGATTTATGCTGCGCATTTTCATTGACCTCCTATTATGTGTCCCAGGAGCATCCAACACCTTATAAATTCAGCTCTCCCATCACAGGTTTAATCACAGCACATGTATGTATTAAATTCAGCAAAACAGAGTTTATATAACTTAGTTGTGACCGAATTATTGTAAATCCACACAAATATAGTGATGTTGTGAGAAGAGTTTTATATATATTTATTTATTTTAAATAAACAAAGCATTATATTTCTTGTCAATGTCAACTGGTGACCCACTTCTGATGGTCGCAACATCCCACAGTTTACAGCTGCTCACAGGTAGCCTGGAAAATAAAAAAATATAAACCTATTTAAAGACACTAAACTGTAAATTTAACAGCTGGCTAAACATGATTATGGGGTGGATTATACACTTCCGTATCATATATTATTTTCAACTTGTCCTCACATCGTATTACACGTAAGGAACACAAATAGTAAAACAAAACAACAACAACTAAAGGACATGATAATAAAAGGCAAATATTGACTAAACTGAGCGGTGAACTCGCTAGCATAGCACCAGTGACGTGCCGTGACCACTAGGGTTAGGTAGGCACGTAGCAAATCGACACCAGCAATGACAATTCCATATGTTTCTGCTGGCAAGTGTTAATTCAATTCAATTCAACTTTATTTGTAGAAAGCAATTTCCAACAGCCATCTCAAAGCGCTTATCAAAATATAAAATTCATAATAAGAAAGAAAAAACCCAACAAGATCCACATGAACAACCATTTAGCCATCTAACAAAATCAACATTGTAAAACACCATTAAAGAAACATAAACAATTATTTAATATAGCCTCCATACTCTCCCAACAAGATATATCTCATGACACGGCAGCGCATTCGTTGTTTGTGTTGGAAACATAGAAACACGGACCATTCACTGTAGAAAGTATGAAACATGTTCTAACCTTACCTTTGCTGAAGCTCTGGTAACTCAGGTGTTGGTCTCCCATCTTTTAAACGCTGTCGTTTTTCCTCAAAAAAAAGTTTCTCTATCATCTCTGGCGCTGTCATCCTGCCTGTAGTGTTATCCCGCCCACTAGCTAGAGAACGTAGCAGTCACGTGGCATCTATTCACTAATGTACTTTGAACTTACATATAGCATTTAGCATAGCGCGGTTACGTCCAAAGGCAGCTCTCTACGCTGCCTTTGGACATAAATGGTTGTCATCTTAAGGACCTGACTGCGCATGCGCAAACACATGTAAAAACACGCAATGGGAATGGAGGCAGAGCAGTAACGTGCCTTTGGGAGGGGGCGTGGCCTTGCTCTGCCTTACAGCGGAGTGAGACTGTGCAGCTGTTCCAGGAAACAGCGCTGTTTAGTAATTTGGGCTATGAAATGCACAAAATGCGGACACTTTCAAACTTACAGGTACTGTAGGCTATTGAAAATGGAAAAATAAATAATTTATAATTATATTATAATTAAAACAAATTATCAAAATATCAATTCACCCTTGGGTAGGCACTGCCTACCTTGCCTACCCTGATGGCACGTCACTGCATAGCACAGTAGTATCATTGAGTGACCGCCGGAAGTAAACAGCCTTCCTGACATTTTAGCGGAAATTACATCATGTTCCTGCATGCATAGACCCCATTAAAACATTAAATCATTCACATAGTAAAAAAAAAATAACAATGAAAACAATAAAAGGAATAAATATACATAAAATTATTTTGCCAAGAAACAGATAAAGTGCAAGTACTCAGTGCAATACATGAGCGCCTGACGTGTGACTTCTGCCCGTCCTGGGGAATCTGCTCATTTAGTAGCTTCACAGACAGTGGGATAATGTTTGTATCGACTGTGTTTACAGAGAGAAACTCTGTACCTCCTGCCCAGTAAAGCAAGAAAAACATATTCTACAGTAGATGAGAACGATCTGTTAAAGCAATGTTTCCTAGTCTGCGGACTGATTACTCAAACAGCACTTGTGGGGTAACAGGTACTGTCCTGCCAATGATCTTGCCTGCAGTTTTAGACAAGTTTAGTATTTGAGTTTTCAGTTTAACAGTTAAGTTTCCAAACCAGCTGGTGATGCCATACTGTAGGACAGATTCAATGGATGCCCTATAAAAATCATCATAATAAAAATTAGGTTGTGGTCCCCAATAGACCTGGGATCCACTACCATCTCTACTGTTTTGCTTCAGTTGATATGCAGTTGGTGAGCATCGCACCAGTCCACTCCCGATTTGTGGCTGGTTAAATATGTCTTAGTTTTTAACAGACTTAAAATAGCTGTGTCATTTGATTATTCAAATGACACAGCTATTGTCATTTGCAGCCAGGCCAATGCTGCACACATATACCCAATCCTTGGGGGGTTGGATGGTGGGGCTAGGGGTTCTACTTAGTAGGGGCGCGGGGGCGGCACTCCCGCCTCAGGTTGCCCTGCTAATCCCTCCTTGGCCCCCACTCTTTCTGCTGGCCTGGCTGCATCTGTGGGCCCGTGGCAGCGCCTGGGTTTGCAGTAGCGGTTTTTGCACAAACACTGCTCTACGATGCACTGGCACGCCTTGGGATGTGGGATAAAACTGGTGCTGGGCTTAACTTTAGACACGTTGATCCCACCACCATTATACCTAAGCTTCACAATTGTGACCAGACTGGCATGATTACACAACATAATAAGCACAATATGTTCTACAACAACTTCACATCTCACTCTCACTTTAAAATAATCAATTCTTCCCCACCCTTTCTATTTCCTGCCTTGAGTCTCTTCTCCCTGCTCCCTTCCCCCTCCCCCATTCACCTAGGTGTAACACTGCTTTCCCTTTTTATATCCTCCCTATAATAAAATGTTTCTTACCCTTCCTTAGGGAGGGCTGGTGATGGTCAGAACGATGCAATAAAATAATTGAATTGATGTCATTGCAATAACAAAACATGCATTGCTGTCTCAAAATGATTGCACTTCTTGTAATGTTGACCTTTGACAGCATGTGCAGACAAGTGGAGAAAAAAAAAATGTTAGTGGCCTACACAGTCATTATGCCATACCACATCACCCTCCACTGGATATATAATCAGCTGCAATAAACTCTATGTTAGCATTTTAGAATGCTAGTCATACTTCTGCGGTTATTTTGGTAAAAGTAACTCAAAATTAGTGTAACGCATTACAATTCAGAGAGTATTATTGTAATGTAACTAATTTCTTTTAAATGACAGTAACTACATTTATGTAATGTATTACATTTTGAAAGAAACTTGCCCAGCACTGGAGCTAACACAATCGTTTGTGTACAATGTGAATAAAACGGTGAACTGACACATCCCTGTTGGGCTCCACTACTGCTTAGAACAGTGTCAGAGAGGACAGAGTTCAGCTTTATTTGCTGTGCCCTATTTGACAGAAACAAGTGACACCACTTGATTAAAACGGGTTCACATTCAGCTGAGTCAGCTTTTGAAGAAGGATGTGTGGTTGTATGCAGATGAAAGCAATGATTTAAAACTAAATTCATAATAGTTAAGATAGCATTTCCCTGCCAATTGATATACGCCACAGCCATGGTGTTGTCCGTCCTCACCAGGACAAGATGTCCCCTGAGAGATGGGAGGAAGTGGATCAGCGTGAGGAACACTGCTGACAGTTCCAAGTAATTTATTCGTGAGGGGCCACAGCCAGAGAGTCCAAGAGTGTCGAGATGGCACCCTCTGCTGGACGATGTCCACATAGCCTGAGGTGGCTCGCCCACTTATGGCAGAGCCCCTTGGCGGCGGTGGCCTGCACGCGACAGGGGAATCCATCCGCAGTGCGGGGGAGCCCCCTGTCGGCGGACTCAACCCAAAAGACACTACTCCAGTTTTGACGGCAATATGGGTCTCCATGGAGTCACAGTAGGCTGGCGTGGGAGTATTTCCACCGTGGGCCTCCGTGGCCTTGCAGTTGAGGACGGAAGAGCCTGCAACGGGAGCCCTCCCGGTGAACGGACGGGTGTGTCAAGGACAAGCCACTTCCTCTAGCAGCTTGGGGAAGAAGGAGAGAGTTTGACTCAGAGCATCTCTCCAGTAGCTTCTTTCCCTCGTAGCGGGACCTGGTGGTTTCCACTGCGATGGTTTGCACACTCTCACCGTATCCAGGCTCGGAGGATGAGAGACGGGTGCGGAGCCCTCTATGTCCTCCTGAAAGGCAGCAAAGGAGGCAAACAGTCCGTCTCAGGCCGGAGTGACGAACACTTCGTCCACCCTGGAGAGGAGTATATTGTGGTATAGGAGCTGGGCCGAGAACCGTGATGTGGGCCCAGGAGGGAGACCAACGTGTACAGGAGCCCAGACTGTGTCGAGGGCCATGGTCTGTGACAGCAGCTATGGTGAGCTGGTGTCCGTAAGCTCTGGTCTTGCAGCACAGAGCTAGCAGCGGGGCTTTCACCATAGTGAGAGGCCGCTGTAAGCCAACGAGCATGCCAGAGCAGCAGCGTTGGAGGGAGCAGACAGCTGGAGCTGGAGCTTCACGCCTTGTGGCAGCAAAGGACAGCACTCACCACAAGGAGCAAGGTAAGAGCTGTTTCACCTTACCTTCCAACCTGGTGTGGTCTAAAAAGCTAAGTGTCAGCCTTGCCAGCGTCCGTTGGCTGGACAAATGGAAATCCCACCTGCGAACAGGTAAACTGGTCAGAGCTAAAAAAAAATGTTTTAGAATGACATGCACCTGTTCGTCCCCTCCTTTTATAGGAGGTTGGAGGTCCTCCCATCAAACTGATGTGCTTCACCGGCCAATCAGGGTTGGCAAAGTGAAATAGGTATTTTGAGAAATGTAGCAGAGGCGACATCCCATAGTAAGACATCTCACAAAATATTATGAAACAGAACTATCGTTGTCGTTATAGTTATAGTTATCAATAACCGTCTGACTGTTAGTTGGAACTACGCGGCTATTTAATTAAAAATACACAAATTTCTAAATACAGAAAAACACAAAACTGAAGGCAAACTATTTTAATATGCCGCAGTTTGATCATGCTACAAGCATATATAACAAGTGAAACGAATTCAACATTTTGAATTTATAAACAGCATTACTGTGGGGCTGTTCCACCTCTGCAGTGATAAAGCAGGGCGCTCTGCAGTATCGTAAAAACTTGTAAAAGTCTACCGCGCATTATTTCCCTCAAACCGGTAGCACACAAACACTCCAGTTCCATTGTAAGCATGCGCTGAAAAGCCTGTTAGCCAACTTGCAGGCTTTTGAGTTCACAGTAGTGATGATAGATGGCTGTTGCATGTTGCATATAGACAGATTTATATTACAGAGAGAGGAGTATATGTGTGCCTGTGGTATTAGGCACATACAATGATGCGCTCATCTGTTGACATTTCTGAATGCAAAAATATAGGTAGTTCCTATAGTTGCTTAATAAAAATGTGTTTTCCACACTAACAAATGTAAATGTGTTGTTAGTATGAGAAAAAAGAGATTTTAACTGTGTTAGTCTCGGACATAAATATGTTGATGCTAGGAAAACTCGACATTTCAAGATTTCTCGATAGTCGGAAAAAGGGACATCATGGCAAAGGCCGCCTTCTTTAAAAAACCGCCTTCTTTAACAGCCTTCCATGTTGGGTCTATTCACGTACTGTGGACATTAGGGATGGGCGATATAGATTTTAAAAAATATCCCGATAATTTCTGGTATTTATCACGATAACGATAAAAATTACGAGAAATCAAACATTTAAATATTAAGTATAAACAGGTCCCTTACTAATCATAATGTTACCCTACTGTCTACTGGGACCGGCTTTATTTTGTGAACACATCAATATAATAAAAAAAATATTACGTTTCACAAGTTGGGACGGATGAATAGTGACGTTAGTTTAATACTAACATTTATTTCACATGACGTGGAACATGTTAGATTATATTCTTTCATAGAAGTGTCAAATCTTACCATAAGTGTGTACTTTTTACTTGGTCTATTCCCTTATATTGGAGTGGTTAGCTAAACCTCTTAGCCTAGTCTCTTATGTGTTGGTGGGTTAGCTTAGCTTAGTTAGCTTTAGTTGACTTTCCAGTTTATAATTGTTGGTGGCCGGTACATCTCTGTCACCATGTTTTGGGAACTTTGGGTGGATCTGGCAGAGGAACTTGGATTGTTTCACTTTGTTGGATGTTGTCTGATCTTAACCAAGTCGCGGTCGATGATATATCATAGGACGGCAGCTTCAGGTAACCCGTGACAAGCACCGCCATCTGTGTGTGTGTTTGTGTGTGTGTGAGGGGCGGAGGTGGTGGTGGTGGTGGCGCATACCACGGAGGCTCCACGGTGGAACTTCCGTGAACAGACTTTTGGGCCATTTTGTCTCGTGGAACAAGGTTTTAGGGGAATTCTTGGCTAAATTGTGGGACAAATGGTCCGTGGCCCTCACTAATTTCTGACATGGGAATTTATCGTTTCTGTCGTGGGATGACATATTCTTACCGGTGAGAATGTTTATTGTACATTCTTAGCAGATGTGTTAGGTTGGGAGAGTACGCGTAAGAGAAACATGCATAACTCCATGCAAGGAGAATATGGCCCTTAATGTGTAAACTTCAGAGATTATACAATAGTTAATCATTGGACAATAAATGGATAGCACTCTGATCAGTCAGTTTCAATTCATTACATCACAGATAATTCCACACCGTACCATAGTTGTGTGTTCCATTAATTAATGTAATCCATGGTAGTTGGACACATTTTCAAGGATTTAATCATTTTACATTATGTATAAGTATGTACGTGTTTATATTTTACATAGCCTATCGCTGTCGCATGAAACCCCTCTTTGAATAAATGTATTGGCTGGTCGAGTGAAACATAATACATTAAGTAGCTCAGTCTAAGCCCTCGTAACTAAGAGCAGCGCAGTAGGGTTGGACAATGTGGAAAAAAATTCATATCACGATCATTTTTTTTCAAAGTCATGACCAAGGTTTTTTTTTTTTTTTCAATTTAGAATATTCAAAATATTTTGCTATTTGTTTACCAGTAAAACAAACAAAATTACATACAGTATTTAAAATCATAGTGTAAAAACGGATAATGTATTTTTTGAACATTTTTTTATTTTCAATTTAAGACTGATTGACAGGATAAATGACCAATTACAAACTCAGCCAACTAGTCATGGAGGCTCACCAAAACAGTGTGCCCCCTGGTGATCAAATAAGTGTAATTAATTAATACATTTTTCATAACTGGCAAATTCACCTGACAGGACAGATTGGACCCTCTGGCGGGCCGGTTCCGGCCAGTGGACCATATGTTTGACACCCATGGTCTACGCCATATGTTTATGGTCCTCACACAGTTCCCTTGCTCATCTGTGGGGGAAGCAACATGCCTCTGCTGCATCTACTCTCCTAGAAAAAAAGGAACAACAATGTAGGGTACAGAGAGTCAGCTTGTTGACTAAACAATGCCTCAAAAGGAAGGCTACAGGGAAAATATTATATACTCAACCCTTTTAACTGAGAAACAGGATATCTTGTTTCCACTTTCTGTGTGTTCGTGAGCATCTGTCTTTCTCTAGCTTTTTTTTTATTTCCATGCTTATCCTCCCACCCTTCTTTCCTCTTCCGACCTGGCCTAAAGGAAACGCTCCGACTGGATCAACCACCTCTCTTCATCATTTCCCATTCCTGTGGATTGGAATTGTTAGCAAGGGAAGTAAAGGCAGACAGGATGGGGGAAGAACAAGGGGGGCGTTTTTTGTTGTTGTTGGTGGCAGAGGTGTCTATTCTTTGTCTGCCCCTGACTCACCTGCCTTAAAGTCCCACCCTCCTTTCATGCCACCTGACTGCCTCGACCCCTGCAGGCCTGGTTAAACCGACCAGACCTCCTTCTTGCCTTGCTGACAGGATATTCATAGTAAGGATAAGACAGTGATGGAGTAAGACTGCAAGTCTGAATATTCACACACAAACATTTTGGTGGCGTGGAAATCTTTTGGTGATGAGATGATAAATTGAAGCCAGATTCCTATTATAAATTCAATGCCATCACATATCACTTATAGAGCCATGTAATTGTAAATAACTGTAAAAATGTGCAAAACAATCAATCTACAATCTGATCAACTTAGTGCATGGTGATCTCCGCTCAACACACAATGAATTCTAGGCTTGGGACTATAAATATTAAATAATTTGATTACATGATAACTAAAATAATTGCAAGATCTCAGCACCTGGACACATTTGTTCCATAGTGGAATGAATAAAGTGAACTCTCTTGTCAGTCAACCAGTCTTTTTGTCTCTGTGAGGAGAGCAAGTTTACATGAAGCATGGCCAGCGGGTGCGAGCACGGCAAGGGGTACTCAGCTACATGTAGCTTCTCTGGCCAGCTGCGCCCATGTAAACATCCTTTTCATGGCCGCAAGGCTACATTGTCAAGCAAAATTTGTTATCATCCTAGGACTAATTAATTCTTCCTGACGCACAGGAGTGAAGGGAACAGACTGCAGACATGTGCTGCAAGTGATGGCTTGCTCCTTGGTACGCACCTAACACCTCTAAAGCTCCGAACAAAACAAAAAAATCCTGATTTATATTATGATTTACTGTATTTTGTGCGAAAACAATTGAGTAATGAACACATGTAAATGTAGAGTTATTTAAATAAAGAAAATACTCGTTTTGTTCCCGCTGGTAGTAAATCGCACCAACTAAGAAAATGACTTTAATTGTTGGGGGCCCAAAACCGTTGGCCAGCCACTGAACTGGATATTTACATTATGTAAGGGGGTTTTGATGAAAAACTAAAAACTGAGGAAATGAAGTCGTGCTGATGAATGTAATTTGTACAGACTAAAAGGAGAGCAGAATGGTGTAACCAATAAAGAGGACAAGTGATGAAAAAATATTCGAATGTGTAAAAAAAAGTGACTAAAACGAATTAAATTTGGGAAGGCCAAGGAGAGGTCCAGAGTCCTCCACCAGGAGCCACTGTGGGTCAGCAGGAAGTGGAGGGGTAGCGCTTCTCAGTCATCGGGGCTCTGGGTCTAGGCCAAGTCCAACGGGGTCTGGGACAGAGAGCACCTCTCTCGATCCACCGGCCTCACCCTTTGAGTGCGACAGTAAGGCAATTTGACGCATTCTCACACCACACTTGACATTTCTCACGCTGATATTTCCCCATTCAATACTCTATTTTTTTTGTGAAAATGAACTTTGGTCCTCACGGCTTGCCGTAGCTTGAGTAACTCTGACTCACCGAGATAACCAATCCCAGTCCAATCCATGTCTCCTGGTGCCAAAATCTTACCAACCACGGTAGGCATCACGCAATGATAAACCAATCAGAAGCAACGTAAGGCGGGTCTTGACGCGCCACGTATAAGACACCTCACAACGCACCAACTCGTGGACATGCTTTCAGAAAGAAAGAGCTAGAGGACAGACTTTCTGAGATGGTATGTAACTACTCAATTTTGTTCACTGTTTATATTGCTGTGTGTGTGATAGTGTGAGTTTACTTGTGTAAAAAACTAACATGCATGTATTTTCTTCTCTAACTAACTTTCTCTGTAGCAGGGCTGCTGCTGAGGCATTCTTAAAGGGACAGTGTCCTGAATGTGATTTACTTTAAAATGACTTTCAGCAACTCATAGCTGCCCTGAAAAACGCAACACTACATAATTTAATTACATTTCAGCCTTAAGGAAAAAGTCAAAAGTGACACAAAATGTTATTGTGCTGCTAGTGATTAATAAAAAAGTCTAACCCATTATTGTTTTTCTTGTAAAACTATTAATAAAAAAATAAATGGTTTATATCGCCTATTGCCATTTTGGGAAAAATATAGAAATATGAATACTGGTCCATATCACCCAGGCCTAATGTAACCAAAGCAGTAATGTTTTATCTTGTAAAGGCAGGCATACACTGTGCGATTTTTGGCCCATTTTGAGCCAATTTTCGACTTGTGCGACTATTTTGTGGGATCGTGCAAGTCTCTGCTAGATCGTGTGTCGTGCATCGTGTAGTATACATGGAGTCACGAGAAGCAATTAACACCTCACGATCAGCAATCGTAGGGACGTAAGGTTGCTCCTCGTGAGAGTATCACACAGTTGAATCAGTGCCACGGACCGGCTTACCGTAAACTCTCACACTGCGCGTGCGCGAACACCGTAGGCCCGCTGTAAAATTGACGGACTGTACTGCCATCTCCTTGTCCATCACATCACTGTCTTTTCTTTTTTAAAGCTCTTTTTGCTGAGAATTGCGAGTGTTTCTCCAGTGTTCTTCTTCTTCTTCGTACGTTGCATTTCCGGAAAGAAGAACCTGACGTGTCGTGTATGGACGTAGAGTGTGAGCAGTCCGATCGTGTCAGAGTGTCAGTCCGTACAGTGTGAGAACATGCATTGTGAGCTGCGCACATTCGGGCTCTGCATCTGAGTCCCACAGTTTGAGCTGGAGCTGAGTGCAACGATTCAAAAAAAAAACAGTGTATCCCAGCCTTAAAGGATATTATTGTCCAAACTGTTTGAAATGAGGGGTTCACACACTGTTTAAAGTAGGATTTTATTAATATGAGTGTGTTACCTCAATAACAAATAGAAATCACTAATGGATATGCTGCTTTGTTATGTATCAAGTGATGCTCATGCTACACTACTTTAGTTAAACAAAGTAAAAAGACTGTGACTATAAGAACATGTCAACACTTTTGTTTGATGTTAATTGTACTAGCAACCAGTTTGATAAATTGCTTACATACAATAAAAAAAATATTTGAAAGATACCTTGTCTTAAATTATCTTTTATCCCTTTTTTCCATTTAGGGCGATGATTTTAAGTAGGTGAATTGGTTTGTTTTATTTTTAAATAACTTTAAAATAGTGTAAATGTTTTGAATGAAAAAAACCATGATGTGATTGTGATTTTACAAAGAATAAATCATGACATGATTTTTTTTTCCATATGGCCCACCCCTACATGCGTGTCTGTGGTAGACATTAACTTAAATTAATTAAAACTCTTATTCAGTTACTAGCAGTGTTATGAACCCTGCTGGTAGCTGACTTGCACTTGTATTATATTGCACTTGTACTGTACCACACGTATGCTGTATTGCACTTGTATTATATTAGCATAAACACATAGTAAATGAAACAAATGCTTTGTCTAATCTAATGTTCATTTGAACTGTTCTTATTTGATTATTTGTGTATGTAATAGTGTATTTCTATGGACATTGAGTCTGCTGCTAAGACATTCATTCAAAAATCACTTGATGTGGAGAGCTGAGGTAAAGGTAGCGCTGCCTTGGGCCACAGTGTTTTGAGTGGGAGCCCCCTGCCTCTGTCATCAAGGCATCAAAATCTGTGAAAAACACCTACAACATGAGACATGTCCCCAGCTAAATGATGGAGAGTTGGTTGAAATGAAATATTGACAAATAAATGTATTTTGTCAAAATTTTTGTTAGTTTTTATTTCTAATTTCTGGATGATTAAAACTAGCATTAGGAGGCCACAGTGCAGGGAGAGCCGCTGGCATGGAGGTGAGGACATCAGTCTTACGGTAGAAATCAATGTTAAAACAGGCCAAAGCCATGTTAAAACCATCATGTCACTAAAGTCTCACTCTTGTCATTTTCTGAAACTTGGCAGCCCTGCAAACACAGACATCCAAGGCCCAAGGCCACTCTCAGTAGAGCACAATCGCAGACACGAGCACCTCTACATACAGGATGCCGTAGGTAGATGTTCAGAGACAAGAAGGAAACTTACACGCCAGGTAGGGCTTCTCACCCTACCGTTGCATTGAGTAGTTATGCCTTCGAGATCAGCTGGAGCTCCGGCTCGCCCCGGATCCTGCATCTTTCCCAATCCACCAGCGCCGCACCTGGGCAGACAGCAAGAGGGCATGACACGTCCAAAAACACTAGACATCCAAGGCCCAAGGCCACTCTCGGTAGAGCACAGTGATAGCATTTTGGCAGTGCTCACTGACTGGGAGAGCTCCTCACTCTCCCACTGCTTGATCTGGCTTCATCGTGCTCCCCGCTTCTCCTGGACTTGCGCTCTATTCCCCTCTCTTCCAGCGGCGATCTCCCGTCGTAGTGCACACACAGGCCGACGAGGCAGACACCGATCGCCCGGCTGCTGCGTGTAATCTGCGCTGCGAGAGGCGAGTGTCCTCCTCGCCTGTGCCACCTGGCCGGACCCGCACACGCCGCACCTCCTCCCCTGCCGGCGTTAACCTGGATCCTTTATTATTGTTCCCCAGTCCCCGTTGGAGAGCAGACGGGTATTCCATAAAGGAGGGTTAACAAACTCTGAGTCTATCCATAAACTCTGGGTCAACATACCCAGCGATGGGAAATTCTGGGTATCTGATTCCATTACAGCTGGAATGAAGTGGGTCAATCAACCCTAAGTATGT
This sequence comes from Gouania willdenowi, assembly GCF_900634775.1. Classification (NCBI taxonomy): domain Eukaryota; kingdom Metazoa; phylum Chordata; class Actinopteri; order Blenniiformes; family Gobiesocidae; genus Gouania; species Gouania willdenowi. Next base: position 29,971,683 of record NC_041048.1, on the reverse strand, counting down.
AAACCTTGGGTTACTTGCGTGCGATAAAAAGCCATCATCAATGGATCAGAGCTTACTCAAGCTGCCATGACAACCAAACGGAAAAGAGTGATTTATTCACCCTAATGGGTGAAATAAGCCGGTGTTTGAGGAATATGAGCCTGTTCTAAAGGTGCGTTCAGTCTTCAGTGACTATAGTGGCTTAAATTAGCCGTAATTAGTCACACTTTTTGGTCGCTTCATCACTTCATTGCTTCAGTGACGTGACTAGCGGGGAATATTATGAATAAAATGTCAAAACTTTCAGAGAAGAGTGTTAAGGTTCATTAAAGTGTTCAGAAATGGTGTTCAGATGGGCGGGGCCAGGTAGAAACTCAGGGTTTCTTCGATAAAACCTGCCAGCGACCAGGTTTAGTTCACGGACAATGTTGCCAGGGTAACATACTCAGAGAAGAACATACCTCGCGTTTAGGAATGGGATACTCAGAGTTTCCCTCATTTGAGCCTGAACATAATCAAAGTTTGAACATAACCCGCTTTATGGAATACCCCTCTGTTGAGAAACGCTGATGTTTTTCTAACTAACAATTGATTTCCAAGTGTGTGGGAGGGCATGTTGTAATGTAGGGATGGAGAACCCAAATGAGTTCAGACCCTGAAAATGGCATGTGTTTAACATAAGAAAATGAGAGCAGGTACTAAGACAAATTCATTGTGAAAAACCTCCAGCAGACAAACTGATGGAACTAATACATAACAAGCAGCAGACTACGAGCATGTCAGAAGGGTTATATGAAGATGAAACCCATACCTGCCAAGTATCCTGTTTTGGCTGGGAAACTCCTGTATTTTATCCCTCTTTCCCGCCATCGTCCTGTATTAGTATTTTCCCGTAAATATCCTGTTTTTAATGTAATAATAATTAAAAGATGCCTTATTAACTGAACGCCGTCACTAGCCTCGCGAGAACTACCACCTGAAATGCCCTGAGTGGCAGTTCTCGCGAGATTAGTGCCGACAGCGGCAACAAACCCGGAAACAACTCAGAAAATAAAAGAAAAGAGATGATGAATGAAGATGTTCCGACAAAAAAACTAAAAAAAACTTGTATACATACCTTAGAAAATGAGACAGAGAGTATACCTTCCTAAAGAGCAGCAGGATGTGACACAGTTACACGTTCTGTTAGATTAATAACTGAGATTTTAGTGTCTCCAACAGCGGAAGGAACGACGTAAGTCACCATAAAAAATCAGCCAGTCACAAAAATACACTCCTTTCATATATATATATATATATATATATATATATATATATATATATATAATAGCTTATTCTGTATCAAAATATAGTGGATTTCTGAGTCCAGAAATTCTGAGCCCAGACCTTCCCCACAACAAGCTACACTACAGAACTCACTCACACGTGCTGTCCTTTACAGGAGAAAAAGCCAAAAGTGGCACACATTGTGCAGCTGTTTGTTAATAAATGTGCATGTGCAGCGTTTTGCATCAGCAAATTTAACTCAGAATTGTCTTTCTGGTAAGATTTCATTTGTCATAAAATGATCAAGATTTATATCATATATCACCATTTTGAGAAAAAATATTGAGATATGAGTTTTGGTCCATATTGCTCAGCCCTAGTAAGAATGTTCACAGCATTTCAATGTTAATAAAGGTCGACCTACCAGATTCTAATCACATAATTGTATTTAGTAAGTGGTTGACAAGTGGCTATTTTAGATTTATTGTACACCTGTCTTAAAATATAAGGGACACTGGAGCTTGGTTGGGGTGGTGGGACTGCTCGTCGCAGGCGCCTGATCTTCAAATTCAAAACTTGACAGATATTATGAAACCTGCAGGGGAGCTAATGGCAGCAGCACAACACAACAGACTTATAGAGAGTAATAAGACAAGAAATAAACTTGTTTGAATTAAAGTCACACAGAAGTTACTGAACAAAAAACATCAAAATTACACAAAACAAGAAAAGATAACTAAAGGTAAAACATTTACCTCAAACCTATTATACAGATTTAGCACCACAGCTAGGCCTCTTCAAAAGAAGGGGAATAACTTCATAACAGTACTGTTATTAAGTCACATTAGCACAAATAAATTAACTATGTTAATTTATGCACAGCTGCTACTCTCACAATAAAGCCTGGCTCTACTTGACAGGAACAGACGAGAACACAGAGGTGAGGTTTATTGTGACCCAAAGTGGAAAAGTCTTTACAGCTGCTGTGGCTGAAATAAAAAAAAAAAAATCCACTTGAATAAATCACTTCAAACTAATTCAAAGGCTGCACTTCACTTTACTGCTCAGTGAGTCATTTAAGTGGAATCCTATATATTGCACAGACATGACCTATGTAACCTCTATGTGCTGTGTTAGGTTTCTATTTTGTTTTTACATGTTTGTCCTCACCATATTTGGTGATGATAAATGAATCACAGTAACTGTGGGATTACCTGCCTTTTCACATTAGTCACACCATGCAAAACTAACAGTCCAGCAAGGGGAAATAACAGCTTCTAACATGTTCACACTTTGTCTATTAAACAATACATTCAATAGTTACTGCCGCAGACCTGCCTGTGTGGGGCTTATCTTGTTTTAACAGCGCAGTCCAGATTCACAATACATTTATTTTCCAGCGAATTAACACTATGAATAATACATAGGTCCGATAAGGGCTTTTTGTTTCAGAGAGTGTTTGTGAGACTGAGGAAATGTGGAGGCATTTTCTATTGTTAGCTTGTTTGGCTATTTAACAGTGGATCTGATGAACATGTCAGGCCCTGCGGCTGGGGTAAGTGAGCCAAGGCTCTATGTTCAGAGTCAGTGGGGTGATGGGGCAAGGGCTACGCTGAAAACCTCAATAGATTTAATAGTCATTAGCTGTTGGTTTTAATTAGTCCGACTTAAACTTTTGACCTGTTCACATAAACTGAGCAGAACTGTGTACAAATGAACTGCAGGTTTATAGAGGACCAAGTCTGCCATAATTAAAAATAAACAAATAAATACATTTCTTAATACCTGAATATATATCCCATAAATCAATCAATCACTTAATACTTAATATCTAAATATATGCCATAAATGCCATTTTAATTTATTTATCTTTTTTATTCATTCATTCCTTCTTTTATTCATGCATGCACAATTGTTACATGTTATACAGATTAGAGGGCTGTTCACACTGGCTGAACTTTTCCCCTATTGGTTGATCAGCGAGTTCAGCTGTAGCAGGCAGGAGCCAACACAGGCAATCCCACTTCAAGTCAGGAGATTGCTACAGAGCTGATGCGCTCAGATGATGTGGCCGGATGTAACACTGTCGGTCAGGACTATTTACTTTTTGCAGTGGAAAACCTGACATTTGGCGTCGTACACCGACACAAGCATTGGCACTCAGATATTTGGGTATATGGATGATGAGGTACATTGCCTGACCGTGTCTGTCTCTCCGTGGCCATGTTTTGTTGGTCTTGACTCGGGAGTGAAGAATGTCTAGTAAGCTAGAATACAGACATTACATGGTGTCAGAAGTGACTCACATGCTCCGAAGACGTCACCGGAATGGCGAAGTTTAACTCACCGAGTGAGTTTAAGTTTGACCGTCCTGCCGACTGGCTGGAATAGTTTTCCCGATATCGGCTTGCAACAAAACTGAGCAGAGACTACGGCGATATTCAAGTGAGTGCGCTGATTTATTCAATAGGGAGCAAGGCTGAAGAGATATTTAGCTTGTTCGACTTTGCAAACGAAGACGAGAAGAAAAACTGTGATGTGGTGCTTAGGAAGTTTGACGAGTACTTTATTCCCCGCCGTAACGTCATACATGAGCGGAATTGCTTCTATCAGCGCGGTCAGCAGCTGATAGCAGTACATCCGTGTTTTGTACGACCTGGCAGAACATTGTGAGTTTGGCGGAAAGCGGGATGAGCACATCAGGAATCGCCTTATCGTAGGCATTCAAGATAAAGAGCTATCCCGTAAGAGCCGACTTACCTTTACAAGAAGTAATTGAACAAGTTCTGCAGGCAGAGGAGATTAACAAACACGTAAATCTGCAGTCCAGTACACCAGAGGCCATGGTGGTTAACATGGTGCAGCGACAGAGCGGACCTCAAACGGACAGACCACCTGGGCGCTACCGCCCATCTCCAGAGCCAGAAAGCCACCGGAGCACTCACAAAATGGAGGGCTGCGGCAGGTGTGGTAAGCCCAAGCATTCAGACATGAAGAAATGTCCTGCATTCAAAAGCAAATGTAACAAGTGCCATAAACTAGGACATTGGGAGCGTGTGTGTCGCTCTAAGGCAGTGAGAGAAATCACTGAAGAGGCGGGGGAGACATATTTCCTCGGAGAAATGGACAATATAAATGAAAAGGACAAATGAACAGTAGACTTGGAAATAAACAATGTGCTAACAACATTTAAAATATACACTGGTGCAGCTGTTACAGTCATCAATCAGAGTACATACAAAATGATGAAGATAACAACTGAACTGCAACCACCCAGCAGCAGGTTTGTGAGCCCAGGGGGAGATCTCACATGCATGGGACTCTTTGTGGCTACGACAAAGTACAAAGAGAAGCAGTACACATTCAATGTTTATGTAATGGATGGAAAAGTTAGCTGTCTACTGGGACGTCATGAAGCAGTGGACTTGGGCTTGGTAAAAAGAGTGAATGAGGTCAGAACAGTTTTTGGCTCGAGTGGACTGCTGAACACGGAGCCAGTGAAGATACTTCAACAGGAAGGTGCCCAGCCATACGCAGTGCATACAGCCCGATGGATCCCTCTCCCTCTTGTTCGTGAAGGAGGAGTTACACCAAATGGAGAGTGAAGGCATCATTGAAAAGGTAACTCAACCAACAGAGTGGTGTGCAGCCATGGTGCCGGTGCTCAAGCCCAACAGGCAGGAAGTGCGCTGTTCTGCGGATCTCAGGAGGCTTTAATTGCATAGTAAAGCGTGAGAAATATGTCCTGCCCACCGTTGAAGAAATTCTTCTCAGAGTGTTTACTTCACTAGACACAGTTAGTGGGTTTAACCAGATACCACTGCACAAAGACAGTCAGAAGCTCACATTTATCACTCCGTTAGGGAGGTATGCTTTCCGACGCCTCCCATTCGGGATCACAAGCGCACCAGAGATTTTCCAGAGGAGACTGTTAATGAGAATCATGCACTTCTGTGCTGTTGCAGAGTATGCACGAGGCAAAACTTTAGCAGTAGCCGATGCTCTATCTCGGGGTCCAGAGCAGTGTTTTGAAGACCAGGCTTTCCATGATGAAAATGCACCACATATAGATGTAGTCATGAGCCATGTACCAGCAACGCCTCAGAGAATCAGAGAAAGTACTGCTATTGATCCACAGCTACAAACTGTTCGCAGTTTTATCAGATCAGTGTGGCATAGTACATAGACAATGTTCTTAGAGTCAGTCAGAGACTTCTATGATGTGAGAGGAGAGTTATCTGAACTAGATGGCTTAATAATGAGAGGGAACCGTATTGTGATTCCTGTTAGCGTGAGAGAAATGGTCTTAGTCAGAATCCATGATCGGCACCAGGGTTTAACTAAATGTAGAGAAGAGCTTTACAGTCCGTATGGTGGCACAAAACGAGACAGGACATTTCTATGAAAGTGCAATTGTGTCAATATTGTACGGAAAATAGACACACACAGAGAAAGGAGCCCTTAATCCCAAGTACACTCTCATCCAGGCCATAGCAGAAGGTAGCAATAGACTCTGAGTTCAAAAAGCAGAACTACTTAGTTATATCTGACTACTTTTCTAGATTTTTGGAAATACTCCACATACCCACAACTACTAGCAGCCAGGTTGTAACTAGACTTAAAGCTACTTTAAGCAGGCACACTTCTACAATCACAGGAACGGAGTGCAGTGCCTCCCTACACTCGTCCGGGAGACCCAGTGCTTACAAAACTGGATGGACAGAAACGATGGATTATGCCAGCTGTTGTTCTGCAAGCTCCACACCCTCCACACTCAAGTGGTTAGCTCATGTAACTGCACCAGAAACAGCTTTGAGCGGTTCAGAAGTTGTGCTCTGAATGCAAACCAAGGTGATAAAATGATCACCTATCATCCACTTATTCGGACCGTCCAGGACTAAACTGGTTTGAAAGCACCCTCAGTGAATGTTTATGTGACCACAGCTCTTCAACAATGTCGCACTGTTTAACTGATGTGTACAGTCTTGCTGTGAGCATTCTCAGTGTTCCCATCATTTCCACTACTGCTTAAGATAAAGAAGAGCCTACCTAATGAGGAAAGAAGGATAAACTCTGCTGAGCTTCGATTAAATGCAACAGATCTCCAACCAATGGGCTTCAGCTCAGAAGCTGAACAATGGAGACTTGGTATGGATCAAAAACTAGGGACATAGGAAGGAATGGCTTTTTATATTCATCGATTCATTTTCTGACCTGTTTTCAGTTTCGCGAGGGTCTGCTGGTCTCAAAGGGAATTAGGCGAGGGTACACCCTGCACAGGGCACCAGTCCATCACAAAGGTACACAACCACTCACACTCACTCTTATGGGTAATTCCAAGACTCCAATCACCGTAACAGTCATGTTTTTGGATTTAGGGAGGAAGCTGGAGAACCCAAAGGAAACCCACGTAGCACGGGGAGAGACTGCAAACTCCACACAGAAAGGACCCAAGTATCTACCTCAGGGCTTGAACCCAGAACCTTCTTGCTGTGAGGAGGATGCGCTAACCACTAATCCACAGTTTGGGTTTTTTTTAACATTGCTTCTGTGTTATATGTTGTCTTTGTTCATGCTCCACTGAAATTGCATTTAGAAATTAACAATATTTGTTAATACTCATCAGCAATGCTAGATCCTGATGACCTGTATGTTTTAACAGTATATTGTGATTTACAAATATATGGCCAACCCTGCTTAACATTTTTCACTGATTTCCTGTAAATGAGGCAAAGCAAGGCAAATTCATTTGTATAGCGCATTTCATACACAAGGCAATACAATGTGCTTTTGGGGGGATTTCTGTCAGAAGAATGTTACAATAGTCCAATCTGCTGGAGATTAAAACATGGACCAGCTTCTCCTGATCTTTCTTACCCACTAAACTTTTCACTCAGGAGATGTTATTTAGGTGGTAGGAGGCTGTTTTTGTGATTAATTTTATCTGACTGCTGAATGTCAGACCTGAGTCAATCAGAACACCAAGACTTGGTCTTTAGCTTTTAGGCAAAGCAAGGCAATGCAAATTTATTTGTAAAGCGCATTTCATACACAAGGCAACTCAATGTGCTTTACATGATCAAAAAGTGCAACAGAAAACATTCAACAGCTTAAAATCTATAACAACATTAAAGTCGGCAAAAAAAAAGAAAAAAAATTAAATGATCAACAACATGACCAAAAATCTCCCTCTCAATCATACGCAGTAGAGAAAAAGAGTGCCTTTAACTTTGATTTAAAAATATTCACATTAAATGCTGACTTTATCCAAAGTGAAGTCAGCATCACCATAAATGCAGCATCACCATGTTTACCAGGGCTGCCATGTTTCAGAAAATGACAAGAGTGAGATTTTAGTGACCTGATGCGTTCCGGCGAAAAAAATGTGGCCTTTTTTAACATCGCTTTGGCCTGTTTTAACATTTATTTATACCTTAAGACATTTTCATTCAAATCATTTAGACTGTTTTAAAGAGTTTTACCAATAAAACAAACCAATTCACTTACTTAAAATCATCACCCTAAATGGGAAAAAAGGAATAAAACATCATTTAAGACAGGGCAATTTATCAAACTTATTTCCTGACACCACAAGGTCTTGTGCCCTGGCAGGACACAGTGATTAGGAGAGGGTGTTTAAACTAATGTCCTTGATTTTTTTTTTTAACTAAGAAACAAGCAAAGTCAATAAAAAAGATAAAGCAAAAAAAGAAACACAATACACAACTGCTTTTTAGGAGTTCTTTGGATGTGTTCTGAGTGCCTCTAAAAGCACCCTGTGCACTTAAAATTGCAACTCAGGAATCTCCAATGAATTACTGAAATGAGTGAGCACCGAGCACGACGAGTTTCAAAATCCTGGAGGTGCGCGACAAGGTGACGCGACAGCACGGGTTGCACGGTGATGTCATTTTTTATGCTTGCACAATTATAGATGGGTTTCCACTCCCATGATCCCCTGCATACATCGCCATCTTGTGTGGCACTGTAACCTTACCAGGTAACCCAAATCACCAATTTTACCTGATTTTAGCCATGCGTCATGCCGCATACATGCACTGTGTGGGGTTGCTGAAACAGAGCAAAGCCAGGGGAATGTTATAAGATAGTTTTAATGCATTTTGAAAATAATAACTAGTCAAGGAGAACAAACAGAACGTCTGTCCAGGGAACGGAGAAACAAATGGCTAGCCATCATCAACAGGAAAGCTTTTCGACCCACAAAACCGACACTATAAAGTCTGTAGTGATCATTTCATCACAGGTAAGTATATATTATACATGCATCTCTTGTCGGCTCGCCGAGATGTTATGATTTTTCATATGAATACACAACTTGTATGTTTACGTTATCGTTCCAGCTGCACGTCATTGGAAAGCTACAATTCCTGCGATTGAAACCATATAAACCATTTAACGATCCAACAACCACAGCCAAAGGTATCAATGCTTCTGTCAGATCAATTGAAAAGTACAGTAATACATCATCTTACCATTGAAGACCAGGTGAAAAACAACATTCCTGTTGTGCTTGTCAAAGGTCCACACACACCCGTCACTATAAGCCTCCAAAGACTTGTATGCTTTCATTTCATCCAATTTGTAGGCACTTACACTGTTCTCCAGATAGTTTACAATGTCTGGACACAAAACGGCTGAAAACGTAACTACATCAGACACCTATTGTCCTTTCTCAATCTCGTATGGATCTTTGTTGTCGATTTTACTCAACTTCTGTAAATACCTCGTTTTGCAAGTTGCATTCATTATCTCTGTAGATTGTTTGTTTATCTTGGCTATCCTTATCCGGTTTTGAAAGCTTCTGGGGACAAAAATGTATCGTGTCAGAATGGAAACAATGAAAGCTGCCACACAAAATGGCGGACTACGGAATTGTGGGATTTTTGTGGCATCATCAGAAACCCGATTTGATTGGTTAATTAGTCACACAGGAGCAGGGGTGATGCAGCTCATCCTGCTACAATTTGAACATTTTTCAGTAACATGGCCTCATCATCTGGTTTTTGTGTAGTTAGATGCTAGATCATAGGTGGAGTTTGAGATTCTTGCCGGGGGGCCAGCAAAAAATAAATAAAAATAAATATATACAGTATATCGTAAGTTTCGAGTTTCGCTTCACAAATAAGGAATGAAGACAAATGTACCAATCAGATTGTTTTTTATTATTATTGTTATTTCTCATTTCTCTAACATAAGTTTTCAAAGCTGTATTATGGACCTGCCAAAAATGAATCCATAATGCAGCTTAAAATGTTCAGCACCCACTGTAACTTAAAGAATGAGAGAGTAAAGTTGCTCAAATTAAGCAGTGTTGTTATTCATTATGTTCTACATGATATATCAATGATACATGTGCGTTAATATGGGAGATACGCTTTAACATGGAGGCGGGACACACTTGCTGGCACTTGTAAATCACTCAGTTAAACAACAGGCTTAGACAAAATGATTAAAAGCATTGAAAAGTCCAACAACGTAGAAGATGGAATTAAAAGTCTTTAACAACGTAATGCCACCTTCGCTGAATGTCTACGTCAAGGGGATGCCGATTTTGTCGCGGGGGAGGCAGGGGAGGGAGGCGGGCGAGTAGATTGGGCAACAACCTCTCAATCCACCGCTTTATATCCACAGCACTGAGCTCAGGGTTTGCTCGTTCTCTTTTTCAGTCGACTTGTTTTCTCAGTGCATAGACTTATGAGTCTATGGAGCATTTGTAGTGTCCTCCATGTTGTAAACATAGCTCTGAGCTGCTATGGGAAGCAGGAGGGTCAAAAGTCATCAGCAGGTGCTTACTTGATTTTATTTTGTGAACCCTTGAATTTTATATAGCCATTTTTATCATTTCCCAGTCACTGTGTTTCTAGGCACTTAAAATATTTGTATATTATGTCAATTTTGAATGAATTTGGGAAAACTTAAAATAAAACTTTTGATCACCCCAGCTCCCCCCCCCCCCCCCCCCCCCCCCCCCGCCCCAAACTCTGTGTATGTGGTAGATTGTTACTTTACTATCCAACAATATATATGAACGAAGTTGATGTTTTAAAATCACTGTATTTGAGCTTGATGTTTGGGGTCGCTAAACTGTGAGGCCTGGTTGTATTTCCAGAATCACAAGACGGCCCACGGCTCATTCTCTTTGATTCCTTGGAGGGCTTTATTTCATCTCCGAGAGCTGTTTTATCTTGCTTCCTGTTTTTATCTTCTCATGAAACTGACACCTGCTCACACAGAGACACACATTGGCATGAGATCCCAATGAAGTGTCTAAATATGGTGAACAAAAGGTCTGCAGGGAAGTGAAAGGAGAAGCGGAACAAAAAACAAATAAGTAATGAAATTATAACAAGACGGGGAGATAGAGAGAGCCGCACAGAGAAAGACTAAGGCTGTCACAATGGTGAGGAACAATCATGACGCGTCAATGGAAAAAGAGAGGTGGTGGAGGGCGAAGGGGGGTAGGCAGAGAACTATCGGACAATAGAGCTGGTGACAGGAGCACAATGGCTGCAGTGTTTTCAATTAGACATTATCTCATAGACAGAGTGGCAAGTCTCATTGTGCAAGGGGGCTATTTCAGGGCTGCCTTTGTGTTTGGGGTAGTGCCATACCCCCACCTCATCACTCCCTCCAGCTCTCCTCAATCCTCCTCCCTCCCCTGTCTGTCCTCGCCCCCGCAGAGGCCCTGTTATCTTGCACAGGACTAGTGTGTACGTGTGTGGGCCTTTCAGGTCGCTTGCTGGTTGCTTTTCATCAGGAAAGGACGAAGTGTTGTCAGTTAGGTTGAGAGATGGATGTGACAAAAATATGGAGCATAGTGGATCATAACCTTCACAGTCCTAGATGCTCTGCTAAAGGTCAATTGCACCACTGGTTAGCATAAGCCAAATTTTGTCACACAGCTGGTTTTCTGTAGAATATTCTTGTGCATCAGCCAATCAGGTCATTGGTCACACTTTACAACCAATGGACCCCCTACAACCAAACACACACACATCTCTCCAAAATGTCCTTTGTAATTTTCGTTTACTGCATTTTTTATGAAACATTAATGGGACTATGACTTGTTAAAAATTCATTTGAACAAAAATTAAAAAAATAAAAAACTAAACTATAATTTATTGGAAATTCAATAAAAAGTTACTTTCAAAATGTAATACATTACATATTAGTAGTTACTGTCATTTAAAAGTAATTAGTTACATTACAACATTACTGTTTCTGAATTGTAATTTGTTACACTACTTTCACCAAAATAATCGCAGAAGTATGACTCGCATTCTAAAATGCTAAAATCTAGTTTATTGCAGCTGATTTCATATCCAGTGGAGGGTGATGTGGTATAGCATAATGACTGTGTAGGCTACTAACAACTTAATATAATAAGCACAGTGACGGCTCATGGCGCAATACAATAAACAACAATGACCGTCAGAATCACAAAAGCAGACAAAGTAAAAGTTTGGTAAGTTATGATAAAGATATTGTAAATATTTAAAGTCTAGGTCTATTCATATGAAACACAATAGAGCTAGAAACATCTATAATGTGACCCTATAGCCTTATCACATGACAAGATGCACAATCTCTTTTAATTAAAGCTCACAGCACAAAACTGGCATGCCCTGGGAATGGTAACCTTTTAAATGTTGCATGTTAATTTACAATATCTGTTGGCTTTTTTAGTGCGCTGTTTTTTACTGCCGCTAACATGTCAACCAATAAAATTGTAACACTATTATATATGAGCGCCCAACACAAACCAGTCACGAGATAACATGACCACAGGTGAAAATGTAACACTATTTTCTGAGCCCTCAATACAAACCAGTCATGAAGTCCATAAATAGAAACAATAACTAAGCGCAAAAACAATCCATGGAAATGTATCGTTTTCAACTGCCGTCAATATGACGGCGGCGGCGGCTCTGGTCAGCTCTGCTGTTGTTTTTAGCTGCCAGCTAGCAGCATTTCTACTTTGAATGTCTCTACAAAAAACACTTTTAAACCAAAAATTTCTACACCCCACATTTAACAGCAGGAATATCTGATCTGTATGAGCCTCAGTCTCAGCCATACGCTGGTGTCACGTACTGAGTTTGTGTCGCTGTTTGTAATAATAAGATGCTAGATAGCCGCATGACCCAGTGACCATACTGTATGGTATGGTACCTCTCTCTATGACAACGTTAGCTTACCTTGTTATTGCTGGTGTTGGTGGGGATTTTGCCGAGAAACTTTTTAAAAGCTGGTGATTCCACTGATGACCGAGGCTGCATATCCTCCACCACATACTCTTCCACCAGTCTCCTCACTTCTCTTGGTTCTAGTAACATGGCAGACAAGGAGAAACTTAATTTCTGCTGCTTAGTTTGACTCTTTTCCGCACTTTTGTCCTCTGCTCTCTTTCTCTTCGCCACGTCTGCATCGCTCTCTGTCAATTTGGTGTTAGCCTGGGACCGGCCCAGATGTTTCTTCAAGTTACTGGTGCTGTTTTTCACATCACATGTTAAAATGCGTTGTAACGCGCGTTACTGAGATTTGTAACGAATATATTATGACCGAAATTTTATTAGTAATGCGTTCCATTACTGCGTTACAGCAAAAAGTACTACAAAATTGCAATGCGTTACTCCCACCCTGTTGATTACATCAAATCTTTTGTGTATTTACAAACAATACCACTGTTAGGTTATATCTTACATCAGAATCAGAATCAGAATCAACTTTATTGGCCAAGGGTGTATGAATACACACGAGGAATTTCTTTTGGTGACCTGTGCTCTCTCAGGTAGTGTAACATTAAATAATAACAATCAACTAGAATAAAGAAAAATAAATAAAAAAAAAGAAGTATAAACATAAATATAAGAGTAGTTAGACTAATATGTGCAAACTAAATAAAAATAACAAGATAATAATAATAGTAATAATAATAATAATAATAATAATAATAATAATAATAATAATAATAATAATAATGAAATAAAATAAAAATACAATAATAATAATAATAAGATAATAGTGCAGTAGTGCAGGTGAACATTTAAATGAAAAAATTATGTCCATGAACATTTCGCAGTGACAGGTTGTTCCAGGGTTGTTATGTTTAGTTCCAGGTTATTTCACAGTAACAGAAACAGGTCTGACACTCTATGACTGTTTAGAGTTGATCAGAATGACAACCTGGGGGAAGAAACTGTTTTTATGGCGGGTAGTTTTGGCGTACAGTGATCTGTAGCGTCTGCCGGAGGGGAGGAGTTTGAACAGATTGTGTGCAGGGTGTGAGGGATCTGCAGTGATGCTACCTGCCCGTTTCCTGACCATGGACAGGTATAAGTCTTGGATGGAGGGCAGATCAACACCAATGATCTTTTCAGCAGTCCTGATTATCCTTTGTAGTCTGTGTCTGTTTAGTTTGGTTATAGATCCAAACCAGACAGTGATGGAGGTGCACAGAACAGACTGAATGATGGAGGTGTAGAACATGATCAGCAGCTCCTGGGGCAGGTTGAACTTCCTCAGCTGATGCAGGAAGTACATCCTCTGCTGTGCCTTTTTCCTGGTTGTGTCTATGTGGGAGGTCCACTTCAGGTCCTGTGAGATTGTGGCTCCCGGTCCAGTCCCGAAGGGTCTACACTGCCGACTGGAGCTAAAAACCCACCCGGTTCTTTATGGTAAATGGAAATGGACTTGATTTATATAGCGCTTTATCCCCACACTGAAGCAGTCTCAAAGCGCTTTACATATCAGCTCATTCACCCAATCACTCTCACATTCACACACCAATGGGACAGGACTGCCATGCAAGGCGCTAGTCGACCACTGGGAGCAACTTAGGGTTCAGTGTCTTGCCCAAGGACACTTCAACACATAGTCAGGTACTGGGATCAAACCCCCAACCTCTCGATCAGAAGATGACCCTCTACCACCTGAGCCACGGTCGCCCAGTTGCATGAGGAGGACTTACACTTGTTCTTTTACACTTACAGTATAATGAAGCTGAAGTCATGGAATAGAGTTGACACTATTTATCACAAACACGGTTTACAAGTGAGAAAGAGACGGTGGCCCCGTGAGGTCCTTCACCCGTGAGTTCCGGAAGCCAAAAAAGAAGAATCCTGGCTTCTCCCTGGCTTTTGTGTTCTTCACACCTCCTCGTCCACTGGGCCCCCCGCCCCTCTGAGGTAACCTGTTGTCAGCAACCAATGTGTCGTGTAATGGGTGTCCAACGCGTTGTAACATTACCTTATGTGATGGTAAGTGTACTGCACAAATAATGTCCCTGAATATCCCTCACCACGATTGGTTGATAAATGGAATGGGCGGAGGACAGGTGATAATTTCATCACCTTGGATTTGCTTTGTTTGCGTTCAGAGCGCAATTTCTGATCTGCTGCAAAAGAGCCTCTGGTGCAGTTGCTTGAGGGGGGTGGTTACCAGAGTAGAGACTTCTTTAGGCAAAGAAACAGAACAATAATGGCTCAAAGCGCACACTAAGAGTGTGCAGAAACTTCTATGTCCTCCGTTTATTCTTTCACAACATTCAACAATGGAGCAGTAAAAAGTTGCTGTGCTTTTGGTGGTTTTGCGCAGTCACCAGCTGTCCTAATCACCCACAATACTGCACACTCTACGTCATCGCTGATACTTCCTGTGTTTGATCCGCTCCGTGAGCGTTTGTGTTCACAGCGCTGCTAATCACTCTAGGCTTCGATTAGAAACTCACCTAGACTGCCAAAACCATCCGCTCTAGAATTCGCCTGTTTGATCACTTTGTTTGCATGTTCACACCACCCAAACAAGGCGGAATATCAAAGCAAAAGAATCCGAAGAGCGTTTTAACCACTAAGCTTGTGAAATAGGCTGCAGACACACATGACTAGTTTAGCAAAATAACCAGCCTGATACTGTGTAGTGTTGGTTTCTCATACAACATAAATCTATGCTTTATATTGAAACAGCCTATCAGTCCTGTGCCTTTGCTGTGCATGTATTGGGTCCTTGTTGGAAGTAAAACTATGACATGAACTCTGGTGTCTTTGTGTTTCTCTATTGAGAATCTTCAAAATGTTTTCTCTCACAAGAGAATGACAGTAGATTTTGTCACCAGTTATAACTTAATGAAAATCTGCTGTGGTCCTCCACTATGAAGCTAAACAAACCCATCTGGGATATTTCTACATTACCTGACCAAACATTTGCAATTCGAGAGCAGCTGTACAACAAAGCTGGTTTCCAATCTGGATCAGTGCGCGCTCAAGTAAAAAGGGCACTGGTTTTCGGCTTCTGACATATCACAAACACAGAGAAACCGTGTAAAGCAGCCTATGTAATCATGGAGGAGCAAACAATTATTCTTAAAATATAGGAAATTGACAACTCTGTTAATGCATAAACTTGTAAGATTTTACAATAATAATTCAGACAATAAACGGACAGCAACTTGCAGTCAGTTTTACTTTATTTCGGCACAGATAATTCCACACTCTGACAGTACGCATTCCATTAATCCATGTTTTTGCAGTTAGAAGTAAAGTATTTTTAAGGATTTCAAGCATTGTACATTGTTTTTAAATTACACAGCTTATATTATCTTACCTATTATTGCATCAAATTCATCTTTGATTGAATGTATTGGCAGGTGGCAGGTGGCCAAAACCACAAATATGGTAAAGTATGTAAGTTTTTTTTTTTTTTTTTGCATCATTTGGTCAAAAATCCATAATCATCTTTGAGCATATTGTAATCCAAAATGTTCCGAGTGGACAGTAAATCTCTTCTCCTTCTCCTGGCCCTGTAAATGAAGTTTAGAAATCCAGGAACGTGATGCTGGATTTCAACCAATCAAAGATCTTTCCTCAAACACTCATGCTCCATGAGCTGTTTTGGGCGTTACTATTGGCTGCTCGGCTAAAGTCAGGTGCGTTCACGTACCCTCGGTAGTAAAAGTGTAATGGCGTTAGTTCCAGCATCGCGGCATTGAACACAACAATTACGCGGCATAGCAAACAGAAAAAGGCAACAGTTTAAAGGCACAAATATATGTGGAAGGAACAGACCGGTTTGATCTCCGTGACTGCACAGGGTCCGGTGCACACACCGGTGTCAGAGAGAGATTAAGAACAGACGTGATAAATGGCATTTGTCGGATGGACGAACCAGGTCTTGCCAACTCGCTCCACCCCATCCAGATGCTGCTGACCTAAGCCCGGAAAGCTCTCAGCCTGTGCAGAGGGTGGCCCTTGGCGTCAGTCCCGAGCATGTCTCCCCTTCCGGGGTCCCATGTCAGTCGCCGTGCGCCGGCCCTCACTCTCGTTGCACTGTGGGGCCTCGAGCTCTCCTTCCAACCCGCACACATTTTGGACTCCTTGACCATCTCCACAGGCCAGTCAACTTCAGGCCATTCGTAGAACTCTGTGCCTTGTTGCCACCCAGACACTTTGTTGAGCCCTTTCAGGGTTTCTCCCTTTATAACGACGTCCGCTGCATCAGGACTGACCTCAGTCTACCTCCAGTCTTCCACTGGTCCAGCCTTCTGGATCTCGCCAACGTGATTGGGTAATGCCAGAGGTTTCGGGCCAGGCTCAGAAGGCCTCCCACTTCAGTCTGATAGGACCCACAGTTTTAAGGGAGAAGCCTTCTGCCTTCAGCGGGTTATCCATTCCTCCAGGGGGCAAACTAGTTGTAGCTGCAGTAGCTCCCACTTTGGTCTGATAGGACCTGCTGCTTGGGGGAGAAGCCTCCCGCTTTTAAGAGTCTTTCCTTTTCTCTGGAGGGCTGACTGGTCGTGGCCCCAGCTGCAGCCCCAGGCCTTCCACTGGTTCCCCGACGTTCATTGAGGTCCTTGTGAGATGCCGAGGTGCCCTCCACGCAGCTGTCTTCCATCAGGACCCGGTGCTCTCCCACTGGGGCTGAAACCTGGGGAACGTTTGCGGTTTCAAGCCCCAGAGGTCACCTGGAATTTGCTAGGTTCTGTTGGATCCACGAGAATCTCCCTGTACACTCTTGAAGCCGTTCTCAATGGACGCGCAAAGTGGGTTTTAGACCTGTTTACCTGCAGGTCTATCACATCAAAGAGGCCGGGATGAGTTCCACCGTTGGTCTTTCCCAGGAGTCCATCCAAGAGGACGAGGTTTCCTACCTTTTTTATTGTGGAACCAGACAACCCTCCCCATGGCCGATCAACAAGTCAATCTCCTTGGGGCGGACCAAGTCTTGATGTGCAACCTCTGGGAAGAATCTCTTCAGTCGCTGTGGCGTGACAGCCCGGGTCACCTTTGCGATGCTTTCTAGACCGTAGCAGATGAGCTTATGTTCCAACACCGAACCTTTGGGACTCCTTACCCGCAGCCTCAGAGTGTACCTTTTGGTGACAACTGTCTCCTCCATCTCTCCGATTCATTGAACGATCAACTTAATGTTCTCGCCATTGAGCCCAAGACGCTTTGCGGCTTTATTGGAGATATAATTGGTATCCGAAGCGAGATCAATTAAAGTACCAGATAGACTACCAGAGTTTGTCGTTGCCTTTAGCAGTATCATTATGACAGGGTATTCCTTTGGTTCGTGACAAGTGCGAGTGCATACGGTTGTCGAGACCTTGTTTGAGAAGGCTTTTTTGTACTTTGTTTCCAGCTCTGGAGGCAGTTCAGCGAGGAACTTTTCCTTATCGGTCAGTTCCAAACCTCCTGCTTCCACTTTCGCCTTGCTTCGGTCTTCATTATCCTTTGGCTTTTTCTTGTTCTGGGGTCTTGGACAGAGCAAGTAGTTTTGATCTGAGGACACTTCTTTCCGACAGTCGTCTCTTGAGCAAAGGTATCTTTTTGTGCAGCTTTCATCATCACCATGGAGGAGTAAGCACTGGAAACATGTTCTTGCTTTCTTTTGCTGAGCTTTCTTGCTCGTTAGATTAAGCTTCCTGAAGGCCTTACAGGCAAATTGTTACGGAGCGGGTAAGAGCTCAGGTGCAGATGACAAACCACACGAAGTCAGAACAGAATTAACTGCTCTGTTAAGTAAACTAAGGGAGCAGGCAAGATCTGGGGTCCGCTGAAAGCTGCAAAGCTTAACTGAGTGTCCAGGGAGTCAGGGCTGCGGGTGAGGATGGCAGGCAGACAGACGAGCAGGCACAGGCAGAGGCAAGACGGGGCAAAGCAGAATATCCAGGCAGGTATGAGGGGGAAGCCTCAACGACCCAAACAGGTGGTGGCAGGCAGGCAGACAGACGAGCAGGAACAGGCAGAGGCAAGACGGGACAAGGTGGAAACTGGAGGGTGCAGGTCTGAGTAGCTCTGGGTTGCAGACGATCTGGCCCCGACTGCTGATCAGGGTGTCGCCTTTATGGAGCTCTTGATTATATCCTGCAGGTGGAACTTATCAGCAGTCAGGCCAATCACTCACAGCACCACTGAAAAACAGAAAAGAAAAGAAAAACAGGGAAACAGCGCCCCTAAGTGCCCCCCCCCCCCCCCCCCACGTCCCAGACGACCAGGGTGCAGGTGGTGGAAATCCCGGATGAGCGCTGGATCCTCAGTCCGGCCACGAGTAACCCATTTCCTCACTTCTGGACCATAGCCCTCCCATATGGAGGAGCAGGCGAGGCCGAGGAGCAGGACTCTGGCAGCCTCCCATGAGGCAGCGCAGGCAAAGCAGCGGAGCAGGAGCCTGCGGCCTCCCATGAGGCGGCAAAGGGAACTTCCTTGGCAAGACAGACGTGACCACCTCTGGCGAGACAGACTAAGTGGGTTCTGGCGACCCAGATGAAGTCACCTCCAGCGGGCCAGATGAAAGAGGGCTCTGGCGGGACAGACGGGAAGACCTCCGGCAGCCCAGACGAAGAGAGTTCTGGCGAGACAGACAGCACGATCTCTGGCGGCCAGATGCGGGGCACTCTGGAATGCTAGCCTGTCAGCTAGGAGACTCTGGAACACTAGCCTGGCAGCTGGGAGACCCTGGAATGCTAGCCTGGGAGCTAGGACAAACAGGAACGCTAGCCTGGGAGCTAGGACAAACAGGGACGCTAGCCTGGCAGCTGGGAGACCCTGGAACGCTAGCCTGGGAGCTAGGACAAACAGGGACGCTAGCCTGGCAGCTAGGAGACTCTGGAACGCTAGCCTGGCAGCTAAGAGACTCTGGAACGCTAGCCTGGGAGCTAGGACAAACAGGGACGCTAGCCTGGCAGCTAGGAGACTCTGGAACGCTAGCCTGGCAGCTAGGAGACTCTGGAACACTAGCCTGGGAGCTAGGACAAACAGGAACCCTAGCCTGGGAGCTAGGACAAACAGGAACGCTAGCCTGGGAGCTAGGAGAAACAGGAATGGTAGCCTGGAAGCTAGGACAAGCAGGAACGCTAGCCTGGGAGCTAGGACAAACAGGAATGCTAGCTTGGGAGCTAGGACAAACAGGCTTCCTTTTCCCTTGGTCTGACGTATGACCCCTCAGGATTATCAGCAAGGCTGGGCTGTAGCTTGGTCGATCCGTTGCAACTTTTGACAATAAACCCTGTGTCCACATCTAATCAAACAACCCTAGAGCTTGATTCCATCTCTGCCCATTAAGAACTGCTTGGTCAGGAGGCGGTGCTTTTACTCTTGCTGAACTCTTAGCCAGAACAACCTGCTCCATTTACTGTGTTAAAAATGTAACCAGCATCGTAGTACAGGACAAACAGGCTTAATCTCTGAAGTTAGGCCGATGGGAGGAAATACAATTTTGTAGCATAAACATATATTCAACTTTACTTAAGAAAAATCCGAGAAACCTATAGTAGAGCTACTTCAAAGAGAAATTTTAAAGAGAATGTGAAAACAATTTAAAGAAGCAGGACACGTGTGTATTGGAGAAAGCAAGAATATTGCAGGTTGAAACAAGAAAGGGAAAAGAAGGTGTAGATAATGAACAAAGTTAACAAGGTTACTGTTGCACTGTTGGACAAATTAGATGAGAGTCTTGTTGGTTATAGATGAAACTGTGATGTACCAGACGAGCCACCACCAAACCGGACTGATTTTAGTAAGAATAAACTACTTCACTGTACCTGGAAACCTAAAGTATCACCTGCAAATTTACATAGAACTGAGATTCCTGAGTTGATGGGAACTAATTGGGGAGCATAAAACATTTATGGTATCTGTGGGAGCAGTTTAAAACCTCTGACAAAAAATATAAACTTTTTTGGATGAAAAACTAAGATTACAAGCTAAGGTATGACTTTGATTTGCCCAAAACAAGTGTAGCGAAATCACCGTGCAAGGAGAATATTAATACATTAGCGGCAAATATGAAGCATTTGAAAGAGCAAAAACACAAAAGTAAATTAAGTACTTAAATCAGCAAGGTACAAGGTGCACACTTGTTGGTCTGTTATATGTTTGTCTCGATATTTAAGTTTGTGGGTATGATAAAAATGTCGGAAATTAATTTTTTGTTAAACTAAAGGTAAAAACTAAAAAAAAGCAACAACGAAAAATAATTAAAACTGCAAGCAGTAATAACAGGCACAAGGCGACTCCTTCCTACCGGCCACGTTCAAAATCAAACCATTCCGTACGGCACGAGGTCTACTGGCAAAGTGAGGCATCTGTCCCGTGAGCGTCTGGTGAAACTGATAATGTTTCATAAATTGTACTTATGCTCTACAACAGGGGTTTTTAAAGTGTGGGTCGTGCTTCCGCTAGGGGATGACAGAGTTCTTCAGGGAAGGCGCTGTGTGCAAGAAAAACATAAACCCGAAGAAATTGTGATAATCTTTCTCAGAAAAAGAGAAGAGAAAAGGGGGAGCGTGTCTGTGACAGCCTGTATCCAGATATTTCTGAGGCTTTTTGTTCAGGTGTTGTGTCAATGGTGCGTTTCTCAAGCATCAGACCACAGGTGTAAGTGTGCATAGGTGTGTGGGAGTGTGATCATTATGGTGATCGCTCTGTCTCAATTTACAATTTAATTCAAAAAAGCTTTATAGGCATGACAAACATATTTTAATTGCCAAAGCAAGTGTGACATTGAATAATGTACACTCAAAAAGACATTAAAGAAGCATCATATACATAGCACAAAATAATTAGAGTTTTAAAAAAAAAATAGCAACATTCATGTAGTAACATGTATGTCTCCTTGTCTGTCTCCATTTTTGTCTCTGTGTCCCTGTTCTCTGTCTGTCTAAAGTCTGTGTTGCTTCGTGTGTGTGAGTGTGCATGTGCGTGTGTGTGTAATCTGACACTGAGGACCAGATTAAAAATCTGTCAAAAACACAACCAACAGATTCTCCTCCTTCATGGAAGATCTGCAACACTAAAAGAATAACATACCTCATTGATAAATAGAATAGAATTATTAAACTCTGACTTCTTGTCTTTATTTGTGTAAAGTTGAGCCTGTTGAATAGGCGCAACATTACTCAAATACAATCTTTGTTCATTCTGTTCTAATAATAGATTTGTTCATTCTGGGCCAATGAGGCACACATTCCGCCCGAAGCAAGCGTTGGACTCGAGCCAAGACTATTTGCGGTATTTAATAAATTGTACCTAACGCTGCGATGGGGAATTTTCTTGTTGGAACGTCCAACATTGGTACCGATTTACTTCTGCTGTAAAGCATGGGTTAACACTGCTGTAACAGACACAACTCAACAACCTGCTTTCTACATACCTCAGCACACACCTCCACAACAAGTCAACAAGTCGTTTATGGATTTTTTGGTAACACTTTATAATAACCATCAGCTATAAAGGGTAATAATTGTTAATTAACCTTTATTTAATAGTTATTTACTGTTAACAAATGAAAAAATAATAGTTAATAATGTTTTTCATGATTTGTAATGTTATAATTTATGTTATATGAACAGTTTATTGAAGCACACATTATAACAAACACACTTTATAAAGTGTTTGTTAATGATTAACAACAACAATGATTAGTAAACCTTGATTATGGTTTATAAAACATCTATAAACATTACAGACACATGGACTAGATATTTGTTCATGGTTTATAAATGTTTTATGAAGCATCTATTATCATTATTTGGATGTTATTATAAAGTTGGAACTGAAGGTTATAATCCCATACTAATGCTTTATAAAGCATCTATAAACATGTTTTAGATAAATCACCACATCGTCAAGTCGCCTCAAAGATTTTGGAGATAGAGGAATCCTGCATCCAAAATGGAGGACAGTTTTTCAGTGATTAGAAACCAAAATTGTTGAACTGGGGAACAAAACCATAAGGCATGTAAATAGGAATCAGCTGTTCCCTGGGTTCACTGAGAGCAGATGTCTGTTGGGGAGAAGTCCATGTTATGCATTTTCTGTTGGGTAATGTGGGTTCTGTGGGTTAATTGTATTGAAGGTTTGTGTTTTTTGTCATCTTAAAAGTATTACAACAAATTTCTGTCCAGAAATTGGTGTTCGCTGTGATTGAGAGTTCAGCCTCCTATTTAGCGATTGACAAGTGGTTAGAGTTAGTGTTCGAGAGAGCTCTGGATATTTTTGATTTTTTTCATATATATAGCCAGTTCTGGAGATTGTAAGGTGATTAGATCTACTGGGGTATTTTCTTGATTGTCTCTGTTACTTGTAAGTACTGTAGAAAATGTATTTTATTTATATTGAATGTTAGGTTAGATTGTTGTCTTGAGGCCGTCATTTTTGAAAATGTCTTGGAGATGAGTGATTCTGCTCTCTTCCCATGTCTTCAGACGGAGAGGTGTTCTATTTCATAATATTTCATGAGATGTCTCACTATGGGATGTCACCTCTGCTACATTTCTCAGAATACCGATTTCATTTTGCCATTCCTGATTGGCCGGTGAAGCGCATCAGTTCGATGGGAGAATCTCCCACCTCTTATAAAAGGAGGGGAGGAACAGATGAACGGGTGTTTTTTGGCTCTGACCAGTTTAACCGTTCGCAGGTGGGATTTTCTATTTTTCCTGCCAACGAACGCTGGCAGAGCTGATGCTTTGCTTTAGACCACACCTGGTAAGAAGGTAAGGTTTAGCAGCTCTTACCTCACACGTGGTGGATGCTGTCCTTTAAGCTCCAGCTCCGGCTGTCTGCTTCCTCCAATGCTGCCGCTCCGGCGTGCACGTTGACCTCCAGTGGCCTCTCACTACGGTGATAGCCTCGCTGCTAGCTCTGTGCCGCAAGACCAGAGCTCATGGACCCCTGGTCACCATATCTGCCGTCCCAGACCACGGCCCTTAATGCTCTCCGGGCTCTTGCGCACGTTGGTCTCCCTCCTGGGGCCCCGCCACAATGTTCGGCCCAGCTTCAGCTCCTACACCACGGTTTACGAGTTACGGAACTCCAGCGACCCAGCTGCTGTTCAGAGGTAACGTTGTCCCAGACGTCTTGGACGCCCCGGAGCACGTTGGCTTGCATCCCTGCTAGCACCTGTGCCAACCGCCACGTGGTAGCACAAGCAAATCCACCAGCTCTCCTGCCTGAGTCAATGGAACGAGATGTGTCATGGCTTGCCTTTGTCCATGTGGTGTAAAAATATCCAACAAGGACAGACACAAGGCCTGTTCAGTGCCCGGTGCCTCCATAGGAGACTGGCACGGCTTCTGAGGCCCGAGCAAGGCCCCTCTTCCTCCACACACAACAGGGCCGCAGTGGATGCAGTGAAGACGGCTCTCACAGCCTGGGTATTACGGACATTATTGAAGGGATACAGAATGCAGTTTGTATTTGTCCCTCCCGGTTTTGCCGGCATAATACACTCCCGGGTCCGAGGAGATTCAGCCTGTGTTTTACAGGAGGAGATCACCCTTAACCCTAACCCTAACCCTAACCCAGCACTTAGGTTTGCAGTAGTGGTCCTTGCACATACAATGCACTGGAATGCCTTGAGCTGTGGAATAAAACTCGTACTGGGCTTAACCTTAGACATGTTGATCCCAAATACCTGTTTTCGGTATTACCACTCACTCCTTCCCTCTGTCCACAGCCACCACCATTATACCTAAGCTTCACACTTGTCACCAGACTGGCTTGAATACACAACACAATAAGTACAATATGAACAACTACAACTTCACATCTCACTCTCATTTTAAAATAGTCAGCTCTTCCCCACCCTTTTCTTTTCCTACCTTGAGTCTCTCCTCCCAGCACCAAAATGCCGTTGCCATGTAAATGGACTGCTAAACGAAACAAAACTTTTGCAATTCTCTAAACAACGTTCATGTGTAAACGGGGCCCAAAAGGCCTTCGCTCTCATCCTTTTTTTTTCATCCTTCTTTTTAATATCTTTTTTACCCTTATATTACCAACCTCACTTAGGTGCAACACTGCCCTCTCTTTTTATATTGCACAACTAATAAAGTCTACCTTACCCTTTCTTGGAGAGGGCTGATGACGGTCACAATTATGCAATAAAATAAATGTATTATTCTATTTTTTGCGAGAATAAAACATACATAGCTGTCACAATAACGTTGCACCATGCAGTGCTGACCTTTGACGACAAATGCAAACATGGTTGACAAAAAAAAGAAAAAAATACCACAAAGTAAATCACTCTGAGGGTAGGACATTAATCAGCTGTAATTTACCAGTACAGCAGTAATGATTGGAAATGGCAAGAATCCATAAAAACAGGTAATGTGTACAGATTGACAAGTATGGTAGTGTGGGAGCTTAGAGAGTGACTAAACAGGTTTAAGCTAACCTGCCCTAGGAAGAAAATTAAAACAATGCCTTGATTATGAGTGAGGCTCCTGGAGCAGTTAAGACACACCCAGTCAATACTGTATAAATTCTCCAAAGAACAATCTTTGTTATTCTAACTACTTCCTCAATACTCACTATACCTCCCTATTCACAATTCCTTCCATCCAACTCTGTTAGTGACGGAAGAAGCCATCAAAATATCACGTCACAAACCACCGTTCTCAGCCAAAAGCAAAAAATTGAATCATAACAGCCAGGTTTCAACCCATAGAGGGCAGTCACTCTTACATTTTACAAAAAATATGCCAATTTGTTTTCCAGCAGATAAAAAGTTTTGGGTTTAGTTACTCTTTACTTAGCACACACAGGCACAGTATACATATTAGTTTTAAAATTTTAAATGGCTCATGAAATTGTTTGCACAATTTGCACTGAGGGACAGGGACAAATTTAAAACTGAACAGCAGGTCGATTTGATTAGTAGATTGATTAATTATTGTTTTATTGATTGTTTGCTTTATTTGAGCATATAACAAACACAAAAAAACCAACAAAGGAGAAGGATAAAGAAAAAAAAACAACCCATCTAGTCCTTTCTCTTTGTCCCTAAATAGCTGTTATCTTATATAATATCATCATATCAATATTATTCATTTTAATTCATTTATACTCTGTTAAATGAATGCATCTACATAATAATAAGTAAATATATACATGTATATGAAATAATTGTAATACAAACAGTAGTGATGCACCAAAAACTCAGCCACTGGAACTTTTGTCACCAAAACCTGGCCAAAACAGGATGTTGTGATGACGCAAGCAAACACCGCAGCTAGCACGTGTGTGTCTGGATACAGGCCAACGTGTTCGCCGAGCTGAAATATTTCAATACATCCGAGCACTATATCATCTTCTAAGCAGAGGCTGAGAGTGCAAACAATGAAAAGTACACTTTATGTTTCTGCGTCACGTCGACACTGTAGCTACGTGTAACCTCCTGCATCAAAATGGATCCCGCAGCCTGACATGAATCATTTACATTTCTAAAACAATACAGCTTGTATAAATTTAGTAATTTTATTTTACAATTTATGTGTAAAATTTAAATAAAAAATAATCTGACTGACATTATAGTTATTTAATAAATATCATATTATATAGCTACACACACTGCTGCAGTGTTACTTTGTCCGTCAGAGTGCCCTCATCAGCCTGGGCCCCAAGCAGTAGCCTGTTAGCACACAGTACCTCGAACTGTTTTATATATTGCTATTATTTCAAAGCTTGTCCATGCTGGTTCCATTTATTTGTGTTTTTAACTTTAATCCCTCCCTCAAACAATATAATTAAATATAAAAACTTTTGACAGCACATTGCAGATACCTCTGGTCAAGGAAATACTGAAATGAAGAATGCTGTACGTTGTCTTTTTTTAAATTCATATTTGAACAATCACTATAAATTGTTTAATTTCTTAAAATTTCCCAATGTAAAACCAACAGTTTGATAGTTAGTAACCTAAAAAAAGGTGTATCTGTCAGGTCAATTAAAAGATTCAGTGGAGACACACAGGTGTTTCACAGATATATATGTTACAACTTATTTAAAGGCTGATAAATATGATTAGCCCCAACTGATGCTGACCGCTGTGTTTATCAGGAGAGTGCTTGTGCTTCAATTTCCATAGTATTCCGTTCCTGGTTATAAATGGAAATAGACTTGTGTAATGCAGTTTGTTAGTTGTGTAGTGTGTCAGAAAATTTAGCAAACACATAAATCACACAAGTTTGAAAGCAGAAAAAAAGAGAATTATGCAAAGGAAAAGGGAGAATCACATTGATGGGAGGAGGGAAAAGAGAAGTGCAGGGAAGGGTTTTGTCATTTCAGTGTAGTGATGTTGCTCCGTTTCCATAGTGACAAGCACAAAGGCCGATGGTTGGCTATTGATGGCTAATTGTATTCTACACAGCTCTTTTGTTAATTGTTGTCTGCCCAGCTCCTACTTCCTGCTGGGCCACATGCAGCACAAAGCCACAAGCATGAGGGATTAGAAATGGCACATCAGCCTCTCGACTGCATGACCAAGCCCTTTGTCTCTTTTTTACTCCTTTTTCATCCTTTCTTTCTTTTTCTCAATATGTATCATATCCATAGAGCTGCACCATCTTTTATCTTCTTGTTGTGTGATCGCCATTGATTTTTTTTTCTTTCTTTCATTCTCTCATTCTTTAAATCCTTTGTTCACATTCTCAAGACATTTTGGATTGTTTGATTTCATATCTGTTTTTTCCACATATACTGTACACTTACATTCATGGAGACACAGTATACTTTACTTTGCAGCATGGTTTCAGTAAATTATGTTCACCAACTGTCAAGTTGACTGACTCATAAACGATTTTAGACTTGTTACTATCATTGAGTTCAAAAAGTCAGTGAAACCACCTAGTGGATTGGAGGTCATAGCAAATGGTGCCATGCATTTTATTGCAAACTTATCAAATATGTCTAGACATTGATGGACCAAAGAAGAAGCTTTTATAGTTGTATGCCATATACATATTCAAAAGCTCAAAAAACGTTAAGGAGATCCAAGGTTTTTAACACTTAATATAGCTGTAGCTCTGCAGACAGTGCTCCTTCCGCCTAGGTTGAGTCAAGAAACACTTTTTACTTTTTAAAGATTTTCTTTTTTTTTTTATGCATATCATACATTTTGAATATCATAAAGCTATACTAACTTTACTAATAATTATAATAATAATAGCTTGGATTTATTTATTTATTTATTGTTTATTCATTTATTGTTTATTTATTTATTGTTTATTATTTCTTTTGTCTTTGTTAACGTTTTTTTTCTTTTATTTGTGATGTGTTCTGTGGCTGTAACAAAAGTAATTTCCCCCTGGTATTAATAAAGAAATTCTGATTCTGATTATATAGCAGTTTTCATGACACTTAAAGGGGCGGTATTATGAAAAAATCACTTTATAATGGTTTTGCTACAGTGTACAGT
Source organism: Gouania willdenowi (assembly GCF_900634775.1). Lineage (NCBI taxonomy): Eukaryota > Metazoa > Chordata > Actinopteri > Blenniiformes > Gobiesocidae > Gouania > Gouania willdenowi. The sequence goes on along the minus strand of NC_041048.1, from coordinate 29,943,717 downwards.
GATTGTATACATCCCTTTAGCCTCATTCAGAGGGACAAAGTTGAGAAAGTTCTGTTTCCTCCATCCCTTGTTATTCCACATTTTGTAAAAAAGTCAGCTCCAAACGGGCGAGTTGGATTTTTCCCGCTACTTGACATCACCAAGTGGAAACTCCTATTCCTGACAATCCGGGCTCCTCCTACCCAATAAGAAAGCTCCTCCCTCACAAACTAGCTCACAGCTAAAACAAACACTGCGGTTTACTATAGAACATATATTTTATTTTATTTTTATTTATTTTCTAATATGTAAAGCTACATACACAAAATGTGTTATCTGCATTTAACCCCTTCCCTGAGGAGCAGTGAGCAGAAATGGTGTAGAACCCAGGGAGCAGTTGAGCGGTTCCATTTTTAGTATCCGTTATATTTCCTTGTATCACCTTTGACTTGATCTGACGTGTTTGTGACACAATGCGATGACAGGGGTTGGACAAAACAAATGATTATCATCTTACATTGATTATTCCTGTAGTTAATAGAGATGAGGAAACGAAGAAAGTGACTTTGCAGCTCAACACTTCGGTGAGTGTTTGAAGCAGCTGATTTACTCCACTGCTGCTGCTTTGATAAATACACCCTGAAGCAGCACTGAGACGGACTCACAATTACAATAGCCGCTTAAATAGCCATGTGTTTTACTGTAATGTGCAGTTTTTTGGCTGAAAACAATAACAAAAGTGTGTGGATAGCAAAAATAAAATTGCATACTTCATGCCTCGCAAGAGCAAGGCATGAAGTCTGCATCTACAGATACGCCTACTCAAGAATATGCAAAAGTACAGGAAAAGGGACCTGAAACATCACTGGGATCAAGAAAGGTCAAGGTCTGAGTGATGTCTGGAGACTGAGGAGAGGGAAGTGTATAGAAGGCTGCTGGTTGATCTGAGAAGAACCAAGGGCACTGTGAACCTGCATTTCAGGTCATAGAATTTTTTTTTTATCAAACAGAGTTTCCTTTTAATTGACTTGTAAGCTCATTTTCAAACATGAGGAGGCAAGATCGGTTTTATCACAGATATCCTTTGCTGTACTGTGCTTTGTTTAGAAAACAAAGCTGTGTGAAAGTACAACGTCAGTAATTGTCACGGTAAACCCTAAAGAAAAAAAAAAAAAAAACATGGCTTTGGTAGTGGAATTTGGAAATATTTTGGTTTTCGACGAGAAGGTCATTTGCACAGAGGCAAGTGATTATATGGTCAAAAGCAGAAAAGCTTTAGGTATAGAAATAAGAACGTTGCTGTTAAGTAATGTTAAATATAGTTTTAGAAGCATTAAGGTAAATTGAAGGATAATTTATCAATAGAATGAACCAGTTGCAGGAGGATTGTTTGGAGATAAGCAGATGCTCCCATGCATTGGAATATGGACACTAAGATGTTGTTGAAAAATGACTACTTTTTGCTGTCCAAAGGAGAACTGAGAAGGTGGACTGAAAAGACACTCTCAACACCTCTATGATTGGATTTGTGTTGCCACTGCTGGGAAAAGCAAGCCAACTGAGAGAAGTGACTGGGTTCAAACGGAAATGCAGCCTGGGATCAGTTTGTGCCTCTGAACACTCAGTACATCATCAACTCCCATGGTACCACTGAGCCATCAGTTTTCTTCAACAGAGACGAGCTGAGGCGTTTTCTCCTGGTGCCATGTTCAATGTTTTTTTAATTTTTTTATTCAGGCTGAGTATGACTAAAGCTTCATTCTGATTGGGAAATTTATTCCATTTCAACTGCTACTAAAATTTGATCATAAATAGATCACAAACACATCACTTTAGATTGAAATTCCTCAAAGGGATGCAGTAATGTTCGATTATAGTGTAAATTTGAATGTGAATTCCTGTAAATATAGTCACAATATAACAAAAAACTCTTGAATAAAATAAAACTCTGATATATGGATTTTAATTATGAACTTTTGTCACAATTAATTGTGGCTGAGAGCACCACATGGGTCAAAGATTAAACAACAAAAGATTTTGACGCACAAAAAAATCGAAAAAAAAAAAAAAAGAAATCAACATTTAGACTACAGAGAATAAGTGCAGTAAATAAGTTGTTGATAGCAGAAAGGGGGGGAGGAAGGGAAGCAGGGAGGATGGGGCTGGAGTCAATTCTATTGAAGAACTGATTCAGCTCATCGGCCCATTTGTGGTCTCCATCAGCTCCTCCCCTGGCTCCACTCTGTCCATGTCCTGAGATGGTCTTCAGGCGTCTCCGCACGTCTCAAGCATTTTTTTGCTCCTGCCGCTCCTCTAGCTTCTTCTTGTAGCCATTCTTGGCCCTCCTTACTTGAGTTCAAGCTGAACTATTTTCTGCTCCTCTTTGTCCCTTGAGAAGGCCCTCTTCTTCTCGTTCAGCAGGGCTTTAAACTCAGGGGTCACCCATGGTATATTGTTAGAGAAGCTCCGTACCCTCCTGGTTGGCACAGTGTTATCTACACAGAAGATGACGTAGTCTTTGATGTAGTGGGTCAGGCCGTCGATGTCCTCACCGTGAGAGCTGCAGAGTGTCTCCCAGTCTATAGTCTGAAAACAGTCTCTGAGCCTCTCACTGGCCTCATCTTGAGCTGAATGTTGTTTTTATTTCATGAGCAAACAATCCTTGCATTAAGTGTTCTACAAAATAAATGGATAGCAAAGTTATACATTTGTCTTGTCCTTTTTTTCTTTTGCTGATCCAAAAAATTAGTCAATCTGCGACTCAAAACCGTGATACGATCTGAATCGTGAGTTTTATGATCTGTTAAACCACTACTTTCCGACCCTGACCCTGAAAGCAGCAGCACATTTCACTAAAAAGTGTGATCTCTGTGGACTATGAGCTGTCAATCACAACAGTTGCCATAGTAGCACTTGCAATATAAACCAATTAAAAAGCTCAAAAGTCTTCCACATATTTGCAGCTCGAAGCTGAAAAAAATATATTTCACGGCTCTACACTAACTTTTCCACTGGTTCGACTAACTTTCTCAGTTGGTCGCACCAGCACAGAATTTGGACGCACCTTTTTTTCCTTTTTTTGAGCGGGGGTGGGGACACTTTTACGTTTTAAATGATAAACTTACGGAGTTACTAAATGATGAGTTCACTCAGAATGTAGGCTTATTCGAGAAGTTAACTGTTTTAATTTTGCCCCGATAAATTGATGAAGTGTAGTTCAGCCGTACAGCCCTCCGCTGCAGCCGTCTGCACTGTAGCGGGAGGGAGCAGGAAGGGGCTGCTGCCGCGGCTCTACAGACAGTGAAGGATGGGAAAGTTGCCGTTTGAAGTCGCTTAAAAAGTTCAAATTTTTTAACTTTGAGCGACAAAGTCGCGCTTGACTTAGTCGCTCAAATCACGCAAGTCACGTCACTTAAGGGAGGATAACTTCAGGTCACATCATTTACATTGATTTGAATGTCATCTAATAGCTTCAGTCACTTCAGTCGCGTTCGGTGTGAGCGCATCTTTAGGCATTTCGCACAAGTGACAGACTCCTATTTTTTATAAAACTAACTTTACTTTTCTTTAATAGTGAGTCGATGATCTCTTCAACCAACCGGTTGCATACACAATCAAAAGACAAGGGAGGCTGGCTCGACTGACTGTTTTGTGACAGTGCTGCGGCGCTTGTGGCCACTAGGGGCGCTTGATTTAAAGTTACATGTATAGGGCCCCTAGTGGCCAAAAGTTACACAGTGTTGCTTTAAATTACTGTCCTGGTTTTGAGTTTTAAAAATCTGCTAACCCTTGCTCTGACTGACAGCCGGTGAGCTTTGTGGCAGGGGAGGAGTTCACAGCAGCAGCCGCGGCTTAGAACATTGACTACAGAGTTATATATGCATTAGGGTGCATCAAAAAACACAATTCTTGAATCTTGATATGACTGGGTGCTAAAAGTGTTCCAATATATGTAGAAACAACACATGCAAAATATTTTTCCAGTACATGATGATTTAGGGGTGCCACCGCACATCTGTTTTTGTTGGATAAAGTGGTTAACAGTGCTCAATGGTCGCCATGGAGATCTGAGGTAAACAATACTACAGCTCAAGAAAACTGAGGAGATCTTTCTGTTTCAAGTGATCTTTCTGTGTTGGGTATGTATTATTACACATTAATATCATATCTGTAGTTGTGTGTTTGTATACTTATTTATCATAAGTCATATTAATAGGCATTTGGTGCTCATTACATCTAGCTAACGTTAGCTAGCAACAGTTTGCTAACCACAGTTAGCTATCTATGTTTGCTAAGCTATTAAGCTTAATATCAATGTCATATTCAGAGTATATATGTCTCATGTTTATTTAGAGTAGCATTGTAGTTGGTACAGTAAATGAACATTTTAAATACAAGTATATTTGCAAGCACAGCTAGCTACTCTGGTAGTGATGTAACGACAAGTTATGATGAAGTTAGACTATGTACAGCTAAAAGTTGAGGCTTATACAAGAATGGTTTATCAAATTAAGTGATATTAAGTATGGTAAGTATGGTATAACATTTGACTCTATTTATATGAGCGTGACTCTATTTATATGTTCTCTATTTAACTGTGCTGCTGCCTGTTTTGGCCAGGACTCTTGTAAAAAAGATTTTTAATCTCAATTAGACTTCTCCTGGTTAAACAAAGGTTAAATAAAATAAAACATAAAGGTAACACATTACAATAAGGGTACATTAATTTACTGCTAGTTAATGGCTTAATAAGCATTACCTAACTGTTAATAAACAGTTAGTAAATGCTTAATAAACATAAACTAAGCATTAACTAACTGTCATGCTTTGTTTGTGCTTAACTAAGCATTAGTTAACTAAGCATTAACTAACCGTAAATAACTAAGCATTAACACTTACTTAATGCTAAATAGGCATTTACTATGCATTAACTATCCATTAATAGCATTATCTTAGCATTAACTCAGTTAATTGATGTACCATTATTGTAAAGTGCTACCAAAATAAAATTATTTTAAACACTGTCCTTGAGCTTGTATCCTTTTCATTCTCAGGCACTGCACAACACAACCCACCCCAGGATCCAGCTCTCCTAAGATGCTGCCTTCACCAACTGTTCCCTGCCAGACTAGCAGTCGCAGCCTGGTCTTTGGTCTGGGCCCCAGCATCACCAGTGATGATGGCATCATCACCGGTGCCAAACTTCCAACTGGTCGTCAGATCTTACGCTGCATGCTTGCCAAGAAACCTGGTGCAAATGGAGCGTTATCGCAGTTTGAGGCAGCCAGGGTTGTCCTGGAGCAGGTGCGGCCATTTTACAAGAAAGCCAACATCCCAATGGTGAGCGACAAGCGTGCGTGCCACAAAATGGTAGACTTAGTCAACGCGAACAACAAGCTGCGGAAGATCTCCCAGGCCAAGCGCTCCAGTGAGACTACAGCAGAACAATTGGAGAAAATGGAGTCCAGACTTGATGCCACATTTCCGCTGTGGCCCCCAAATGTTGAAAAGCTGATTGATAACCCAGAAGACCTGGCTTTCTTGGCCAGCATGAAGACCGACAGAGTGGCCACATTTGGTGTATTGGACAAAAAGCTGCAACTCAAGGTGAAGCGGCGAGAGGAGCGTCAAGCGTCCGCAGCAGCCAGGCAGTCCAGCTGTCTAAAGGAGCTGGAGGAGATGACGGCAATGTCCAGCTTCGAGTCGGAGAGTGATGAGGAGTCAGGGGAGGATACTAACACAGTCTATCCACCATCTGAGGGCGAATTATCCCGCAAGTATAAGAAGACTGGAACAAACGTCTTCATTCCACATGACATCCTTAGCCGACCTAGTGTTGTGTCACTGGCTACAAGGTTGAAGATGTCACCAATGCAACAGGCTGCCTTCACGCGTGGCCTTGTTGCAGAGTCAGGCGGTGAATGTACACATCTCTCTGCATCTTATGCAACAGCTGACCGAGCAAGACGCCAAGTGCTGGAGGCTATCAGTGAGGAACAGCACAAGCAGTGGACACCACCTCCATTGTGCACCCTACACTGGGACAGCAAGTTAACACCGATGCTCAGCAATGTGCGCCAGTTGGAGGAGCGTCTTACAGTGGTGGTTGGAGATGCAGAGCGGCTGAAACTGCTTGGTGTCCCAGCGTATAAAAAGCAGACCAATGAGGCATGTGGAGCAATCATTGCACAGTTGACATGCATGTTGCTGCAGGACTGGCGCTGCGCTGACCATGTTGTCAACATGGCATTTGACACCACTGCGTCAAACACCGGCCATCTCACAGCAGCCTGCATTGCCATACAGCTCTCACTGGGCCGACCACTGCTTTGGTCTGGGTGCCGGCACCACATTGGCGAGGTCAACCTGAACCAGGTTTTTACAGACCTGAAGGTGGAGTCATCACGCTCGCCAGAGGTTAGCTTGTTCACCCGTCTCAGAGAGAAATGGACACTGCTACCACAAGAATCAAGCAGCCAATGGTCCCGCTACATTCCTGGCAACACTGAGCAACCACTCCTAAGCAATTTACGTGCTGAACTTGTCAGGTGCGCAAAGGAAGTCACGGACCACAAGTGAGGTGACTACCAAGAGTTTGTGCAGCTGTGTCTTGTGTTTCTGGATTGTGAAGAGCAGACTACAGTGACCTTCCAACGTCCGGGAGCGCTCCACAAGGCACGATGGATGGCCAAGCTGCTCTACACTCTTAAGCTGGCTTTGATGGAGCAGCACATCACGTTGCTTCCCCAGGGCACAATCACCACACGGCAGCAGGTGCCGAAGATTCGGGCTTTTGCCATTTTCATTTCACACATTTATGCTAAGTGGTGGTTGACCTGCGAGAAAGCTGTAGATGCTGCCTGGAATGACCTGACACTCTACCACCAACTGCAGGCATACAAGGCTGTAGATGAGGGCATTGCAGCATCAGCGATCTAGGCGCTGGAGAGGCATCGCTGGTACCTGACAGGTGAGATGCTACCCCTGGCTCTCTTCAGCAGCAAGGTGCCCAATGATGACAAGCGTGCACTTGCCAGAGCGATCTTGGAGCACAAGCCTGCTGATCTCCCCCTGCACATCCCTGTGCAGCGCTTTGGCACTGGCTTTGGCAAGCCAAAGTTCCCCACCCTCTTGCCAACCACCAGCTTGTCTGACCTCGCCAATAAGGATTGCTGGTTTGGGATGCACCAGTTGCACATTGATCCAGAATTTATGTCTCTGGATGTGAAAGAATGGGTGACCAATGCTGCATTCAAAAAAAGTGTGGTCAACGTACGTGCAATGAACGTCGTCAATGACTGTGCCGAGCGTGGCGTTAAGCTCACCTCTGACTTTGTCGCAGTGGCAAGGAAGGAGCAGCACCTGCAGAATGTGCTGCAGGCAGTTGAACATGACCGCAACCAACAGCCAAACCTTCGCCGCTGCAAACGCAAGCTAATCCCTGAATAGTACGGTTACTCTTTGGTGGCGGGTGGGGAGACATATCTGGGGGGAGACGCAATGGCTAGGTTCAGAGTTCAGGTTCCATTTCCTCTCTCCTTCTCCCTGGTGATGTTGCTCCATGGAGCAGACCCTGGCACAGACTGAGCAATTAAGTTTGACGTTTAGTTATTGTCAGTCTTTCCATTAGGCCCTGTTAGTTGCCAGTGAGTTAGCCACTAGAAAAGGTTTGTTATTTTAAGTGTGTCAGTATCTCCCCTTGTGTCTAACATTAAAGTCAATTAAACTGTGTATGTGTGTCCGAAATCCATCACTGCTGTACAAAATTCAGGGTAAGGTGACGTAAACATGTCCCATTGACCTCCATTCATTTTATCCATAGGAAAAATGAAGGAGAATCTTGAAAGTTGAATTCTGAGAAATGCCCAAGTTGCCCAAAGGGCAAACAAACAACTTTGATGTTGATAACCCTATAGAACATGTTACTGTATAAAAATTCACTGTCCTCAACATTTCCAGGTCAACCATTTGGCAATTAGACTAAAAATTGCACATTTTTCGAAATTTCACCAAAGTTCATGTGTGAGGTGGCACCCCTAAAGCTCAATGGAATTCCTCAAAACTTTGCAAAGGTCATTTTTATGTTAATTGGAACAACATGCAATGCCAGCCAAATTGATATTTTGAAATTAAAATTTAACATTGAAATTTGATGCACCCTAATATGCATTCATGTCAGAGTCTCTAAAACATCAGAAAACTCTCCAACATAAGATAAAGTGCCTATATTTGTGACTATTCTCTATTGGAAAAAAAGTCACTAAGAGCTCCACAGTTGTGCACATTCAAAAGGATACTGGTGAATTTGGAACAGGGAGGGGAGGGGAGAGCGTGGTTGATTCCACACAAGTCTCATTATTCTTCATACTGCAGCTTTAAGGTGTTGGTACTTTCGTAGCTCATCTGCCAGTCCCTCCTCAAAGCTCATCTTCATCTCTCCTGCTCTGTTTCACCACACCTGTGAAATGCAGGCCGGTGGTAACAAATGGTGTGCCTCAGGGATCAATTTTAGGTCCTGTTTTATTTAATTTGTTTATGCTCCCTCTTGGTGATGTCATCAGGAGGTACGGAGTGAACTTCCATACTTACGCTGACGATACACAGCTGTATATCTCCGTATCTCCTGATGACACCAGCAGTTTTGTGCTAGTTACTGAAAAAAAGTAACTAGTTGCTGTTACTAGTAACTGAAAAAAAGTAATGCATTACTGGAAAAAGTAACTTTTGAGTTATTTAGAATTAAAGAATTGTATTGTTTTTTTGGTCATTTGTGTCCGTACAGCTTCATATCAGTGCTGTGTCAGAAAATAATCCACTGTTGATCAACTGTGCGGTGGAGGATTAGTGGTTAAGGAAGCTGGCTTGTAATCAGAGGGTCAGTGGTTTGAATCCCTCCTACCCCTACTGCTCCTTTATTAACATTGCTTTGGATAAAAGCCTCTGATAAATAAATTATTGTATCCAACCCTACAGTTTCTAATCATTTACATTCACAGTACTAAACTCTGCTTAGTATTAGTCTTTACAAACACCACTGACTGAAACACTAAGTATTCTTTCAATGCCATTTTATTTACCTGAGACCAGCAACTGAAAATGTTACAGAAATTCTGAAAAATTGGCAACAATGTACATAACACATAAAACATAAACACAAAAAAACCTTCTAAAATAAATAAATGAAAGCAATCTGAGTTAACATTCGGAATACATTTTGACCAACTCTGATTTACAAAAATTGCTATAAAACAACCATAAATAATGTGCATATAAAGCACAGAACAGCTGCTCAAAAATTAAAACTCCAATTTTTCAACTTTAGCACAGTATTATAAAGTAAGCTGTGCGTATTCCAAGTGCACATTCTGCTGTAGATAATGATTGTAAAAATAAATATGGAAAAACACAAGTGTTTTGTGTGACACCAGGTTTGAGTAGTGGAATGCGTATGGTTGTAAAATTTCAGCTTTGCGCTCACTGGCCTTTAACATATTGAATAGGCCAGTGGTTCTCAAACTTTTCGGTCAATGTACCCCCTTCCTCTTATTTCTGAATCAAAGTTCCCCATTTGTCGGTAACATTTTGCTATATACTAACTATAAAGCATACTGATGAAATAAATGAGTGATGACACATTTTAAAGAATCTCACTGTAAATAAGTGGAGTAAAACAATGTGTGGTGCCTCCTGAATAGATTCAGTTCTATAGTTTTTATCATATCTTGTATTTTCACTTCATGTTCTAATCAAGAAAATGTTATCATCATTATTATGATTATCATTTTTAACTAAACATAAACAATACAAAACAGCACATTTCTAATAATAATTAATAATTAATTACTGCTTTCTTTGTTAATTTTCCACTTTCTCTCAGTACCCCCTGTAGTGCCATATCCCCATTGAGAAACACTGGAATAGGTAGTACATCACTAAAAAAAATAACCATTTGTTTATTGCTATTTAACAGGCTAAATTTAGTGGTTCAGCACATTATTTGACTTTGGTTCATTTGTTCTTCATGGTCGTTTTGTTTGTTTAAACGTGATGCAGTAACTCGATACAGTTTGGGGGTCAACCACTTATAATACGTCAGCTGGCCTGGATTTGTCAGTTAATTCAGAGCGACAGACAATGCGTTCATTTCGGTGAGCACTTCATAACATTGTTCATTCTCGGTCAGTTTGTGGAATCAAACTTGTTGGTGAACAGCGATGGGATTGGATATGGATCTGAGAGGAAGGGCGAGACACGGCAGGCAATTGAGGAGGACAGGCCGATCAATAGTCATCAGCAGTCCGATCAATGGCTATGTAAATATGACGAGAGAGACACTGGCACGTTATCGACTCGAACAGCCTCAACCCCTCCCCAAGCCCACCCTTTGTCTGAGACCCTCTCTCTCCTTCACCCTCTGGCTGGAAATCGGTGTCTCTCCCTTTAAGTGGGAGGTGAGCAGCAGGGCGAGAGGAGTGTGTCTGCGTGCGTGAAACCCCGGAGCGCACTGGCTGAGTGTGCGCGAAACTCCCCAAAACATTTACGCACAGTGGAACAGCCACCCACCTATCGAGTCCCCGGCTTTGACAGCCATCCTGACGGACACGGACGGAGCAACCTGTGCTGTTGTCTGCATGCGGTGAGCGGAGGAAAAGCAGCGGGACGGAAGTTTGTCCTCAGCTTGTCGCTGGGAGAGCGCTGGGCACCGGGACCGGTGAGGGCTGTTTCCATTGAAACTATCTTCTCTTTAAGTCTTGTTTGCAACTTCTATTGTATTTCTTAATATCATGAAATCATTTATTTTACTAAATAAGAGTGACCAAGTCCCTAAAATCATTTTTTCAATCAACTCGTAAACTTTGGGGATCGTCCCCTCACCTTAAACTCCTGCCATCTTCTTCTTCTTCTTCCATGGTTATTGGCGTGTTGCAACCAACTTAAATAGGTGCATATCGCCCGCTACTGTAAGCCTACATGTTTTATTTCATTACTCTTTCCTCCTGTCATCTTCCCCTCCATAACTTCTTATCTGCTCCTAACAATCGTCAACAGGTAAGAGATGTGAATTATAGTGATGATGATTGTGATGATGTCAGTAGTCACATGGGAATGAGCAGATATCAGCAGGTCCTCCTAAAATAGGCACAGACATCAGCATTTCAGCAGAAGCTTCAACACCTGTTCTATTACCTCCACCTACTGTCTGTTTCTATTTGCTGAAGTTTAACAGGAGACAATGACAAGCTATGAACAGTTTACTAGAAGTGTGTTTGGAAAGAGCTGATGGAATGTGTGGTGTGGATAACACTGTTGATCAGAAGTGTTCGAAGGTCACATCAGTGGGTGTGTACGTGTGTGTTCAGTGGATGAGTGTAAACTTTCCATCAGTAGGGGGTCACTGTTCTTTTTTCTGTCAATCTGATTCATTTTGTCACACTGATCAGTCCATCATTGCAGTCCTCTGTGCATCTGCCTCCACTACCCGAATGGACACTTCCTACTGGACATGCATTTCTTCTCTCACTCTGACACCAACTACACATAATCCTAAGGAGTGGTTTGACATTTCACCCTTCACCTCTGCCCTCCCCCACTCTCCGGGGGGAGCTGTGTCTTTCTAGGTGAATGGGTTCATGTTAGGGGAAAGGTGACCCGAGACGCTCACTCTTTCTCCATCTCAGTCGGCCAGCCAGAGAGTGCTATCATCTTTTATTGCGCCGCCACTTGAGATACCTTTGCCTGATGGGCAGGCAGGTGTCAGTTCTAATCCCTGTAAAACTCAATCTGTTTTTTTTCAAGTTTTACAGCAGAATGAAGGTTGACAAAAAAAGAGAGGCGAGTCCTTAGAAATACTGAGTTGATTGTAGTAGGACTTGTTGGAGATCAAACCAAAGACAGTCGAGTGAAACTCCTTTAGTTTCATTTGTACTGGAAACATCAAAGGCCACTTTTTTATTGCTCAGGTTCCTTCCTCAGCAATAAAAAAAAATAGCAGAAATAATTTCCTTAGCTTTTGGACTATAGCTTATGTTATATATCATTTAAAAGTTGTTCTCATAATTCCTCTGAAAATAATTTACTCAAACAAATGTCAAAGGTAGAAATTGTTGCTCAAAAATGTTTTTGTAACTCAATCATAAACAAACGGGTGGTTGACAAATGGTCATGTGACATGATCTTCGGAAAGGTTTTGCTGATCACATCGTGGGATTTGGAATTCCGTAGAAGAATGCAAAAAAGTGGCCTCAACAGTGGATGAGAACAACTTTTTGGATGACATACATTTACAGTTCAAAATTGTTATTTATGTGGTTAAGCAGCATTAATCGTTCCCATTGAATCAAATAATTCAGGTTTTCAAGGTTGCAGGGCAGTGTTTACTGTTTAGTGGAGAAAATGAAATTAAGAAAAAAACATTTAAAATCTTGAATCAAAGGTTGTGAGCTTGCATCCTTTTCTCAGAGTTTGTGTGTGTGCATGTCAACCACTTCCTGTTCCTTGGACAGCTCTATAAGGGCCGCTGAGCAGACAAAGGTTCTTTATTTGACCTCCACTAGCCTTTGAACATTGTTCTCCAGTTCCTATTGAACCCAGAGTCCACTGAGGAACACCACAAAGCAATGTGTGGCCAATCCAATCATACAGAACAATGCTGGGTTAAAAGAAGGCTTGTGATCTCTTTAAACTGCATTGTCTCCTTCTGGAGAAAGAAACAGTGTATGACGAGCTGACAGTTGACTGTGATCTAAACATTTTGTTCCTGGTAGTTGTGAAGCCTCACAGCAATGCTACGTAAAATATTGGGCTGCTAAAAGTTCACTTAGTGCAGTGCTAGAAACATTTAGGGCTGCGGTATAATAATCAATGAATCTATAAATATATGTATATTTTTAGAAACCACACATTATGCAGTCATTATGCTTGCTTATTTTTTTCCATGATGTACAGATTTATGTGACACAAATACCCTTTTAAGCTCTTCTGATTGCACAAAACAAATAAACATATGGGAATCTAACAAAATAATTTCACATTACTTTTTATATAGGTTTTACTTAAATAAAGGCCGAGCAAAACAACAGTGCCCTAAGTGTACTTAATTGTGGAAAAACAAAAACGTTTTCTCAACAAAATTTGACATAAACTTAAAATAGTGCTGTCAAACAATTACAAATTTTGATCACAATTAATCGCATGATTTTATCTTGTTAATCACGATTAAAAATAAATAAATCCTTAAAAATGTATGTATTGTTTTGTTGCAATTTAATGGAACGTATATACAACTATGTTTCAGCAAAAGTATCGTGTAAAACAGCAACAAAGGTTCAGTATGTGTTGAAAGTGTTTCTTTTAAATTAATAATTCCATTACAAGGAAGCAGATGGTTATTAATTTTTTCTCCTTTGAAATCTAAACTTGAATTAACAACAAAAGCATACGGCTACATTATGTAGCCTCTAAGTCCCTGCATGTTCGTCTCATTCCCTTATCAGCCTAATATCCTCCTGTAAATAGAGAGATCCGGGGTGTACACAGGGTCCCGCCGCATCATTCCATGTCAGTCACCTCCGAGTCCAGTATGTGAGTGAGATGGGGCCTCCACAGATGCTGGATTGGAATAAGCATCTTAAATAAACAATTTAGTTGTGGCATTTCTGTAACTATTCCAGAACAATGTTTTCTGCACTTTTCGATCATGTAAAGCACATTGGATTGCCTAGTGATTGAAATGTGCTATACAAATAAATTTGCCTTGCCTTTTGCTAGAGGAGGTGACCAGTACCACACCACTATTGTGCATCATTGCTCTAGTGCTATGACTGACCTTCTGCTTCACTTACGGTATAACTTATATCACTTTATATCACATTATATCACTTCAGTAAATGTACTTCATTAAACAAGGGACCAAACCATAACTACAGTAGTTCCACACTTATTTTGTTGATGCCAAATCAAAAGGATCCTCGATGGTCATATTAGGCTTTACAGAGTTGTTTTCTGGCTTTAGTTTTCCCTTTTAATTTATTTTTTATTTTTCATTCATTTCTAAGTTACTAATAGAATTAGCTTGAAGTTAAAATTATTCTGCAGAAATATTTAAGCAAGAAGAAAAAGCATTCAAGCTTTGAGCTTAATGAATGAACATGTCTGTTTGGTGATTTATGGCCCATCTTTTAGGGCATCCTTTCATGTGATAGGCCTTGGGAAAGACCTAGGAATTTTGTGTGTAGTTTTCACCTATTTGAGTGAATTGGTGTATTTGTCTCTTTATATTGACCAAGTGACAGACTGGCCCCTATTACCCAGGTATATGTGGTTTGTTCTGTTTACTTTTTGTCGATAAAAATAAAGCAATATGTAAATGTAACTTTTAGCTAAATTAAGTTTAATAAGCATAATTTAGCTGAAGTGCATAATCTTTTAGCAGTCTTTGGACTTAAAGATTAAAATCCACCACGATCCAAGAGTTTCTAAATGGTTTTTGTATGTTCTATTTATATGTGGCTTCGATGGCTTTTAAATGTTTAGCAATTAGCACTGAATATATTATTTTTTTGCTTCTAATAATTCATACTCCGTGTCAGGCAGTGATGTTTGAATTTTCCCATAATTTTATTACATTACCTTAATTTAAATGTTATGTTTATACTTTAGTTCCTCATTGAAGCTGCAAGCAGTTACGTTTGTGGTACCAGAGAAAGAGGAGAAATTATGACTATTCAATATAGTTTTTTCTGCCTCATTTAGTCCCTATGCTTTTTTGAAAATCCATGTGTTAAAGCTGCAGTTTGTAGAATCCTCTCTCTGCTTTTTTTTGAAACCGAAACTCAGTCTCCCTTACCGGTATGTTTTGTGAACGCTCTAAGCAACTTTTTTCTCAATATAGATTAGTGACAAATGAAGGGACGTTATCTTGTGTTCGTGGGGATTTTTCTGGTGTTTTAGAGACTCTGACATGAATGCACGTGTTACTCTGCATTTACTGTCCCGAGCAGTGGCTACTGCTGTTGGCTCGTCCTCGCCACAAGCACACACAGAGAGGGCTGTGATCCCAGCCGCCCTGAGCGGCAGTCGCATTCATACAGTAAAATTATTTCACCTTAAATACACTTTTAGTTTACATGTGATTTATTCTGTCTGTTTTCGCTCTCTTTCTGAAGCAGGTGTGTGTGTGGTGGACCCTGCACAGTCACGGAGGTCCCCGAGGACGCAAAGCGATCCGTTCCTCCTCAGTGTTTGTGACTTTATTCTGTTGCTTCTCCACCTCGGTCTGCCTTTTTCCGCTTGATTTGCCATGTAGCTGTTGTGCCTTATGCTGTTATTATGGGGACTTCTGCTGGAACGTCCGCAAATGCACGTTTACTACTGATGGTCCTTGAACATGCCTGACTTCAGTCGAGCAGCCAATAGAAATTCACTGTCCGCTCAGAACACTTTGATTACAATATGCTCAAAGATGATTATGGATTTTTGACCAAATTATGCCAAAAATAAGTTGCAAACTGCAGCTTTAAAGGTGCAGTCAGCGACTCTCAGATCTCTCTCTCCCCCTCCCTCCCCGCTGCTCTCTTGCCCTGCCTCCAAACTTTCCATAGTCCCTCCCTCAGAGGAGCTAACAAGCTAACGTTAGTCTGACAGCAACATCACAGTAATATAACATGCTCTGTTAAAAGCATATTACTGCAGCGCTTTTCTCTCTCAATGTGCACACAGTACACAAACCTAGCACCAGCAGCAACACAGTGTCACTTACAGCAGCTACACAGAGGCTGCTGCGCACACACAAACAACACATGCACTACAGAGTTCTAGTGTAACAATTACAAATCAAACACAATGTAAATCAAACAGCAGTAATTACCTTTCAAGCAGAAAAGTCACCAATTCCGCCTTCTACTCCTCTAGACCGTACACTGTAAAAAAGACGGCGCTACAGCCCCGGGAAAGGGGCGGGGCCTGTGAGCAACAGCTATCAGACAGACCAAAAAACACAATCCTGGCTCTTATTGGTTCTGTTTGCTCGGTCGCAGTGCATTCTGGCAATCTGCCAAAGGCTGCAGGAGCAGCAGGGGGGACTCAATGAGCCTGTTTTTTTCACACAAACTACTAGGTTGATGTAAAGCTGTTCTTGCATAGTGACAGCTTTAGCAAATATGACAAAAAGTGACTTTTATAAAAGTTGTAGACTGCACCTTTAAAGTCATCATGACCTGTGAACCCTAACCGTCTTCAGTGAATCTCCCATTAGCTGTAATCGGGCCATAAAAATGAGACCCCACACAGCCCGAGCCTGACAGAATATGGGCCGAATCTATCTGAAACCTCTTTACCATTCTTTAAGCCACAACCGTTACAGCCTGACACTATTCAAACCCACGTGCGCACATTTAGAATGACTCAGCTTTATTTACTAGACACTCGTTCTGCATACAGCTATAAGACGCTTCAAGTGCCGTTACACGCTACGTATCGGTTTACTGTTGCCGTAAAGCATGTGGTAACACTGCTGTAACACACACAGCTCAGCAACTGGTTCTCTATGCTCATATGTGTCATCATCACAGCTCCAGAACTCATCAAGAAAGGTTTGTTTATGTGTTTTTTAACATCATTCATTCATGTGCCAGAGGCCAGCCTTCAATTCACTTCCTCAGCATCCATTTGTGCATCTTTCTTGTGCTCATCGAAACATATCACCTGTCCGTTCATTTATCGTGCAGCGGAGGAGCCTGATCCGAGCCCGTACTAAAATGCTTGAATGGACAAAGACTTACAGCTTTATTGCATACTGATCACAAACTCTTAAATATAGTACGTTAACATCAGGGTCTGAGGAAACTATGCATTAGATAAAACTCCTTGATTTAGCTCTTATTGTATGCAATTTTTTTTTCTCATTAATAAATGTGTGTTTAATATTAAAATAAACAGAATAGATTAACTGATTGGGGTCAATTGTAAGGATTTAGATCATAATGGTGTGAAAATCTTTGATTGTTCTACTTTTTAATGTGTTTTTGAAATACACTCTTCACCTGTTGCTTTGTAGAAGATGAACACACTTGCACACACACAAAGGATCCAGGGGCTCATCCTGGGTGACTGATAAAGTGTTAGTCTTCTCCTATTGATGGACTACTTTCAGAAATACACACCAACTGTGACCTCATCCATTGATATTCACATATCTTCAAGGCAACATTCTTGCTCTCAGGCCAGTGAAACATTTTTTTAATTTTTTAGCACTAGTTTGATGAGTTGTCCTTCGTGTCAGTGGTTAATACCTATAGAACTCTAGGGTTGCTTGCATCTATGGTTAAATGGCCTGATAGGCTATGTGTGTGTGTGTGTGTGTACATGTGTTTTTGTATACCCTTTACCTTATGTGTTATTTAGATTATAAATGGCTATTCTTTACATCAGGTTTTTAAATGAATAGACAGACTCATTGTACCCTGAGCATACGTCCACTACCAGCTGGGGTTTGAATGTATGATCAGTCATTCGTGAGTGGTGTCATAAGCTCATAATAACTTATTATTAATGGAAGAGCGCAGGTGTAAACCATTTTGGAAGAAGAAAGAGCGAATGTGCATTTTTAACTTTCAAACTTTACAGGCCTGGCATTGAGTACAAGTGCACTCTTGAAGCTTGTCAGGTTAAGGCACAAGCTCATACAGGACTAAGGTGTGTTTGGCTGAATAAGGAACAAAGCTATTGTTAAGACTTTCATAAACTGCAGGAATCTTTTGTCTCATCAATCCTGTAATCCCATAACGGCAGGAAATTATTGACTCATGGCACATGAATGAGCATGTTGAAATAATCATCTATTTCTCCTTTTATACTAAGGGGAAAGTTAACCATGGTCAATATTAAAAAAATTTGGAATTAAATTAAACTCCACTCTCTTTTTTGTTGAGTTAACACTGATATATTTAGCAAATGTTTTTGCAAAATCAACTTTTCTGTGCTTTAAACATCATAAAGTGCTATTTGGACTTCATACACATGCCCAAAGTGTTTTTTTTTCATTGATTCCCACAATCCTTAGTTAGAGGGTGGTTTGCTCCTTTCTTACTGCAGGGTGAGCCCAAACACCTCGCTCCAATTTGATGATGTGTTCCCACTTTGATGACGAATTTCACACGGCACTGACCTGGAGATGCACCGCCTCCAGGAAGCTCTCTGCCGTGATTGACATGTAAACAGACACGCCCACGAAGGTGAGCATTTCAGCGTCCTTCGCGCAGTGCTATGTATGTATTTTCTACAGTCTATGTATGTACTGGCGAATGCCCCGCCCCCACGCTCTGTCTCATGTTTATAAAGCAGGGTGGGAGGAGGGCGGGCCATCCTCTGGCCCTACGTCACCGTGCAATGAGGAGGAAGTCAGTGTCCCATCTATAGACACACCCACTCATGAATATGCATAAGTAGGACGCAAATCAGCCTGTTTGTGTAGAGTTGCTCAGAGAGTGACTTTTCAGAGGCTAAAACTCTGGAAATACAATGTTTTTGGGGTTCTTAGAACAATTGGAGATGGGTGAAAAATAGCATGATATGGCACCTTTAAGTACAAGTAAAATTATTGGTGTAAAAGTAAAAAGTAGCTTGCTTATGCTGCATATATACCGGACGCATCTGCCGCACGAAACGTACCGCAGGGTCTGCAGGGTCAAAAAATGTCCCCATTTGCATAATATGTGCGTCTGAAGCAAAGCACCACCCACCAGCGACACATCCAACTCGGTGAGTTTCACTCCCTGCTGAAGCGAGGAGCTGCGCTCCTTTTTCTCCTCTCACAAACACAAACCACCAGTGAAAAAGCTTGTCTGATTAGCGGCTAATGCTATCCTAGCTCAGTACCAACTTCCTAGTCCGGTCAGTGTCATACTGGTCCTGGTGGTCACACACAGCTTCTACTCCATGGTTGATATGGGTGAACAGACCGGTGTCTGTGTTGACGGCCTCATCAACAAAGACTATGGCTTTCGTCATGCGAAACGGTCGCAGGAGTTCAATATTTTCAACTCTCGCGAATGTGCAGATATGCGTAAAATCGTGAGCGCGCTCACACGGCCAACGCACTTGACGTGCAGATCGGAACGCACCACCGCACAGGAAAGATTTTGCATGTGGGACGCACTTTGTCTGTAAATTGGACGTACGGACATTTTGTGACACATCCGGTGTGAACGTAGCATTAAAATGTGCTCACAGTAACACTTACTTTTTGAACAATGTTGGTTTTATTTCTTCTGAAACTTAGAAAGGATAATGGGACACAAATATTAAACTACTGTAACTGGTGTTATTTAAAGGCAGACCTTTAATAAATTTCAAACAAATCAAATGAATGGCATCTATCACAGATGACTGAAAATGTAATCATTACTATCTAAATAGTTAAAGGTATGCCTCTACTACAGTTATTACATCACTGTTAAATGGACAGTTCAGATAAACTGTGGTTATACCACTTTGAAATAACTTTATCATTTACATAGTTGATCATGTTGAAAACTGTATATTGAGTTGTATTCCTATTTGCATTCAAACAAGTGTTGACTTTAATGGGGAATACAATTCAAACATGCGTTCCAGAAATACGGTGTGCACCTTATTTTTCATGCCAATATTTTTACTCTGTAATGGATGCAAATTAGAATGTAGCGAACTAAAATACTTCCAGTAAAACATTTTGGAATAGGTGTTGTTTGAAGACTGAATAACCCAGTTAAAAAGGAGTACCTCACAAATCTTCAAATAATCACACATCACATCACACTTCAATTGCACATAAATACATCCTTTGAAAAGTAAAGATCATGGCCCTGTGTCCCTTCTTGCTTCACTTTGACTCTAATCAGAAACTATCTTTAATATGGCACTTTAACATTTCTTTTTGACAGGAATTTTTGAAATTGTCAGGGGAAAAAAGGAAGACTCTAAGATGTATTTACATTCTTACTTTAGGAAACTGGAAAGACTGTAATCAGAGGTAAAATTATATTGTACTCTTCTAACAAGAAAACCTGTAGCAAAAAACTCAAACAACTTACAGCAAAACACACAGCATACCTAGTTATCTGGATCAGTGATCTAGGTACCATGATCATTCATACTTGAAATGGCCTATATCATTCTAAATCAACTTTTTAGCTTTTAACCTTGTTACAATGTTAATTCATTAGACATAAAAATAGATGAATGAATGTATTCAAGAACTTATGTTGTTTTTGAGTTACACACATAAACAAAGAACAGTTGTGAGCGGCTTCCTTCTTCCTTTATGACTTTCCCCTCTCATGCTATGTATCCTTTTTTGTTTTAAACCACAAACTCTACATATTTCTATTCTGTGTACCATCAGAATGTTCTTCCACTGCAGTCCAGGTTAGCAGGATTTGCATTTCCTCTCAATATTGGGGAAACTTTGTGCAACAATCTCCTATTATGCTTTTTGTAACATGCTTGTTTGGTTTATATAACACACAGAGGTCTGGCTCTGCTCTAAATCCATCCATTTTCAGACCCGCTCCAGAACATGCAAACTCCCACCCCAGGGCGTGAACCCAGGACCTTCTTGCTGTGAGGCAGACATGCTAACCACTAAGTCATCGTGTGCCCTCTGCTCTAAATCTTGTCTTGCTCTAAAGACAATACTTTGTGTTTGATTTCTGCTTAATTAAAATGTATAGTTTGGAGCATATTTACCAAGTTGATAACTTTTTAAAGTTCAATAACATTAATTAATAACATTAATAACATGCAATTACTGAAGCCCTCAAAGGATTTAAGCTTTTCTTCTCTGCGGCAATTAACCTAAATCACTCAACACATACAAGCCCTTTAAGGTAGATGGGTTTCTTTTTGTTCAGGGGCAACCTATCCTTTACCATTCTTAAAGGGCCATTGTTTAGCAAAATCAACTTTTCTGTGCTTTAAACATCACAAAAGTGCTATTTGGGCTTCATACACATGCCCAAAGTGCAGGGCGAGCCCAAACACCTTGCTCCAATTTGATGACGCATTCCCACTTTGATGACGAATTTGACACGGCACTGAGCTGGAGAAGCCGCGCCTCCAGGAAGCTCTCTGCCGTGATTGACTAGTGATTGCCGTGATTGACATGTAAACAGACACGCCCCCAAAGGTGAGCATTTCACATCCTTTGTGCAGTGCTATGTATGTATTTACGCCCCGCCCCCACGCTCTGTCTCGTGTTTATAAAGCAGCATGAGCTCGACTACGGATTGGGTGGGGGGAAGGCAGGCCGTCCTCTGGCCCTACGTCACCGTGCGGGGAGGAGGAAGTCAGTGTCCCGTCTATAGACACGCCCACGCATAAGTAGGACGCAAATCAGCCTGTTTGTGTAGAGTTGCTCGGAAAGTGACTTTTCAGAGAACTAAATTCTGGAAAACAGGCGAGTTTGGAAAAATAAACCTCAAATACTATGTTTTTGGAGATGGATGAAAAATAGCATGATATGGGACCTTTAACACTTTGAATAGCAAGTTATTAAACATTTATGATCACCATAAAAGATAACACAAATGGAAGAACCTTTTGTTCAGTCACACAGCTGTACCACCCTTCTGTTGTCAGAAAACTTGTTTCACTCTTTCTCCATGTGTCCTGTTAACCTCCACTGAATCACAAATAGAAGAAAGCCTGAAAAAAGGCATTCAATATTTTGAACTAATTGAAAGAATGCTGAAATTCAAACACATGTAACCCATATAGAGTCATTTGTAAATTTGGTAATTCCAATAATAATAATAATACAATTTGATATTTTACAAATGCAATGCTAAAGTTGTTTGTTATTTGTGCAATCTCTGGCCAGTTCTTATATTTGCAACCTGGAAATAAATGCAATAATATTGTATGGGTAAAAAACACAACAAATGCTGCTTATAAAGAGTTTATTTTATGTCCATTAATGAGAAAGCAACAATAAAGGAAAAATTGCATAATTTATTTCTCCGATGGAACCTCAGCCTCTTAAGCGATGTTATTTCCTAAAGCTGACAGCATACCTTAACAGAACGTGCATGAACGTAACAGTGAAGTTGTTATTTTTGTTTTGTTTTACATAAAATGCTTGTGCCATTGTCAGAAATATATTTTGCTCCTATTGATAGTACATTTTTCTCTGAGATTTCCCATAGAAAGTAAGGCAGAGGGAGACCAATACATTTTTGTGCACATGCGTGTGTCATTTAGTTGGAAGGTTTATGATGTTAGTAAGAAAAGCTACTACGTGCTTAGTTCAGACAGGTGGATGAAGACCAAATTTCCTCAGCTGTTTAAAAAGTATTTTAGAGTTTACTTTCTACACTAGGTTATTCATATTTAAATGTTTGTGTCAATAATTATAGCAGCTACGAGTGGGAGTGGATGTCCGTTTGTGCTTGCATGAATGTAAAAAATAATGTTCCCCAGTGTAAGTGCACCACAGTGATGTATTTTAGTGGTTGGTTAAAGAGTTCATGTTTGATTAAAGCAGTGATTTGAGTGGAACTGTCAATATTCTTTGCAAAATCTGATTATATCCAGGACAGACACTAATGGTAAATGATAAACCCTAATGCCTTGGTGGTTAACTGGTAAACAAAGAGAATCCTGAGCCATAATGTTCCAATCTATTGTGGTAGAAACGCTATCAGCCAACATTTCTCCTATTATTCACTCTAGGCTAATGCACAATAAAATAATGGCAGTGGCTATCCATACGGTTGCCGTATCAATATACCAACATTCTTTCCATACGCAGCGCAACTAATAGGCCAGTTTATGTCATGTGATAGGGCAATCATTGGCCAGTTTAGGTCGCGTGACTAAGAATAAACCTTACCCTAACCCTAACCCTAAGACACTTCGGTAACCGTACCAATAGCACTGGGGGTTGTCCGTACTCCATCCGTACAAATAGACACTTTCTAAAATAAACACTTAAAATCTTAGAACTATTTGGTCTTTAAGGGTGTGTTCACACCAGTGAAGGCTCCTCCTCCCCTGCCCACAGTGGCTGTGCATCACTGGTTCACACCAAAGAATCCTAGAGCAGTTAAAACAAGTGGAGAAGGCAGAATTTATTGCGCGCTAACGCTCTCGCTTTGAGCAGTAGATGAGAGCTTCTTCTTCTCACTTTGTATTCGGACCGAGTCTGGGACTATATCAATGTGAAAGCACCCAAAGACCTCCACTGAACCAGTTCAGGCACTGGTTTGGAACCTGATGTTTTCTGCCAAACTAACCTGCCATCACACCAGGTAAAAGGAAATGAAATGTGTAAAAACCTTTGTGGCGCTAGGGTGGAAATAAACAGCTTTCACTGTGTTCCAATTCAGGATTAGCCAACTTGATACACCTAGATTTATTGCCCTGTTAATGTAAAACCCCCAAGAGAGTAATGTCTATCATCAAAAACCTTAAAAACCTGTCAAATTAATAGCTGAAATCCAACACTATTTTCCCAAATGTCCAATTGGACTAATCAAATGTTTTCTTTAACTCTTCCTATTTCCATCTCATTTTTAATATTTTATATAGTGTTAGGAATATATTCTTGTGAGGTTTTAGCCCAATTTTAGACACAGAGCAGTCGTTCAGTACTTAACCTCAACACATGAGGGAAATAAAACAATTGTAATATAGTAAATATATTAGAAGGGGTGTAAAGTGTTAATCAAATTATATGAACACTTTAATACGCACTCTGATTGAAAGGCAGAAAAATTTTAGATTAAAGTATTGCATTTGAAAATAGTATCTTTTTTGTCCAAATTAATTATTATGTTTTTCAACTTAAATGAATAGGTCATTGTAGTATGGATGTTTTAATTAACATTGAATTGGTATTGAAAAACAGTTGAATTGAAGTCACTGTGGTGACCTAATGGTTAAGGACGCAGGCTTGTAATTAGAGGGTGACCAGCTAATTAACCCTAACCTTAACCCTTGGGTGCTATACCATATGAACCTGTACAAATATGACAATAATGTAATTTATAATCTAGCTAATTCTTTAAGTTAATTAGGGGAGATTTTTTTTCTGTAGGGAATTAATGTGTACTTGATATCCTAGCTTCTGCATGTAAAAAAATAATACAAGTTGTCAAGGTGTAGTGATGGTGGTGTGGACCCAAATACAGTTTTAGTTAAACCATAGCATGATTTTAGTTGACTAAATCGTTTACAGATATATTCCACTAAAATACAAAGCATAAGAGATAACGTTTTTAAAGATTTGATTACCTTTTATCACCTGATATGGGATGGTATTAAGACTTTCACACAACAAAAGTATTTCTGATTTAATGCCTTCCTTAAAAAAAAGAAAACTTAGTTCTGATTGGATTTCTTCTATATGTAAACATTATAGTTTAGTTTTTATTAGGTGATGAAAATATCAATACATTTTGATATAGTTTTTGTTCTCAATATTTTTTAAATTAGTCACAGTCTAGTTATTGTCACTAAAAAAAAAAAAAAAAAAAAAAGGTGACAACAACAAAATTTACCCTCCTGATAATTGAGATAATTGATTTGTGTTCTCAATTTGCTAAAGTGCTTAATGATGTATTGCAGTTTGAACAATGTTTAGAGTTTTGTAATAAATGGATTGCCATAAAAATGTCTTTAAATGACAAGGGCTGGTCAGTGGTGATATGCATGTGCTTTTATGATGCCACACTTTCTATTCCAGCCTCTTGAATTGTGCTGATTTTGGGTCTTTTTCGTGGTAATATTTTGTAACAAGGATAAGGAATAGGCTTGTGAGTAATCTGGGACATGGTATCCAGTTGATGGAGCTGGTTAAGGTCTGTAGCACTAAGTTTCCAACACAAGTTGCTACACGTGATACTCATGCACACAGAGAGTCAAGACCTCCTGCAGGTTGGCACTGCTGAAGCAAACAGGCCCTAGACACAATCACCTGTTGTGCTCCGACTGTTCAAAGGGGTTTCCATAGTAACGCCTCATAGCTGTGCCCCCTTGGTCTATAAGACCCTCAGTAAATACAGACCACACACACACGCACACACGCACACACACACGCACGCACGCACGCACGCACGCACACACGCACACACGCACACACACACACACACTCTGCTCTCTGGAAGCAGCAATAAATGCAGTGAGGATAGAAAGTGTGCCTGGCTAAAGGAGAAGCACAAATTGTAAGCGCGGGATTTTCTTTGTGTGCACTAGCCTGAAGGAGCTGGGGCTGGATAGGAGAGAGGCTGTGGGTGTGTTGTTGTAGGATTGGCTTTGTAAAAAAAATCGGATGAAAAAATGACCTTCATACACATCCTTTATGTCCTTTCTCGTGTTCTATCTCTTTATTAGGAGTATGTTCCGACTACTGCCTCTTCCCATCCATCCCCTCCCATCCATGTCTCCCCTGCTTTGATAAATGTCACAGGAGCCTTTCGCTAGAACAGTCACAAAAGACAACCTGTTTCAGGGAACATAAGGAAGGGACAGCGGGATGAGAGAGAGGGAGTCCATGGCATGAAAAGAAAAATGGCTGCTTTTTAACCTGTGCTTCTCAAAAGCAGAACAAAAAGGCTAAAGCCAGGGACTTCTTCTCTTTTTTTTTAATTTTCCATCATGCTATTTATACATCTCATTTAGAAAGCTTTTACAAAAAAAAGGCAAAAGTCTGAGTTAAAAAGTGTACTAAGCTGGGCTGAGCACTGAGGACATGATGTGTTGGACTTGGAATCTTGATTATTGGTCATGTACCTAAAATTTACATTATCATCAACAATTATTACAGGATGTTACAGATTCTCAATTATATTTACATAATGTTGAATCAATATACTGTAATTTAGATGGACTACCATTGCAGCACTTTACAAGTATTGTCTTTTTTTAACTTTATTTTCATATTTTGTATAATGTTAAATATGTTGTTGGTTTACTAAAGTTTCGAATAAACAACAAGCAAATTTATGTTTTGCATTTTGTTTCATACTGTACCGAAAATGAACCGAACCGTGACCTCAAAACCGAGGTACGTGAACTGTGATTTTTGTGTATCGTTACACCCCTAATTTTGAGTCTTTTTCTGCTTTCAATCTCAATGTGTGACACTGAGCTGAGCAACCTTTCACTGTCAACACTAGTGCATGGTGCTGAAAGGCATCTGCATGCAAGTTTGGCCAGAGTTGGGAACCACACTTTAATAACCATTCAATATTGTAATGGTTTGTCTTCTCGTTAAATCGTGTCTTCTCTAAGATACGTCTCAAACTGTTCAGTAGAACCTACTGCAGCGCTGCAGAGCAGAAGGTTATGTTTTACCCTCCGTCTCCATCTGCATTTACTGTATCTGTCTGTTAGCAAGTTATGAACGGATTTGGATGACGTTTTCAGGAAAATTGATAAATGGAACAAGGAAGAGGTGATGGACATTTTGGTGATGTTCTGGCTACCAAAAGAATAGTATAGATATGTATATATCCCATTTATCTTCCCATCCACACTGTGGAACTTCATCATCAGTCCTACCGATACAATGATGACACTGGTATATTAGAACACTATCTCTAAATTCTTAGCAGATAATTGCTGGGAGACGTTTTGCATCTTGCAAAAACTGATGTGTGATTGCAAAATATGTGTTGACAGACGTGATCCCAATAGCTCATTATACAATGTGACATTAGTTATCTAAAGGTCAAGGTACTAATTATTTATTTTATTTTAAACATAATCTTTGAGTGACAACTGAGTTTCAAACCTTTTTTTTTACTAAGGGTTGGTTAAAGATAATGCTGATATTTAGCTGTGAGTAATTAGTTGTGCTCTGAAATCTAAAATTTCATAACCCAGGAAAATCTAGTTTTGATTTTATATACATTCTTAAATACGCTTGTCGGTTACCAATGTGCAGTGGTTATTATCTATTTTTTGAACTTAAAGGAATGAGCATTAAACAGGTCACCATAGTTCAGGTTTATAGATGGTAAGGTTTTAGTAGTTCAACAGAAGAGCTGTTGTGTATGTATTGCTGAAAAAGCTGATTCTGGGCTTTTGTTGACATTTGCCTTAGCATTGTTTGCATATAGTGTTGATCTAGTAGTCAGATGAAAAGGTGTTGTTAGTTAAATGTAACATTAATTGGTTCATATTCTGTTCTTGGCTGTCAGATTAGAACAGAGTGTCCATTTAAGTGTTTGCTATTTGCTTCTCCCTATTGACAGGCGGTGAACTCCAATGACAAAGAAGGCGAGCAAAGTGAAAGTACTTTGATGTCTCTATCACTGATTCACAGTGCAGGTCAGACATTGCACTGTGTAATGAAATGACCATCACCCACCGAGCAAAAGAACCTTATAAGCAGCATGTCATATTCTGTGTTTGCTTCTCAACACACACGCACGTACACACACAAAGCAAGAAAACTACATGTGTATTTTTGATGAGCTATTCTTTGTCCAGTGCACCATGGTTCAGTGCCCTTGACATCAAAAGGCTAGGACAACAGAGTGGGGAAGGAAAGAAGAGGACTGCAAGGCTTTTGTGTGTCCACTCCTAAGAGCTCATTCTCTAATGAGGCCCAGTCAGTAGTGCAAGAAAGCTTTGTTCAGGAGCTGTGCACGACGAGCTGACCTCACAAATTAAATAAATAAACAAAAACTTTCTTTGAAACCTGGGGCTTAATTTAGAAACATTGCTTAGGCACAAAACGGCACCAAAAGGATGCACACATAACACCTTTCATCAAAACCATGAGATTTATAAAAAAAAATAACTTGGCAGGAGAATGTGGCCATCCGTACATCAACTTTGATCCTTGCACAGTCTCCTTTGAAGATGTGAAAAACTAGTGGCGCTCATGGGAGGTGGTGAATTGAAGTCAGATTCATCTCATATATTTAATGTCATCACATATCAGACTTAAAGATCAGCATAATCATAAATACCAAAGCCAAAGGTGTAGAATAAATGTGTTCCTTGTTAGCCATTAGGCTTACTGTTTGCACTATGTTCATATTAAGGCTCAGAGTAAAAAAAAATTACGTGAAGCATAGAAAGTGCATCTAATAAACCACAAGTTATACATGGCTTAGACCTGGTTCTGAAAAATGTTGTGGCCACAGTTGTCTGGATGAGTCATTCTTCCTGACACACAGCATTGTTGGGACCAGACTGCAGGCACAAACTGCTTTTGATGGCTGGCTCCTTGGTAGTCTATGGACACTATTGTAGAAATTCCAACCTTTAAACCCTTAGTTTTAGTTACTCTTCTGTTAAACCTAATGATGCACCTGAAATTTGACAGAAAAATGTCGACTGAAGATGGCTCAAAAGTGCATTTTCAGTTTTTGACTGAAACATTTTTATCACTGAAACAATCCGACCAAAACAGGATGTTATGATGCAAGCCAAAACCGTGGCCATCACACACTTGTCTGGATATGAGCCAACATGACTGCGGTGTGATCTACAGCTTAGGTTCTTAAAGTGGGTTACGGGTACCCCCAGGGATACACAATTTGTCATAGGGGGTACTTGATTAAAAATCTAAAACATGGTGACAACATTGTAAACTTGAATATGGTTAGAGCAGCAGTCAGGAGCCTCCATTCTTTTCCACAAATGACACATTGGCCTCTAGTGGAGACAGAGAAACAATCTAACAATCTCGTGAGGTAGATTTCTTTTTCCAAAATAAGAGAGATTGTTTCTCATTGCTAATGCTAGTAGGCTAATCACATAAATAAATCTGACAATTCTGAATGAGATGTTTTATTGATTATAATTTTTTTTATTATTATATATTATCTTTCAACAGGATTGGTAAAATTCAGGGACATATTTCACTGTAGGGCTATTTTGTATATGACATGCAGTACGGGGTACATTACTTCCGGTTAAACAGACAGTATTATGAAAAAAACACGTTAGAATGGTTTTGCCACAGTGTTATACATTCCTTTGCCTCATTCAGAGGGCCAACATTTCCTCCCTCCCTTGCTATTTCACATTTTGTAAAAAGTCAGCTCTAAATGGGCGAGTCACAATGTGGAAACTCCTCCTCCTGACAATCCTGGCTCCTCCTACCCTATAATAATCTGAGCTCCTCCCTCTCAAACTACCTCACAGCTAAAACTAACACTGCGGTTTAATATAGAATATACATTATACTTCATTGTCATATATGTAAAGCTACATACACGTAATGTGTTCTCTGCATTTAACCCATCCCTGATGAGCAGTGGGCAGCCACAGAGTAGTGCCCAAGGAGCAGTTCCATTTTTAGTATCCGTTATACCGCCTCGTTTCACCTTTGACATCTTAAATACACTATTCCTGTAGTTAGTAGAGATGAGGAGGAGAAGAAAGTGACTTAGCAGCTTAATACTCCTGTGAGTGTTTGGAACAGTTGACTGACTCAGCTGCTGTTGATGTGATAAACACACCCTGAAGCAGTAATGTGCAGTTTTTTGGCTAAAAACAATAAGAAGAGTGTATAGATAGCAAAAAAAAATTGCTTTGGTGATCACTGATCTCTCTCGCAAGAGCGAGGTATGAAGTCTACGTCTGTAGACACGCCCACTCGTGCATATCCATGAAGGCCCCAAAACAGCATGTTTTTTAGAAGCGTCATTAAAGAGACTTTTCAGAGGGCTAAAACTCCAGACAACAGGTGAGTTTTGGAGAATAAACCTCAAATACTATGTTGATGGGGTTCTTAGAACAACTAGAGATGGGTGAAAAATAGCATAATACTGGACATTTAAAGGTCTGAAGGGGTACGGGACTGTGAAATGTTTGGAAACCACTGATCTACGGTATTTCATGAAAAATATATTTTGTATAATCATTTCTTTGGGTGTTTAGGTTTTCGGTATTGGTTTCCTCATTGTTGGCTTTGGCCAAACATTTTTATTTTGGTGTGTCTCAAGTTATAACCTTCAGGTGACAGTAGCTACCCACTAAACTACTGGTTCTCTACCTTTTCACCAGCACAGATAATGCTCTTGTGCATCCTTCATTGTGGACCTGCAGCCACAGGGCGCAAGCTCCATAAAAGTGTCATGCAGCATGTTTCATGTTTTAACAAGATCTTTAATCGAGCTGGCATTTTCAGACATGACTTTACACATACAGTATTTATTACTTATCACTGTATGTATTTGTTTGAGTTGGTTTCTGGTTTCATTGATTGCAGTAATGGTGTCCCCCTGCCTGTCACTGTCAGTTTCAGGTGTGCCATGAGATTGGAACTCATTGTTGTTTAGCACAGTGGCGCTCGGGATAGGCAGGCCTGCAGCTACGGTTCCAGGTCACACCTTGAAACCTCCGTGCCACCAACACTTGAAATGTTTAATTTATACATTTGATAAACAGACTATTACATTATTGAACAAACTTTCAATACCAGTAAGATCCAATGGTAAGAATGCATGTAATACCATCAATTACGTTTTCCTGTTCTCATGCTACCATTTTTGTGCTGTAGATTTCTATAACCAAACTGTAGTGTAGTCATTAACCATCTTTTAAATGTTAATTATTTCATTTTTATTCCTTCCATCTCATGTTAAAAAATAAACAATGAAAATCAATTTGATATTATTGGAGTTCATGATGTGACTACTCCATTATGTGTTTCAATAATGACTGACCAGTCAACTGTTGGAATAGAAGTTTGTTGGAGCATGAATGTGTATTGGACCTGAGCTCTGTATTGTAGGTTATTATGGAATTAACAAATCTTTATTTACATACATTGTTTACATTATCAAATAACAAACGCATAAGACCATCAGGTGATTCTGATAGTTCTAGTTCTTCTTTTTTACATGAAAACAAATCCTGCCGATAAGGGCAGTGACAACACAGTGAATAGATCAACCACCAGTTAAACATTATTTAAAATAAAACCAATAAAAGGGGAGCCTGATATAATGTCATTATGTTTTAGCCTGAGTTCTGGGTTTTACAATACCCTTCTGACTACGTGTATCTGTCCTTTAATACAGTCAAATTTTAGCATAAAGGCTACCTTATTCGAAAAAAGCTGATTATTATTAATAACAACTCACCAGGTGAGATAAGCACCTGTTGACTGGCTAGATCATGCAAATTAGGGACAACAGAGTATTAGCAATAGCTCTTTGTACTTTCTCTCCTGTGAGCAGCCATGGGAGTAGGGATGAGTTAATTGTTTAGGGGTGTCTGAGGTAGAAAAAGAGGCGGAAAGGCAGGGTTTCACCAGCAAGGCCAAACTAAACACCACGTCCGGTATGAGGAGCTCTGGTCCGGCTGGGGAGCTCTGCCGCATCTGCTCGCATCTGCTTGACCTCAACAGGTCAGTATAGAGAACATGTTTAAGTCTGCACTTGAAAGTAGTTTATTGCTTTAAAGTGACAGAATTTCTTATATTTTCAAGACAAATTGAACATTAAAATCTATGAAATGAGGTGAATCCATAGTGAAAAGCAGATAAAACCAATTCATTGTTTTTTTTTCTTCTTCTTTCTGCTGAAGGCTCTTGGAAAAAGCCAATATCAGGCCTTGTGACTCTGAACTGTACTTGATTGTTTACCATCCTTTAGCAAATATAGTGAACTGTAATAATAATAATAATAATAATAATAATAATAAATGCAAAGGTTTGTTTATGCATTGGTTCACACTTGTCCTAAGATGACAGTTTGGAAACTTACTGCCAGAGCCATGCCATGAAACTACAATTGAAAAAAGCGTGAGAAAGAGATAGTCCGGATGAAGTGTGTTAGAACTGTCAGGGCAGTCATGAAAAGATTGCTGTGTGAGTTAATGTTTTTTTCTTCTCTTTTGATGGATTTTTGTTCCCGGGCCAATTGACTGAGCTCTGTCGTGGGTTTCAGTCTTTTGTTGTGTTTATGGAAGGAAACTTCTGCCATTACAGCTGTCATTCTTTGAATGTCTGTTTGTTTATTATGGCATGCCCTTTTTAGATGACTAACACTTTACAGTGCTGCTCTCAACTGCTGTGACTGGCTCTTGGCACTCACTCGTCACCTATTGTGTGCTCTCTGCTATTCTGCCTATGGCACTAGATGGAAAGCGTAATAACCTCAACTACCATCTTTGTCAGGAAGGAGAAAACAAAAGAATGAAGACAGCAGGTAGGGAGTAAAAGAGAGAGCAAATAATAGGCAGACCTCTGGGGAGAATGGTAGGGTTTACATGTTACAACTTGTTGGGTAAGTGCAGGAGATTCTATGAGTAACTGAAGAGATTCTTTTGTGGCAGGGAGTGTAACATTTCAATGCTGCTGGTGTTTAAAGGAGAGATTCTGATTATTATCTGAGGGTACAGCTCAATTCTTTGTGTGTTCCACAAATAATAACATTATTATTAAATATTATTACTAGCAAATACATTGTGACCAATCAGACCTTAAATATGGAAGAAAAAGTACTTGGGGGATAAGCTTCACCTGTATTATGACAGGCGAGAAACCAACAATATGTGTTCTAGAGGAGACAGGGTGTGCAAGGTGCAAAAAGTACTATAACCTATAACGGAGAAAGAGAAACAGAGTAACTACACAATAACTCAGTAAACAAGACTCAGAAACAAAAGAGAACCCAAACAGACCACACGGCAAACAGAAGACTACACCTAACACATAGAATCCACACTCAGAGTTCTACCAAATGATTAAAACATCCTCAAAATCTACCAACGGACTCCAGTCGTGAGAACACAAGTCCCAACTCCTTAAAGTAAATATAGACAAAATCCCAGTTTTGTGTAAACTTGTAAAACAATGACAAATAGTTTATATGAGTGTTCACTTGTCCAGTCCCTTCATTAGAGCTGTCAGTACCTCTGTCTTGTTCTCTTGTCTCTCCATCCATTTATCCACTATAGTACCAGATTTTTGAATGAGCTTCGGTGAGACAACGTTCAGGATGACTGCAATGATTACATAAACAAGCAGCTTTAACCCCCTACCCACAATCTGGAAAATATATAAAATTCTATGCGTATTGAATAAAACCTAGATACGGTATACTATACTACTGTAGTGTAATGAGTATCAGTGTAATGAAATAATTGTGATGTAAAGAAAAGATGGAAAAGCCAGAATTAGACTCACTGTATCTTTGAACGTATTAAGAATTCACTGCCACAAAGAAGGGAGTCCTCACCATGACCTCAGAATCTACTGTAAGACCATAATTACTGTGATATTTTAGAAAAATCCTCTCTACTACCATGGTCATTAGGTGGGCTCCATGCAAATAATCAAATATTCAAATTAGTCAAATAAGTAATCTATCAACTTCTTCTGACTTTGGGACAACCAAGGGTGACTTTCCCCACTGGGATGTTGGAAACAATAGATGCACGAAACTAAGAGAAACTGTGCTATTCAAATAAGGGAGATTGTACAATACCACCAGTAGGTGAAGCAGAGTTAAAAGTAATATATCTCAAACCTCTTCTTTCTTTGAGTCACAGACCAGAGCTTCCTGGAGTACCAGAGCTCTCTTATCTGTTTCTGCTGTTAATCTGTAGCTGTGTGCTCTTCTTCTGCTTTCTGCCCTCCCTCTTGATGTCCTGGTTGCACAGATGAGGTTCTGGGGTTTAGATCAACGTCAGCCACTGTTGGCAAAGTACTGATGGTGAGATTCAGCCCAGAAGTAACACTGACCAGCTGCCATATATACACAGTGATGGTGTATAGGACACACAAGACAGAATTTCACTGGACACATCTCTGACTTCCTGTGTGATGCCCATCAGTGCTGATCTATTTCATATTCATGTGTGTTATGTTCAGTGCTTTACTGATGTAATCCTGATTACTTAGGGTTAGTAGATGCCCAGATTGTAATATCTGAGCACAAAATGTGAGGTCTTTGGTTACAAAAGAACAGCATAAAAAATACCATGAAGAAAAAAGAATACTATAGCACATGATAGAAGTCTAACGTAAAATCCTTTCTAGTGGACTGCACAAAGGATTATTCAAATTGCAACAAAATACAACTTAATAATAAGCCTATTTATTCTGAATATATATGAAGATTTATTTGTATGACTATCTTTATTGTGCACTTTTTACATAACTGTACATTTTTGAAAGTATTTTTAATGAGAATAAATATAAATATATATGTTTGACTTTGCAAACTGCATGAATAATACACTCATCTTATGTTAACAATTTTTCTTCAGCCACCAAGATTCTGATGTTTTTGTTGGGTTTGGGTGTTCTTTGTGTGGCATGAAAGGCAATTAATAAGCTACACAAAACATTGTTACAGTTTTTACAAAGTGTCAACTACATCAAAGTCAGAATATAAAATTGTATAATTAATTCTAGTAAAATGTTTGTCATAAAATGTCATTATTTTACATTTATAAATGTTTTTAGATGTTTATACATTAAAGGTCCCATATCATGCTTTTTTCTCCATTTGTTCTGAGAACGTCAACAACATAGTATTTGAGGTTTATTTTCTCAAACTCGCCTGTTTTCCAGAGTTTTAGCCTCTGAAAAGTCACTTTCTGAGCAACTCTTCACAAACAGGCTGATTTGTGTCCTACTTATGCATATTCATGAGTGGGCGTGTCTACAGACGGGACACTGACTTCCTCCTCATTGCACAGTGACATAGAGCCAGAGGATGGCCCGCCCTCCTTCCACCCACTCCGTAGCCGAGCTCATGCTGCTTTATAAACATGAGACAGAGCGTGGGGGCGGGGCTTTCGCCAGTACATACATAGACTGTCGAAAATAGCACTGCGCGAAGGAAGCTGAAATGCTCACGTTTGTGGGCGTGTTTGTTTACATGTCAATCACGGCAGAGAGCTTCCTGGAGGTGGTGCTTCTCCAGGTCAGTGCCGTGTGAAATTCGTCATCAAAGTGGGAACACGTCATCAAATTGGAGCGAGGTGTTTGGGCTCACCCTGCAGTAAGAAAGGAGCAAATCACCCTCTAACTAAGGATTGTGGGAATCAATGAAAAAAACACTGTATGAAGTCCAAATAGCACTTTTATGATGTTTAAAGCACAGAAAAGTCAATTTAGCTCAACATGGACCCTTTAATAGTCTGAGATTATGTACACTTTTCTAACAAGTGATTGGGATTTTGTCCACTGGTATTTTGATCATTACATTATGTCCAAGGGGATTTTTATTCTGTCCCTTTCTTTATGAGGACAGTTAGAACTAATAACAACAGTCAGTTCTCCCTCCCCCAATTTGAAAGTTATTGTTGTTTTCTAGAGCCACAACTCAACCAATACTATTATCAATCAATATAATGTTGTAATTTGCTTTGCTCTACAGCTGCTTTGAGGTTTTTGATTCTTATTATTTACGAGCCTGTGGTGAATAATAACCAAACCACCCAGTAGGTGGTGAAAAAATAAGCCACAATCAGATGTTCGTCACACGAAGCTTCGGTATTCAATTCAAGCTGTACGCCTTATTCACATATACAAAAGGCTGTCTTCCACATCGTCGCTTTCAGCAGTTTATTGGCTGCTGACTGCATCTAAATGATAAACTTGACTGGAATACATTGTTCTGTCAATGATGCTAATGTCATTGTTTGAAAAAGTCCCCTTTGTTCTTGTTGCATGTACACACCTTGATACACATTCCTTCCTGTCAAAAGCTCTGTAAATCGCTGAGATTGTATGCATACTTTACACTGGGTGACACACAAATACACACACACACACACTCTCTCTCCAAGTGTGTTCAAAGGCATGAGAAAGCCACCTGTAGAAGCTCCGCACTACACCCTTTTGGGACGTATTGTTGGGGTGGGGAGGAGGATACCCAGTAATAACTTGTAGCATGGGACTAGGCTTGGTATGTTTCTACGAGCAGTGCTACCCTCCTGCTGTTGGACAATCAACCCCTCACTGACACTTATGGCAATGATTTTAGTGTTGGTGCAACAGTTTCCCTGTTCTTGTATTTTATCCCTGTTGCTAACCCACATTCCATAAGCACACCAGACTGATGCTGATTGCTCTTGCTTTAACACTGGTAGATTAGTCTATAAATATTAGATTAGGCTGATTTTCATTCAATTTTGGTTCACATGGGCAAGTAAACATATTAAGCATGCATGCACACATGATGTTTAAAGACGACAGTAGTCAAACCAGTGTAAATCAAGCATCACTTTGGTGCTGTTATTCTGTTTGCCTACAGCTATGTTTACTAAATGTCATAAAATGGCACCTGTTGTAAGTGTAAAGGATTTATTTTAATTTAAATAAATAAATCCTACCTTTCTGTATGATTAGAGTTTCATAGAGGGTTGGTGCTCCACTTTTTGCAGTTATTTATTTTGAGAAATCAGCTACAATTAAAAGTGCAATATGGCTGCTTATCAAAAAAAGATAAGCATTTCTTCTAACCTCAAGCAGTAAAACTATATTTGATATATTTCAACATAAGAAATAGTATATTGAAATTTGAAATAAAGCAGTTTTATGGTAATTCAAATACTATGTATTCAAATACTAAAATACTTTAAAAATAAAATAGGATAGTTTAAGCTGCAGTATGTAAGTTTTCTTTAGCATCATATGATCAATATATATACATATAAAGGCTATGCAATTAATTGAAATTATACTAATAATCAGGATTTCAGTTATGACGAAAATAATCGCAATTATAATTTTTTTCTACAATCGAGCAGCCCTAATATACAGTATATATGCAAAGTGTTCTGCTCCTTCTCTTGCCCTGTATTTAAGCTTTAGAAATCAAGGCGAGGGATGCACTTTTTCATCCTTTTTCAGAGATCTTTTTTACAAACCAAGTGTTCCACGAGTTCCATATGCTTTACTATTGGCTGCTCGACAAAGTCTATGCACGTTCACGTCCTTTCAGTAGGGAAGGTGCAATGGAAGTCGTTCACAGTGTTAGGCACAATGGCTTATAATGCAAAGTAAGCCAAAAGAAAGAAGAACGAAGGGGAGAAGCGACATTCTAAATGCTCAAATGGATTGCGTGAACAAAACAAACATTTGCAACGGCAGTGCGTGCAAAGCTCAAATGTTACAACCACGCACTGGTGTCAGAGGAACAGCGATAACAGATGGAATAATTTTGTGCGTATACCTTGGACAAGCATAGCCAAGGTGGAGAGAACATGTCATTCGTTTGTAGTCTGGACATGGAGTGGTGTGGGTCTCCTCTCTGTTCTGACCTGCTGCGGGGAGTGCTGCAAACGGGGAATACTGTGAACATGACCGCCTGTGAGCTTTGTTACAGGAGAGGGGCTCATGTCAGCACCTGTTGAGGACAGTAACTGCGAGTGTGACATGCTTTCCTGTTAGAGTCTCTAAAGCATCAGAAAACTCAGACAGAAAATGGGGAGGGTAGGGGGGAGCTTAGTTGTTTCCATTCCAGTCTTTGTGATTCTACATACTGCAGCTTTCAGGATCTACAATAGCAATCATTGGATTAAACTCGTGTTGGTAGTTAAACAGCATATTAGGATAATGTGCAAAACGTGTCCTAATCTAACATATAGTTGTTGTTACTAAGAAGAAGGCAAGCTAGTGGAAGCTGTGCGATGCTTCAGGGACTGATCATAGGAAATCTTGGTTCCTGCTATGGAGATATTATTTTGACACAGCAACTACTACAAAGTGGCAATAGTACAGGAATGATTTCAATCACCTTGACTGCTGCATGGAATTTATAATCCTTGATTGCATTGTCAGATAATGGAGGCCATGCCTCCACTGATCAGGGCTATTTAAGCAGCTTAAGAAATATCTGCAGAATGTACCAAGCACCTAGGAGTCTATTCTCCCGTCTGGACTTTACTGCGTGCCTGCAGTTCCCCCATTCTCCTACAATGACTCTGTGGTCCAGGTTCCTGACACTCTCACATCGCGTAAAGAGCCAAAAAGCACGTAGTCTGTGAATGTAGGGGGGCTGAAGGAAAGGAGACGTTCATTTTTTGGGCCGTCTAGATATCACGGAACATGGAGTTTTCCCAACGCTTGTAAATGCCACTGAAATCCGTGAAAATGATAAAGTTCACTTTTAATTTGAAACGTCTTTGTTAATAAACAATGTAACAGGTTGATTTGATTT
Organism: Gouania willdenowi; assembly: GCF_900634775.1. Lineage (NCBI taxonomy): Eukaryota > Metazoa > Chordata > Actinopteri > Blenniiformes > Gobiesocidae > Gouania > Gouania willdenowi. The sequence continues at coordinate 29,905,615 of NC_041048.1, read as the reverse complement.
GATCATTGATCAGATTATTGCACTGTGAGGATCGGCCGCATTCTGTCAGAGTCACAGTTAAAATCTCTCTGATCAGCGCTTCATCATCATCGTCATCGTCATCATCATCCGTGCACATTACATCACATTGTCATCATCATCAATCCTTTAACATGAATGTGTGACTTCCCCCACCCCTGTGACAGCGTGTCTGTGTAGCTTTGGATAGATTGTTTCTGGGAGTCTCTTCTGCAATATTATGAGTCCGTGTGGCTTCAAAATATAACTAAGTCCATATTTCTAGTGCAATCTAATGTTTTTAATTTGAATAACTGATTACGAATTTAAAAAAAAAACATCATGTAACCGTGGCCAATGTGTGTGAAGTGTCTTGCTTAAGGACACAATGGCCAGATATATTCCAAATTCAACTTAAATCCAAGTTAGTCGGCTGGTTTATTATGATTTTAATTCCGAATTAAATAATTCCTCGATTGTAAACGTTTAATTCTGCTTTAAGTTCATTCCGTTTTGCGCATGCTCGGCCAGTCGCAATGACGGGCGGTGGTGGCCCGGACTGAAGCCATGACTATTTATTTAAGAAGAGCTTTAGAAGACATGGATATACTGAAAAGAGTAGATGGACAGAAGCATATACATTCACACGGACTTATTACACACACGGCATAATTGTACTGGTCGTTAGAGCTACTATCTTTTCCAGGGAGCACATTTTTATTCCTATTCATTGTTTTCCACAGTTTTACTGGGCTTTATTTACCAGTGATTAGTTTGTATCTCCCTTCTTCTGCTCAGTAGACCAAAGTAAAACAGTATCTTATTGTTGAGCTGCTGCTTTAAAACTACAATCAAAATAAAAGTGAAAACAGTTCTCATGTGGTCTTCCATGTTGTAGCCAACAATAAAAGGTTTGTTGTGTGTTTTTCCCGATAGACGTGATAAGTTGAATTCACCCCGTCCAATCAGAACCCTTCCCAACCACCACACCTAAAGCGGAATTGAATAATGCCGAATAAACCTATTTTCTATGTAAACCGAAATTCGGAATTACTATTTCCATAGAAACACTAAGCAGAACACTTTAATTCCAAATAATTTAATTCGGAATAACTAATGAATTAAAAAACATCTTGACAGATACCACTAGAGCAAGGATGGGCAATTCCAGTCCTCGAGGGCCAGATTCCTGAGATGTGTTCCTGCTCCAACACATCTGAATGAAATGAATGGCTTGTTATCATGCTTCTGCAGAGCTTGATGGCAACACATTGGTTTCAACCAGGTGTGTTGGAGGAGGGAGACATCTAAAAGTCTCAAGAATCTGGCCTTCGAGGACTGGAGTTGCCCACCCCTGCACTAGAGCAACTGCCACCCCACTGTGGCACCTGGAATTCTCCGTGGCCATCCTTGCTTAGCTTCTGAGATCTGGCAATGACAGGCAGGTATGGCCACACATAGCTGTCTGTCAGTTTAAATGTGCTTTAATACAGCTGCGCGAGCTGAAAGTGAGGTTACAAACATGCTGGTTGTGTAAGATGTAAACACTGTACATAGCATTTTTATTGAGGAAGGACATAGCTCAATTGTGAGACATCTATGATGCATAAAGTGTGCAAAACACAATGTTTTAATAAAGTCTTGACTCTCAGAAAACTGCAACTACTTTGTTACGCCACACAAGTAACCACACTACAAAAAGTTGAATGACTTGTTGTGGGTGAAGTTTCCATTGTTCTGCTTAAGTTTTGATTTGACACTTCTTGAAAGAGGAAAACTTCCTACTAGTCAGTCATGCTGCACTTTTCATTTCTCCAACCAGTTTGTGCCATTTTAAACACAGAAGCACTTACAAATGCATATACATCACTGTGGGTTGGAACCTTGGACTCTGCCAGACAGGTGGCTTTGTTGGAAAACACAGTGCACCGGAGGGGGGGATCTAATCATTATTATGCTTTCCGCAGAACAGTGGCGCTTCGCATATTTTGTGCTGTGTTCCCAAGTTGGTCGGCACATTCCGCTGGCATTGTTATCCAACTCGTTTCCTGTAGCCAGTGGCTTTTGTCAGCCTCTCCCCCATTGTTCCCGCTTCCTTTGTTCGCTGGTTCCAACAATGGCTTTTTTTTTCTCTGCCTCTTTATATATATGTGCACTTTTTGCCCTTGTGTGTTGTTTGTTTTGTTCTGCTGTCTGTTGTGTTTTTCTTTCCTCATGCAGCAGAGCTTGGAAACACACTCATAATGGTTAGTGATTCTCATAGGTTGAGATTGAGGTGAAATAAAAGAAAATTGGACATTTTCACAGTTCAATACTTTATTTTTAAAGTGTTCGCTTTAATGTTGCAATGCTATTGTACATATATAATTTGATAGCTTTCCATTCCCAGTTATGGAGGCTATCTTGCTTGGCTTTCAGACACTGCATGCAATCCACCTTTACAGGCACAATACACAAGGTGATGAAGTGCATCAAGTGCCATTCTACTGCTTGTAATTCAGCCTGATTATATGGTCTCTTTTGGGTATAAGCTCTACCTGTATAGAAGCATAAAAAGTGGGTTAAACCACATCAAAGAATTCAAAATATGTGTTGGACACCACTATAAAGGGGCCCCAATGGCAGGAGCTGCCATCGCCTCTTGTGGTGCTTCCATAGTAACATCGACTTCTTTGTTGGCCCCAAAAGAAAGCGCACAAAAAAACATCTTAGAAGAAAGAAAATTAAAATACACCATCGGGGCAACACATAACCTCAGCCCAGATAAGAGCATCTAAAATGGGATTGTCCCATTACTAAGAAGGGGTATAACTGGCTTGGTTCTTGGAGTTCCAATTGGATCAGTTGACTTGCTTGGGTCTTTCTTTCCAGGGTTGACTCTAAGAGCAAAGGAACATCAGAGCATCAGAAACTGGTGGAACTGTAGACCAAGCTGGAGCTGTCATTGTCAGAAAGTATTTTTTAAAGAGGACTGACCGACTGAGTGGCGGATTCACAAAAGGTTTAGTGGTATTAAAACGTGTGCCAACGCCGCTCCACACACTAATAAGGAGTACAAAGGCCAGGGAATCAGGTGTGCGCCTCTGCTGCGCTTCCAAATGCGCCCTCATTCCATTTAGTGCGTTTCCCTCTGATGAATATGCATAGTCGGCGGATCTCCCAGGGGAAGCAAAAATATGGGAGGAATAAATGCAAATAAATTAATGCAGGGGACGTAATGCAATTCATGAAATCTAAAAACTGTTTGTGGTGATTTTTTTGTACGCAAAAATAGCACAACTGATGAGGTGCAAACACACACGCAGAGATCATTGCTGCAGTAAATGTGGACAGAAAGAGATGAATATATACAGTATGACCATGGATTGATATTGCTTCGGACTCACTGCTCTACTGATCTTCTTTCTGTCCATGTTTTGACCGTCCAAGTCTCATGTCGTAATGATGTCAGGCCAGAATCAGCAGATCAGATGCGTAATTTACACATGATCACTGATGGTGACATATGAGAGTGTGCTTGACACAGTGCTGCTCAGACCTGTGCTGGATGATTGTTTTTGCAGACTGATTTACAGAGTGTAAAGGACTGCCTATTTTAATGGGCTGATCAGAGCACTTATATTAGATTAGGGGGAAAAAATATCAAGTTGTTTTTAAAAAAAATAAAAATAAAAATCATTTTTTTATTTAGTTTTCAACATTATTCAAATGTTTGTGCAGCAAACAGAGAAGTCCATCTGCCTCAAAGTTCTGCTCGTGCACTAATGATTGCTGCAATCTTAGTGAATTCCGTGCAGCAGGTGAGGAAACTGCATCTATAAAGGATTTAGGGACGCAACTGGATTACCACTCTTTATTTCAGATCTTTGTGAATCCGCTCCTGAGTGTAATGTGTCTGCATTAAGGCTCAAAAATACATGAGCAGAACATACATGGAACAGACTCCTCAGAGGTACGCACAAACATCCACTAGACCAGTGCTTACGCGGAGTTTGCGGGGGGCAGTGGTCAAAAGTTTTCATTACAGTTTTCCCAAATTAATTTAAAAAAGAATGCAATTCTTAATGTAATGTACATATACAAATGTTTTAAGTGCCACACACAGTGACTGTACTATATATATATAATATGTGTCTATATATAATGCGTGTCTTCTTCCGTTCGCAGCGGTCACAGACTTTATTGGCATTAAGTTAATGCAGACTAGCAAAGAATATCAAATGTGTTTAAGGGGGAGTAAATGTTCGAACTGTCGCTACCTGCAGTCACAGATTTTTTCGGGTCACAGGTTTTGGCACAACGCTGGCACTCGGCTGCCGCTCGGCTTCAGCTCTTGGTGACATCATTGACTAGCTGACGTCGACTCAACTAGGATGCACATAAAGTCGACCTTTAAAATGATGAAGTCGTTCAACCTCCATTACCTTCACATTCTGTATGAATGACACTGTCCAAATTGTACTAGACACCATTTAAAGCTTTTCTCCAATTTGAATTCTAACTTGGAACATCCTTTTTCTTCACAGATGTCTACAGACACCTGCAGAAATCAGTGGAGTTCATGTTTGGTAAACTGAATCAGTGTAACTGCTGGAGTTCTTCTTAAAATGTTTAGACTTTCTTCCAGGAGGGTTTTCATGACTGAGGATGCCTTTTCAATTAAGCATACTGTGATGTGCTCCTTGATGCTTTGTTGGTACTTGATAATGCTTTGTTTTCTCAGTGCTACTTCAACGTTTTCAATATACCCTTCTACATTGACACACACAAATTATTACAATATGGTAGGGTTACATAATTAGAAGGTATTCAAATTTCTCTAATACGCAGAACTTCCTTGATTTGTGTGTATTAGGGTTGTCACGATACTAGAATTTCAAACTCAATACGAATACTCAGGAAAAATAAGAAAAAAAAAATCATGATACTCAATACCATTTTTGATAATAAAGTTGAGAATACAAACTATGAACATTACACAAAGTATTTTTAAATTAAGTGAAATGTAGTGCAACATTTAACAACACTTGTAAACAATATAAACTATTAAACTTTTTTGAGAAAATATAACAAAATTTTGCAGCACCTCTAAATAGGGATGTAATGATGAATCGTAAAGCAGTTAAAAATCGATTCCTAGGTATCACGATTCACACCGATACTGTGAAAATTTAATCGCAGTACTTTTTTTAACCAGCAGAGGGTTATCTAGAAGTGTTGGCGGCGGGCGGAATCTGCTAATACTTTCTTTCTGGCCGCCTTCTACTTTTAAATATGTTCATAAATGACTCCTTACCTCTTTAGCACCAAAAAATAACTGTAATACTACGTGAAAATCTGTAAAAGTCACATTTTTGTATTAGCTCTGTCTGCTAGCGTTACATCTCTTCTTCACTGCAAGATATCTGCATGCCAACCGACCACTGGGTTACCAGCGCCCTTTGCTGGTCCAAACAATTATCTGACCTAAATACATCGAAATTACTTTTTTTTTTTCTAAGTCCAATTGTTAAGGCACAAAATACTTTTTCAGTTGCACTTTTAAAAAGAACGATTATGCAGTTTTGCATTGTTTACTATAGAACCAGAATTTAAATAATTGGTATTATTCCTTTATTGATTTCATTCAAGATTTATTTTTAGTTAAATTGCATTGTTTTGAATAGTTTTTCAAGGGATTATTTTGACAATGAAAAATAAAAGGAAAACAGTACAGTTTTGTATAGTTTTTCCCCCCAAAAAATAAAGGAATATTTTTCAGTCATCATTTTTCTACAGTCCCATTTTGTAAAATAAATTGTGAGATAATCGTATCGTGAATCGAATCGTATTGGGAGTTGAGTGAATCGTTACATCCCTATCTCTAAACAATAAAAACTTAGATAACTTTTTGTAAAAACATAGTGCAAAACAAATACTAAATATGAAACAGAACAATGTGCCAAATTTAAAAACAACTGTTCTGATCATAGTAAAAGTATTTAAATAGGCTCAAATATGAGTATGCTCAAGTATTCAGCTACAGCCCTGTTTATTTTTTATGTCTCTGGTGACTTGGCTGCATATTTTTTTTGCCGGGATTTTGCCTGGGACTTTAAGAGAAACATAACACTCAAAAACAAAAATGTATTGTCCTTTAATTAAACATAGTCTGTTTATGTTACAGATGGGCAGGATTGTTAACGTTTGCTGCCTAGCTTCCACATTAACGTTGGTCATTTTATTATTAGCCATAGCCGCTAGCTTAATATAAGATGGCTAATCGGCTAATTGTTAAACGTCTAACGGTAATGTGTGCCGCCGGCTGGGTTAACGTTCATGTTAACTGTATATTACTTTCTCATAGAGACCGGATTGTCGGTCTTTCAGATGCTTAACAGTGCTACTGGACTTTGTAGCCACCACTTTGAAGCATTGCTTCAATTTGCTTGCATACAGGCCTGTCCAAATCCATTGCCTTCCCTTTGGCATTTGCTTGACATGCAACAATACTTCCATACGCAATTTTTTCCTTTCTCAATTTTGACTATAACTGGTTGCGCAGGCCCCCCAGCAGCAGCACTAGCCATCAGCTAACTCAGTGTCGTGTGTTCAGCTGCAGCTGAAGGGAGGGGCTGCACGTGTGTCTGTATCGAGTTTTCTCACACTAGTGTGTTTGTGGAGCAAATTTCTGTCTGTTTAACCAGAAACTTTACCCCCGAGTGTCTGATTGATTATCAAGGAGTATGACAGATTTAGTTATTGATAACATTAAAACATCCTAGAGGCAGATTGCATTCTCAAAGTTGAAAACTAGTTGTTGGCTCCATGTTCTTTGTTTTGCTTATCAGGGTTATAATATTGTGTCAGCACATGTACTTTGAATGATTAAATCTCTTGTGACGGATATTCATTTATCACCAAAATGTTTGATTACTATGTATTTGGTGTGAATGTAAACTCCCCGTTCTTTGTCAGCACTGGGGATTTTCCGTGGATGTCAATTCACGGAATGTATAAAATATAAAAGCCCTGTTTTTAAGCCTTGTCAAAATAAATTAAATCTACAATTACAATAATAACATTCACATCTTCCAATGGTCAAGAAAAGATAATGGCAAGTTAAATTGCAGTAATAGGGATATTTTATTCAAAAAGAACAAAATATGTTTTACACTATTCATAAAGTTTGAAATCAAATTGGATTTTAAACTTTTTTGGAAATGTGTATCATGATCTAATTCTAATCTAAATCAGGGGTCACTAATTGTTTTTCTTCACCACAGATTTGTTAGAAGATAAAAGTGTTTCATTTTACAGATGAAACTTTTACTTTTGAAAATTATGGAGAAACCTGCCATTTTTATTAATGCCACCTCACTGCCAATTAAAAGCCTAGGACAAATTAACCCATGACAATTTCTTTCACAGTCAATGGCTATAATAGAGCATAAGTAGCAGTAAATGCTAAAATTATACTATTATAATAAAGGTTGGTTGAGATACTTCAGTTCTTTTAGTGCACCGCTTTTATAGCCCAGCCCTTTATTGTTGGCCTTTATGATCAGAGTCTTTAGTTGTTGGTCTCCTCTAATATATACTCTTTAATTGTTACTCTGTGTGAACGTTATTTGTCAATCCTCTATTCTGGTACTCTTTGTAATTATTTTCACTAGCATTTAAAGGCTCCAGAAGATGAATAGCAAAGGTGTGTTAATATTTGTCAGTCCTAAAGATTCTGGAATTGTTTGCATGCCCTTTTTATTTGATTGTGTGGGTCTTTGTCTAGAATATTTGATAGAGGTAATAAACACCTTCTGAGAAAGTGCTGCATCATATTAGAAAGCAATACTACCTCATGTAGTTCCCATGTAACATGGGTAAATCTTGTTTTCTATTGGAATGACATCAGCTCTCAATTTTCTAATTAAAGAATAATCATGGCAATTGCCCAAGCATAGCCACACCTTAATTACACCTGGCACTGTGTGTTGTGTGTGTGTGTGTCTGCCAACAGAATGGTTGAGCCCAGCCCTCCAGCACTGTACCTCCTATCCGGAGGAGCTACCAGCATGCTGGGAGTTGGTGTCAAAGTGGAACAAGAAGAGTCCTGTGGTATAGTTAAAGTCAGTTCTCCTACGTCTCTTAGCGCGGACTGGTCTGGAAATCATCACCTTGAGTCTCGCCAACTGACGCCACCACTGTCCCGCTCTCCTTCGGTAAGAAAAAATGCACGACAAAAAAATCTGCTGACAGCGGTGAAGGTGTGTGTCTCCATTTTGGTCTCAGCTGATCTTCTCTCTCTGACTTGACAGGAAGGGTCTCCAAGTAAGGAGCTGCCTCACCGTCAAAGCCCCATGGGACTGAAGGAAGGGATAGAGGGACAATCCAACTTCAAGGAAGGTCTGTTCCTTAGCTTAAAGCTTTGACACTCATTTATCTTCTATTTTTTCCATTTTGGACAAGTGATGATTTCTACAAAAATGGCTAGAAAAAGCTGCTTGTTTCTATTGGTTTGCATTCGTGATGTTAAAATACAATCCTGCTTTGGAAACTAAAGCTGCAGCTTCTTTTAACCAAACCAGAGCTGTGCACACTGACTGGCAAAATGTGTCAAACTTGATATTGAATTATTTTGCAAATTTGATAGAAATTTAAACTCGTGCTCCCGTTTGGAGTTTTTTGCCGAAAGCGTTTTACACTGGGAGAACAACAGTCCCATTAAGGCATCATCATTGTTGCACTTTATTCACAAAACTGAAATCTCTATTAATATTGATTGAAACAACTTTGAATTCAATGTGTCAATGAGCCTACTCGTTTTCATTGTATGAAAACATTTTCCTGAATGAATCTTTAATAGTTGAGAGATTTACATATTTTAAAAGTTAGACTACCCTTGCTAACAACATCGATCCATCTGTCTTTTGTTCCCACGTATCCTGGCAGGACTATAGAACAATGGATGTTATACAAACTCAGTCAAGACAAATTGAAGTATTCATTGTGGACATTCACACCAAAGTTCTCTCTGACAAAGCTTTATTCATGGTGACATCTTAGTTGATACACAGTGGTTACATAGCAGCAGCTAATAGATCTAATGTGTCCTTTTCGATAAGTGAAATGAGAAACTGTTGCTGTAGTTTGGCTTTGTCTTGTGGGCTGCGGCTGTCTTTAAATCTGAGAATGTCAATCACTTAACCTGACATCCTTTGTGTTGTAGCAACAAGCTAGGTATGCTGTTGTCTTTAGTTGCAAACTGCAGTTTTTTTTTCCCGCAACAGATGGTTTAAAATTGAAAATGACCTCACAGACTTCGATTACTTTGTATCTCATGTATTTAACTGCTATAGTCTCTGCTGCTATTCATCCTTCGCAGTGCAGAAAATCAATGCATAAAAGCAATGTTTTGTCTGGAAAAGAAGCATTTGTTTTTGTTTGTGCAGGAGTTCATGAAGGTATGTTGTGTTTTGGTCTTTAGCCCAATCTGCTTCTTGTTGAGTAAAATCTGCTGTGCAGTCTCACTGCCCTCACGTCTTTCACACACCTGGACTTTTTGCTTATAATATTTCTCAAACTCGCTCCACTGGCTGACCTTGTTTTATATCCAAACATTGATTCACTCAAACACTCAAAACTTGCTGGTGATGGACAAATAACCTGTGTCCTTTGACACCTTACCTTCAGTGCCTTCTTAAATCAATTCCATTAGAAAGGTAGAGGAGAGGTTTAAAGCGTAGCCTCGTGTCAAATGGATTTTATGAGATAAAATCAATTTTTGACAATATCCAGTGCTGCCTGGTGTACTTCTGCTTAGTACCTGTTGTCTCTGTTGACAGTAATGCCAACCATTGAGAAGCTGCTGAATACTGACTGGAAGGAAAAACTTCTGGACAAAAGCACAGTGGGCACAGGACAACTGAAAGGTACGCTTTCAGATGTGGCAAACACACACACGCCTTCTTGTTTCTTGTACTGCATAAATGTCACCCAGACATTCCTAGTTACCAATGTTTTACATGTTAAGAGGTTCTACAAATGTCAAATCATCAATGCAAAGCAATCCACATGTTTTCTTATTGTATCAATAAGAGATCATCATACCTACTGGATGTCAGTTAGTGGCCAACTATATTCTGTAATTATAGGAGAAACCAGGAAATAGTGCTAAAATCAGCAGTATGGCTGCCTGGATTACAACATTGTGTGTATATAGTATATAAAATGTGAACATTTCAAACAATGTGTAGAGTTTTTAAAATGAAACCAGAACATGAATCTTGTAAACATAAAAGGCTTAAAAAAAAAAAAGAAAGAAAAAAAAAAAAAAAAAAATGAAATGATATTGTGTTCAGAACAACCTAAGTATGTTTGACCAGAGACAAGCTTTGATGTAAATTTTCTGTGTTCAAAACAGGGGACGGGACTTAGATAAGCAAACTACTTCTCTCGTCTCCTTTTTTGGCATGTACAAAAAAAAAAAAAAATGTAAATGTGAAAGTGAATGTAACCATGTCGAAAATAAACTTAAAAAAAAAAAAAAAAAGTCATGAAGGAGAACAAAAATTGGTGTACTGTGCTCCTCCCTCCACAGGTACCCCTGAGTCCTTGGCAGAGAAGGAGCTCCAGCTGCTGATGATGATCAACCAGCTGAGTGGTCTGAGAGAGCAGCTGCTGGGAGCTCACTCTGAGCAGAGGAACATGGCCGCCCTGCTGCTGGAGAAGCAGCAGCAGCAGATGGAGCTTGCTCGACAACAACAGGAACAGGTTCATGCACTAATATGAGAACAAGCACTTTGAAACTGAACTGTGTGCATGGTGTGTTTTTTAAAGGTCCAGTATTATGCTTTTTTTCACCCATCTCCATTTGTTCTAAGAACCCCAACAACAGTATTTGAGGTTTATTTTCCCAAACTCACCTGTTTTCTGGAGTTATAGCCTTCTGAAAAGCCACTTTCAGAGCAATTCTAAAAACGGGCTGATTTGCAGTCTTCTTATACATATTCATTAGTAGGTGTGTCTGTAGACACTAGCCACATGCAGCAGCTAATCACTAGCTATTATGTTTTACTATGCACACACTCGTGTTATTGTTTTCAGCCAAAAAGCTGCACATTACAGTAAAACACATTGCTTTTTTAGCAGCTTTTGTGATTTTGAGTCAGAAAAACACAGTTTCATGATGTGAAGATAGACCTTCATCCTCTCAGCGGCTGAACATCCTCTTCCCCCTGTTCCTCCACAGGGACACACACATCAATGTCTTTACTACAAAACTGCACCTTGATAGTGATTTGCCCCGGATTACACCATCTATCATTCACAAACACTCGAAATAATTTCGGTGTGAATTAGGGCTGCACGATTTTGACAAAAAAAAACTAATTGCAATTTTTCTGACAGATATTGCGATTTCGATTCGATTTAGGTTTTTTTTTATATATATATATTTTATACATTTAAATGCATATGCTTTTTCATTTTTCCAAATTCTGTTTTCCACATCATTAATTCTGTTTTTTTAGAAATATTAATAATTTTTTTGGAGGAAAAAATAGTTTTTAACTCCTGTGAGGAAACAAAATATTACTACTAATAATAATATTAATAAAACATAATTAAAATATATCAAAAATAAAGTAAGTTACAATTAAAAGGAAGATATAGGAAGTTGTACTGTGAGGAAACAAAATAAAGACCAATAAAAAAGAAAACCATAATCAAACAAAAATGTATGTCAAAAATAAAAATGTAATTTAAAATAACGAGTAAAATACAATTAAAAGCTAAATACTACTGTATTGACAATTCCACACTAACACTTGTTCAACAACTGGTGACAGTCGAGCTAGCAATGACTCAAAAAATATGTTTTTAGATTGCTAAGCAGCAGCAGCAGCTCATTCAGCAGCAACACAAGATCAACCTGCTTCAACAACAGATTCAGGTCAGTCCTCCATACTCCATTATCTTCAAACAATTAGCTTTTTAAAGAGGTAAAGAGCCTTCATAGAAAGTTAGTGTCTTTCTCTGTCCTAGCAGGTTAACATGCCCTATGTCATGATACCGGCCTTTCACCCCAACACTCAGCCTCTTTCAGTCACTTCAGACCCTCAGATGACTCTGCCACTGCAACCTGTCCCCTGCAAGCCGGGTGAGTTAACCTAAGTAGAAGTTCCTACTGCAAGGTTAAAATTTCCAATGTTGAGTAAAAATAAATATTGAAAAAATACTTTTGTCCAGGCAAGAGTTGTTTATATTTACTGAGACATGTGTGTGCATAAAGAGTTGTGCATCATGGATCAGTAGCCTATTATTAATATCATCAAGTTACAGTGAGTAGTTAAAATGCATCAAGGTGATCAAAATTGTTCATTGGAATTTATTGTGGATTGAAAAATCTCAAACTCTCAGATCCAGAATGATGCCATTCCATGCTGCACAAGCTGTCCAACATCACACCCAAGGATCTATGGCCTATTCATTTATTTTGTGGTGGAATTCATTCTTTTGCGAGCAGCTACATTTGCAGGGGTAATGCTATCAATTCCAAACTTAAGTTTAAATGAGAATTACTCAACACAAAGCATGTATTTGACTGTTAGTACTGTTTAGTCTTCTGTGTGTAAAGGTGTATTGTTCCAGTACAAATGGCGTTTTTTCCAAAGATCATTTTGTTTATATGTGAATACAGCCACAGTCAAACAAGCTCGCAAGATGTGCCTAGGAGGGGTGGTGTTGGCTCGCTTCCATTTGACATCTGTAGCGGTCCATTTACAGTGAGAACCTGACACAGAAGGCCCTCATAGCCTGTCTTTGTCTGTAATTACTTGAGGCGGTACATCTTTCCATTAGATGGAGTAACAATATTCTTCATCAACATTCTGGATTTATGGTAGAACTGGATGCTTTCTTCATTTGTTGCCTTTTGAACACAAACAACCTAAATTAGATATACTACAATTTTATCCTTTTAGCCTCTGAATCGGAACGAGCCACAGGTGTGAATACAGCCTAACGTGTCACTACTGGTATCAATGTGTCAATTGATGGTTTCTTGAACATATGGTTATTAAACTTAGCTACCATCAAAACTAGGAAACTGGTGCCCTGTCCATGTTCTACCCCGACCTAGCACGGGTTGCAAAATGGATAGGTTGGATGAAACTAGGAGACCTGGTTTCTTTTGTGATGAATAAAACTTACTGGTCAGAATACTGATATGCTTTGATCAGAGGCAGCAAAACAATGGATTTACTATTCTGTTACAGAATTGGTTTATTTTTGAACAATCAACATGATGAGTTTCGCAAGGTTCTCTTTAGTCCATCGTCAGACTGTGATCTTTTAATAACTGTCCAAGGTTTCCCATCAGTGTGCAGTTACAGCTTCATAAGCGCCAAGGTTTTGTCTGATTTTTCAAAGCCTATTCTCACACTTCCCTTTGTGAGGAGAAAATAAGCATCCGCCTGTCAAACAATGGCTGTGAAGATTTAAAGAACAGAAAGTTTGTTCTGAAAAGATATCTCCATCAGTACAGCTTTAGGCGACATTCCCAAGTGATTTATAAAGAGAAACATAGGCATTATGTGTTCTTGAGCTCAGGGCCAATTTTAAAGAAGGAAAAATGCATTTTGGTGGTACTCGAGCAATATGATTGAATGTATCTCACACACAGGTATGTTTGTGCAATTTATAGGCATGAGGGCATAGTTCGGAAAGGCTTTGCATTGCTTTCTAATCACGAGACAGCCATTTGTCGTTGGTGAAATAGTATTTTCTGTACTTTCATATGGAAAGGCACAAGGCCAGTCCGTGAAGCCTCACCCCTTCATTAAAGAATGAAAGGGATAGACAAAAGAACCAATGGGTTTAATTTTGAGAAAGCAGTCCCTATGAGTTAAAAAAACAAACTTAAAAGACAGCAATGAATCAGTCTATAGATAAATAAACACAGAACAGTGTTCTTTTTTCTTTTCCAGTTTTACTAAAAGGTAGGTCTATTTGTTGATTTTTTTTAGTGAAAACATGCACAAAAGACTCATATAAAGCTGAGTTCACATAGTATCTGCCCAACATGGGAACTAAGATTTCATTGCACACAAGCCCTCCTGAGGAATGCATTGTTTTTATGCTGGACATTGGCCATAATAATTGGTTATTATAAGATGTTAATTGTTAGCATTGGTGGGGCCAATTTACAGAACTTGTATCTCCTTGTTCATCGCACACCAAATCATATTCGAATGAACTCAAGTCGATTTTTTTTTCAAGTTAACAAAGTTGATGGAGAGAGTAAGGGCTTGGGACAGTGACAGGCAACACATGATGGGAGCAAAAATTCTTGCTTGTACAAAGAATGTGCAAACTAGTGAAATAGAGGGACGCTACCACCAGTGCATAAGCACAAAGCCATCTACAGTAGCTAAGTAAAAATGATTCAGTAATTCTTATCTTTATTATAGTTTGTCATCCACCATATTTGTAGCAAAAGTCCTACTCCGTCTAAACTACTCTTTAATCCTAGACATTCATCTAGTAACTCACAATACACGATGTCACTTATGTAACTAACACTAATTTTCCGTGTTTGTTTTGGTACAAATATTAAACCAAAGAAAAAGCTTTAACCCAAGCCACACTATGGCTGTTAGTTGAGTCATAATTTGACATTAGCTTGTGCACATGACATGACTTGCAACTGTAAAATTGCCCAGTGTGACAATGAGCCAGTCTCACCTTCCCTACTGTCAACTGTTTTCCCATATCCTCTTTATTTTTTCCCATACAGCAAGGCTAACACATTCTGAGTTGATTGGTTGGTAGCAAACTGAGTTTTAATATTTAATAAGTGAACAGGAGATTTTATTCGATGAATGGGATTCATTTTGTAAATTCTATTATAACCATCTGAGTACCGGTAGTTCGAAAACCCTTTAAGTATCAGACATTTTCACACACTTGCATACCAATGGTGGAAGAGCTGCCAATCAAGGGGCTCATTATCCATTAGGAGCAACTTAGGTTTTATCATTAAGCCAAATGACACTTCCACACAGGTATAGAATGAATCAAAAGACACTTCTACCACCTGAGCCTGGGTCGTCCACAATCAAGTTATGACAACAAGAAAGTCATAAATGATGATGATTTACCATGGCAACCTCAAAACCAGTCAGCACAGACACATAATAGAAGATATTAACTTATATGGAAACAACATTATAAAAGGGATACTGTTTATTGTAAAACTTTACCACTACGAATGAGAGGTAATTTAGAAGCCCCGCATATGCAAAAACACACTTTATATGAGCTCTTGTGGAGGTCGACCTGTTTTCAAACTGTGATATAGTGATTACCCAAATAATTAATTCATGTGAACTGGTTTTATGAGGTTAAAGGCATCCA
This sequence comes from Gouania willdenowi, assembly GCF_900634775.1. Lineage (NCBI taxonomy): Eukaryota > Metazoa > Chordata > Actinopteri > Blenniiformes > Gobiesocidae > Gouania > Gouania willdenowi. Next base: position 29,890,225 of record NC_041048.1, on the reverse strand, counting down.
ATCATTCCGATTTAAGCTCAGAATCACCCATTTTAAGGCAACTTCCTTGTTCAGCTAGAAGGCATGTGTGAATCTATCGAGCACTGTCGAGGTGCCCTTGAGCAAGGCACCAAACCCCAACACTGCTCTGGTGTGCTCCCTTCATTGTGGAAGCCGCCCCACTCTGACATCTCTCCATTGATGCATATTCACAGGTCCTGTTTGTGCATGTGTGTGATTCGGGCCTGTGTGTGTGTGAGAATCATGTCCCTAAAAAAATAACAGTGTAATATAATTTCCCTTCAGGGATTAATAAAGTAATTAAAATAAAAAATTAAAAAATTTAAATTAATAAGATGGCCAATAGGGGCATCTAAATATATATAGGAGCATAGAGGGGTAGAGTGTGTGTCACCTGACATCAACATATGTATACACTGACTGGATGATATTGCCAAAATGGTTATGCCCACACATAAAGGGATATTGCTTGTATTTGCAGGCTGGAAGTTTAATTACTCCAGATATATTTTTGACAGAAATTGGAAACAAAGTTTTTATTATTCATCTCAAGACCTATATCTAAAGTACATTCATCTCATAGGTTGCATATTGCTTTAAAACAAGCACAGCAAGCAACTTTGTTTGAACGACAAAGTTACAATAGTAAAAACTCAGGGTTTTACTGGTTCTACTGGCTTAGTTGGGATTTTAACCTGAAAATATGCTGGCTCCTCCACAGCTGTAGACTACGCCATGCCACTGCTGCCAAACACTCACCCTGCCTCAATCAAGAGGAACAACAGTGGCTCCTTCCGTCAGGTACAGTGTCTCTTTGTTTACCACAACGTCTGCTTGTTACTGTGAATTTGGTCCACATTAAAAAAAATAAGCAAAAGTCTTCAGGCCTAATAAATGCTATCCTTTTTTGATATTCCAGTCTAATGTGTATGACAGGTTGAGTGTGTGTAAAGCTTAATAGGAAATTTGTGTACTTAAGAAAGGAAAGAAAATGAACAAACAGGAAGGTGAGGATGTGGAAAACTTTAGAATAAAAAGCGGCAATGCTACTGAGGTGCTTTGAATTTCCAAATGTAGGTAATCATGACTAGAATACTTGATCACACAACCTTATACCTTTCTGGTTGCCCCTGCCTCTGTGAGCTTCTTCAGCCTGTGCTCATCCATTATTACTCCCCATGTGTTTGCAGGAAACCGCCACGCAGCCGCTGAACCTCACATCCAAACCCAGAGGGATAGAGGTGGGGAAGACACCCAGTCCCCAGGACATGGAGCTGGGATCTCTGGCCATGCAGGGAACCTACAGGCAGAGAGCGATGAACCCCAGTCCGCCTCGGGTGGCTCTTAGTAAGTCCTGTACACGACCCCTCACACACACACACACACACACACACACACACACACACACACACACACACACACACACACACACACACACACACACACACACACACACACACACACACACACACACACACACACACACACAGAGCGGCTATCCAATGTGCTGCAGTTCAGAAGCTGTATGGCAGTAACATTTAGGGCTGGGTGATATAGACCTTGATATTTGTTTTCAAAATGGTGATATGCAATATCAATTTTGATATTTGTAACTCAATAAAATCTTACCAGAATCACAATTCAGGGTCAAATTTGCTCATTCAAAATGCCACACAGGCACATCTATTAACTAACCGCTGCACAATATCTTGGCTTTTTCTCTAGTAAGGGACAGCATATATGATTGAGTTTTGTAGTGTGGCTTGTTTAGGAGTAGGTCTGGTTTAGGACACGATCAGCAATCCATTTAACTAATACAAAATAAGCTTTAAAATACAATAGTACTGTATCATCTAAGGTAACAAGAGGTCATAGTGAATACAAATCTAATTTGGGAGTTTTTAAAGAAATGTTTAAAAATGAAATATATATATATATATATATATATATATATATATATATATATTTAGCTTTGTTTTGCTAAAAATCATATCCACACTGTATGGTCTGAGTTATAGTGCATCAATTGAAAAGGTTTTGGTGTCTCTTTGGAACAAATCAGAAACTGAGCCAAATCAAGCTGATAAAGTTATCAGGTGTTCCCCACACATTCGACCTGAGTCTAGGAGTATTCATCTGTGAAAGCAGCCTTTGTTTACTTTGTCAGAACACCATTGAAGTTTTTAATCATAAACTATATATAAGTTCACAAAAGCTCAAATACACTCATTATCATAATGACTGGTGAAGTGACTAACAAGGGAAAGGCAGTGAATTTCCTGGTTGTCAAAAGCATGTGGTTCATTCAACTGTTGGAATTCATACTGGTTCTAGTTTGATGTGCCAGCAGCAGCAAATAATAAGCCTACACAAATTCTTTGTTTTTACACCTAAGCTCTTTATTTATTGTTTAATGCATGTGTTGTTATGCCTCTCGAATTGTCTTGTTAACCAAACATAGCAAGCATGAATTATATCGACTATAAAAACAGTTTTGTCTGTCATTAAGGGAAGGAAGATACACTGACTTCACGATACAATACACAATATTAGCTTGCAGGATCGATACGATATTTTGAATCAGAATCAGATATACTTTAATGATCCCAGGGGAAAATTACTTAAAAGGGAAAACAGACAAAACAAATTATCTTCTTCTTTCCTTCTTTCCTAAATTAAAATGATTTGACGTTGAACTCGGTATGAGCTATTCAAGTTTCAAACTTAATATAAAAGGAATGTAATTAACAATAAAATAAATATGACCTGAAGTACCCATTGCCAGACTGACAATTCATGCCCGTCTGAAACTACAGAAACAGCTAAAATTTGGTCGTCATCATCATGTTCTTTATATTAAATATTCCACAGTCTACACCAGTGGTTCCAACACCGGCCTGTACGCATTGTAAATGGCCAAAAATGTGTTCTAAATCAGAGTAATGTGTATAAGCTACTGTTGCTCTAGCTGCAGATGAGAGTTCAGAGGCACACAGGGAAACAACATGTAAATAAAACAAGGGGGTATTCATTGAGTGATACGGGTACTTGTCATTTACAGAGAGGCTGACTGTTTATGGTCCGCACACAATTGCTTTGCTGACCAGTGGGGGCAGCACTACATCTTTTTTTTGTACTTCTAATCTACTTAAAGAATAACAACAATAGAAGGTAGACCGTCAACATGTCCAAATCTGGTTAAAAAAAACAAAACAAAAAAAAAACTATGGCCCTGTTACAAAGTTGTTAATTCACCACAACTTTGTGTCCGTTTGGATTAGAGGCAGCACCGCTGACCTCTGTACTGCTAATCCACCCCAAACATAAACAAACAAAGGTTGTTAAAAAGGATAATTTACAACCTAAATGTCATTCAATCCTTTGCACTAAAGGCCTTCATCTTGACTGCTGTTTCTGAAAGAAAAATCTTTTGATTTATGCCTTTCATGTGGCATTGTGCACCACAAAGAAAAGGGTGTGTTCCACACTGCAGCCAAATATTTTTCATTATTATTAAGATGCATTACCTAACAAAGGGAAAGCTGTATGCTGTGTATGAGTGACAGCAGATCTTTGTGCTGTTCACAAAAGGTAATAAGCACTCTGCAGCTGTGTGTAACAAATTCAATGCAGCACTAATTTAAAAGGCTTTATTGTTTCCGAACAATGTATATATTTTTTACTCTTAAGTACCTTTTACGTTTCTAAACTCACAATTGCTTCTGTTTATGTATGCATTTTAAATGTTATATATGATATTTTGATATTATGATTTTATTTCTTTCTAGCCTAGAATGTTTAATACAAGCGATAGTCTGGAAGCGCACACAAGGCGTTTGAGTTCTGGGGGGCGGGACAAACATGCGCAGAGTAACCAATCAAACAATGAGCCGACCTGATGACAATATTGTGACAAGCGTAGATCTTTTTCCCTAAATGGAGCCGGCAGAGGAAAATGGTGTGTTGTACGGTACAAACTTACAGTTTTAAAACCACTCTTGTTGTGGTTTCAACGATATATCCAAGTCCTTTAAAACAGAGCAGAGCACAGCTGTGAAGGTGTTCTCCTTGTCGGCCGCCATGTTTGTTTTGATACTGCTTGGCGCAGAGGATATGATGTTTTTTCTTGCTCGGCTCTGATTGGCTCGATCTACTCTGGATTGAGGAAATGAGCAGAAACAGCAGTATTACCATACCCACTTTCTTACAAAAAGATACTTTCTTTCCACCAGCAGGGTGAGAAAAGCTAGCTGACAGTTTACCTTAAATTATTTTTTACTAACTTCTCTTTTTTATCATCCTTCCATATTTTCACCGACTTCAGGCTTCCTGGGAGATGGTGATGTGGTCACTCAGGCTATCCATGATGCCCAGCAGCTGCTGAGGAATCATAGCAGCGGAGGGCGAGAAAGGGATAAGGAAAGGGAGAAGGTTGCTGCTACTAAAATGGTGAGAAAATGATAAAAATGCACTCCTACAGAGAAACGACAGCAGAAACTACCATCATGGGTAAATTTTGGTTTTAAGTTTATTCCAGTTGTTTTTGAAAACAAATTAAATACACAGTTGAAGTACACAGCCATTAGACATGATTCTAACAAAGTTTTCTTTACTGCTGTGATGTGGTTGTACACATAGGGACAGATTAACTACGATCTCAAATAAAGGGTGCTAAAACACTTTCGTGCCTAAATACTGTGGTGGTGCTGTTTCCTTACCTGTTGTTGGGAATTTACTAAGATTGCAGTGCAAATCGGTGCATGTAAGGAAGTGGTCCTATTTAAATTTGAACATGTAGAAGAGCTGTGTGGGCTAAAACTTACAGTTGAAGAAGTTGAATTGGACTGAGGCAATAAAGCATCAGGTGAATTACCTGCTGCACAATCCATTCAATTATGTAGCCAACAAAATGAATAATAATAAATGTTATGTTACTTGAATGGACTTGAAAAAGGTAATGTTAGTTTTCCTATATTTTAATGTGGCTACTCTGTCAGTTCCCGCATTACAGGCACCATGGCAAAGGAAACTGTCCTATTGATCTATTGATAGCATTGGTCTTGAGTTACTGCAGCAACAGAGAAATCAGTCTGCATCACTTGAAGATCAGCTAGTGGGTGTCACCCAGAAGTTCTTAGCTGTCCTGGGTAGTGCTCTGTCATCTGTGCTCAGGCAGATATCGCTGCATAAATTTGCTGGTACCAAAAATGTTAATTGGAGCATTAAACGTTCATTCTTTTTGTTTCCCCTGCGTTTTCTGGAAATATTCACTGCCGCTCTGTGCGTAATGCTGTGAGAGTTACCACCTGCCTTTGGGAGGTACTACATTTATGAGCAAAAACAGGCACCGCAAACATCTCCAGGTTTGATAAATGCAACTGTGCATACTGCATCAAAGCATTTACATTTTTTCATCCTAATTTTTTGTGACCCACAGCAAAATCCGCCCACATTACATATTTATCAGAGGCAAATGTGCTAAATTGACTGTGCTTGGCAAACTCAACCCTGATTGCTTTGGGTTTGCACCGTTTTGTGGTGCTCCAACAGTAACATTGACCTCGTTTGGAAAAAAAAACTACACAAGCAGAGCCAAGGCCCGGATATTTAAAAATGACTATCTAAGAGTCAGATAGTCTCACCACTCTCACCTGCTCAGACCCTGAAGCTCCCACGGGTCCTGATGTTGTTCTGGGTCCTTCCAGGGTTGACTATGGAGTGATACCTTCTTCCTGCTCAGCTTTAACATCCACCTGCACTATGTTCTGTGGAGAGAAAAGGTGGTTAAGAACCACACAGAATAATTACACATGGAATTTAATCTCGCCATTTGGGAGGATGTTGATCTCATCAGGTTCCTGCTATTGAACTCAGCCTTTTTCTTTTGCTCCAAGGCCTTTTTTAGTTGAAGGTTGTTCTTTGATAATCAATGTCATGACTAGGGATGTAACGATTAATCGTAAGGCAGTTAAAAATCGATTCATAGGTATCACGGTTGATATCGATTTTCTGAAAATTGAATCGCAGTACTTTTTTAACCAGCAGAGGGCGCTATCCACAAGTGTAGGCGGCGGGCGGAGTCTGCTAATACTTTCTTTCTGGCCGCCTTCTACTCTTAAATATGTTAATAAATGATTCATTACCCCTTAAGCACCGAACGAATATCTGCAATATTACTTGAATATCTGTAAAAGTCACGTTTTTCTATTACCTCTGTCTGCTAGCATAGCTTCTCTTCTTCACTGCAAGATATCTGCATGCCAACCGACCACTGTGTTACCAGCGCCCTCTGCTGGTCCAAACAAATATGACGTAAATCAGTGTAATCACGGTTTGTTTTTTTTTTAAAAGTCCAATTGTTAAGGCACAAAATACATTTTCAGTTGCACTTTTAAAAGAAAAAGAACTATTATGCAGTTTTGCATTGTTTATTTTAGAACCAGAATTTAAATTAATAGGCTTCATTTTCATTTGTATTATTCCTTTATTTCATTCAAGATTTATTTTTAGTTAAATTGCATTGTTTTGAATTGTTTATCAAGGAATTCTTTTGACAATGAAAAATAAAAGGAAAATAATACTGTATTTTCTAGTTTTTTTCCCAAAAAAAAAATTTTGTCTACAGTCCCATTTTGTAAAACAAATCGTGAGAGAATCGTATCGTGAACCCAGTATCGTGAATCGAATCGTATCGGGAGTTGAGTGAATCGTTACATCCCTAGTCATGACCCAAAGAATGTGCCAACTAGCTTTTTTTCAATTTGTTCAGGTTTAACATGGTACACGTTGTAGCCACTTGGTTATGGAGCTTTGTCATCATGTAGGCCACATTTTACTTCACAGCCATGAGTAAAGTCTCCAAGGCAGTTTGAACCCCTGAAATGTGTCAAAGCTGCTGGCCTTGCAAAGAACAAAAGCGTTTTTCTCCAGGGATCGACAAGCAAGTCTCTGCCCTACGAGTGTCTGCTGAACTTTGATGTAGTGCCCCCTACACCTTGAACCCTCTGTCACATCTACTGCACATCTCACTACTGTCTTACAGCTTTGATACTTGTCTTTAATATGCGTCTCTGCTACTCAAGACTTACTCAAACAATATCAGAGTTCCTCTCTCGTCTTCACCTTTCTCTAGAACTACAAGGATACAATGCAGCTCCCTCTGACATTTTCTGCACTTTTCTATCAACATTTGAAAAGCAAAGACTTTCTGGGAATGAAACCATACTGCTGCTCACAAATGCTAATTACTGCCATTAGCTTCCACTACTTTTTCCCATAACTTAATTGAATGACTCATCAACTTTATTCCTCTGTAGTTGCCACTATACTGCATGTCTTCCTTGTTCCTTGTTTTTGACATTTTCAAAAATTCTCCTAGACCTTTAAATACCTCCATGACCAACTTCCTTTCCTTTTCACACTCTTCTTTTGGCACCTGTCAACAGATTTTCCTCTTGATCTTTAATCACCTTAAACTTCTGCATGTCCTTCCCCATCTCGATCGCTGTGCCTCGCCAACATATGAAAATCAATCACTCCCTCCTTACTATCCAACCTAGAACACAAGTCATTGTGCACCCTATGTTTGGCCTATGCCATATGTACCTTCCATACCAATTTACATCCTTTTTGCTAAGTCCACTACCATGTGTCCTTCTGCATTACTATTCTGGATACCAAACCTGCCCATGAGTTCCTCATCACCTCTGTTTCCTGAAGAGACTTTGTCTTTATCATGATAATCTTTCAAATCATATCTGTAGAAGTGTAAATATTATCCAAGTACACGCAGGTTTTTGTAGCTGTGTGCTATGTGAACAGTACATTTTAATTTAGTTCCAAAATATTGATTGTAAAACGATCTTTAAATTGTAGCTGTACCATATTTATCACATGGTGCCCAGTGTTAAAAGTTTTTTTGGAAGCCAAAGTCATGCATGTCATTGCAAAACTCCTAAGAGCTGTAAACCCCCTCCCCTCCTCATTCTTGAAAGTGTCCAGAAGCATTGACTGTTCCTGAGCGACAGCTGTTGCTGCCTCACAATGCCACAACGGCCTTGGTGTAGCATTAACCATGCCACCTGCTTCTCTCTTTGTCCTCATTGATACTGTACTCTGGGGCCGTCACTACAATATCTGCTACATCTCATCCCTGCTGCGTTTGAAAATGCCAAGTGGTAACATTCCCTTCCCTGTGTTGTCCTTAAACTCTCCTTCCTGCAACCATAAACACCATTCTTCTTCCTCTGCTGCATTTCCATGCTTAGTACTTGCAGTTCTACATTTCAACAGCAGATGCTATTGCTGTAATGCTCTGCAACACACATTATAAGCTTATAATTTACCCACCAGGCCTTATTTTACTTTTCTGTACATAGAAAGCATTTAGGGATTAGATGCAGATGAGTGTTGTGTAAGAACGAAGCAAAAGGAAAATAATTCTAATCTAAATACCAGTGAACCAAAACACACATTGGATGTAGGCCTTGACTCATTGGTTGCAACACTAATGTCAATCTTTGGTTTCCAAATTCATCAATAATGTTTACTTGTCTACCAGTGTTCTTTACTGGCTTTTATTTTGAAACAAAAGCAAAAAAGCTGCTCCCTGAAACTTTCTGTTGCAAACCTGACAAATGTGTTGTAGTAAATGCACTCTCACAAATAATGCCCTTAAAGGACTTAAACAGTAAACGCAAATATTGTTTATATCTACATCGGGTTAGCTTTTTACTCTTTTATCTGTTTATTTTGTATCAGCAGGAATACAAAGGTTCTCCCTGCAGTGAGAGAATCCCTCACTGTCAGCGAGGTGAGGATCATGGCCTGCCCTGCACTGAGGAGCACCTGAGCAGTGACTCGGAGGGTAGGTGTCACCCAAACGTATATGTCATCTTCCCACCTTCATAGGATCACAGTAGGATTTAGATTTTAATAAATGAGAAAGAAAAAAAAACTTGGATGATATGTTTTTTACTTTGGGGTAATGATATAGGAAATAATACTTCAGGGTGGAACATGTAGGTGGAGTAGTGAGTCACAGCTGCGTGCTACCAACTGTAAAAAACAAACCCTTAACAAAAGGCTAAAAAGTAAATGGCTAGTTTGAATGGTTTTGACCAATTTAAGCCCTGTTAAAGTTAAACTGTGAGCCACACCTTCAGACACAATGACTAAAGCCCAGTCTTGCTTTACTGTAGGTGCCCTGCCCATCTCCACAGTTGGCAGCTACACCGACGCCAGGCCCCCTGCATCCTCAGGACATATCAAGAGGCCAATGAACGCCTTCATGGTTTGGGCCAAGGATGAGCGCAGGAGGATCCTGCAGGCATTCCCCGACATGCACAACTCTTCCATCAGCAAGATCCTAGGTGAGTCCAGCACTGCCTGGACAGTAAAATTCTGCTGATTCCTGCTAGTTTTATTTGGCGATGCTTACATTTATGAAAAGCTCATCTCAAGTGGAGTATTTTATTTAATTGGACCAAAGCTGTATGACCTACCAGTAAAAAGATCAGTAGGGCTCAAAGTTCATGACATCACAAAAATTCCTCTTTTTCCTATAACTTGGCCACAAATTGAGATACTGTGCTCAGACTGGTACCATTGAACAACATTTCCTTTCAATATGTGACCTTGACCTTTGCTCAAGGTCATATTAAAGGTCAAGGTGAGTCTTCTGTTTTTCCTGCATTGTTGCTTTCAATTTAATTAGTAAAAAGAACAACATAAAGGGACATTACTCAACAACGAAATGCACACAAATCACAAGTTTTTCACATGAAAAATTCTATTTGCCAATTTTCAACTGCCAATTACGTATTTGCCTTGCTTACTTACTTTTGTTTGGACTGTTGATGGTAACCAGTTGCCTACTTGTGAACTACACCCTGTGTAGATATTTCTAAAAAATACAAAAATACAACACTTGATGTCCCTCATATGCAGTCTAATCATTTGCAGCACTGCATAGCGACACATTCATTTGCTCAGTTTTGACCAGCATTGGTAGGAATCCAGCCCTTTACTGTTAGCATACCTTTACTTGTCTAAAAACTTTATCAGCGTGTGCCCAGTGTTAGATGATCAAGTATGTAGCGTGTGTAATGTTGAATCATACAGTAATTGTGCCCATGTGCATTTACCCCCAATGCCATGTTGATGACATGCCTGTCAGACTTTCAAGGCAAGGCAAGGCAAATGTATTTGAACTGCGCAACTCAATGTGCTTTACATGATCAAAGAGTGCAACAGAAAACATTCAACAGCTTAAAATCTATGAAAACAATAGTCGGCAAAAAAAAAATTAAAATCATCAGTAAAATAATTTAAAATATTCAACAAAAACATGACATCAACAGCATGACCAAAAATCTCTCTCTCAATCATACGCAGTAGAGAAAAAAAGTGCCTTTAACTGTGATTTAAAAATGTTCACATTGGATGCTGACTTTAGCTCTGCTGGCAGTTTGTTCCACTTCTTTGCAGCATAACAACTAAATGCAGCATCACCACGTTTAGTTTCTCCCTATCTCTCTGAGTCATTAAACCTTTTACTTTGGAGATATTCTTTAGGTGGTAGAATATCTTTTTGTTATAGATTTGGTCTGACTGCTGAATGTCAGATCTGAGTCAATCAGAACACCAAGGTTTTTGACTTGGTCTTTAGCTTTTAAAGATTGACACTCAAGATACTTGCTGACAGCAGTCCTCTTTTCCTTGTTACCAAATATAATCACCTCCATCTTGTCATAATTTAGTTGAAGGAAGTTTTCACTCATCCAGCAGTTTACCTTTTCTAAGCAGTCACATAACACCTCAATGGGACCATAGTCATCTGGGTTCAGTGATAGATATAGTTGTGTGTCATCTGCATAGCTCTGATAATCAACCTTACAGTTGTGTAAAATTTGTCCTAAAGGAAGCATATAAAGGCTAAACAGAAGAGGTCCAAGAACAGATCCCTGAGGAACCCCACAGGACATTGTTAATCTGTCAGATTCAAAGTTTCCAATGCTTACAAAATAGCTTTGCTCCTCCAAGTATGACTTAAACCATTGCATTACTTTTCCATTTAGTACAATGGATGTTTGTAATCTGTGCAACAAAATTGTATGATCTATAGTGTCAAATGCAGCACTTAGATCCTATAGAATGAGAACAGATACTTTTCGTGAATCAGTGTTCAACCTTATGTCATTGATCACTTTGATAAGAGCTGTTTCTGTGCTGTGATTAGAACGAAAGCCTGTGGTTGAAGACCACCTTCTCAATGATCGGGAAGGTTGCTGATTGGTCTATAGTTAGCCAGTATAGAGGCATCCAGTGTTCTCTTTTTTAACAGAGGTTTCACAGCAGCTACTTTCAGGGATTTTGGTACGGCGCCTGATAGTGACAATTGACTTTACAAGAGTTTTAAAGAAGTTTGAGAGTATTGTGTCAAGGCAACACGTTGAGCTGCTGAACAGTTTCCACTGTTGTTTTTGGGTTCACTGTAATACACTCTAGCATTGTAGTTGACTCATCCCTCAGTGGTTGAAGCTGTTCAAGCTTTTTATTATTTTACTGGTTTGTTCTGATGTTTGACCTTATTGATTGTATTTTTTCATTGAAATACACAGCAAATTCATTTCATTTTCCAGTTGACAGTTATTCAGGGGCTATCTGATCTGGGGGTGGGGGGGTGGTGAGCTTGTGAGACATGTTATGCAGGGTGGGGGTGGGGGTGTGTGTGTGTGTGTGTGCGCGCGTGTGTGCGTGCGTGTGCACGTGCGTGCGTGCGTGTGCGCGTGTGTGTGCACATGTGTGCGTGTTTGGAACCAATAGCAGCTAGCCAACATGGCCTTCTCATTGTACCACTCCTTGAAAACCACAAATGCACACATTCTCCCATGCCACTTAGCTCAAATTATATCCACTTAAACAGAACTCTGTCATCACTAATTACATTATAAATGCATGTCCTCAAAAAACTGTTGTTTCTGCAGGACTTTGGACAATAGTGGAATAAGTGAATGGATGTTTGATTGTGGATGGTTTTCTTCTATCTGGGTGGACACTTATTTACTGTACTTCAACTTTCCACCTTTATCATTGTGATGTACTTGGCAATTAAAAGTTGGTCATGACAGTGACAACCTAACATAATTTTGATCATAATTACTCTCATTGATGCTATCATTAGAGTTTTTCACAAGTCATTCCAAATTGGCTGAAACCTTGTCCACTTTACATGAACATTATATATATATATATATATATATATATATATATATGTGTGTAATTTTACAATTGGAGAAGCTTTGGTTAGTTAAAAGTTCACAACTTCAGATTCTTTATCAGAGGCTAAAAAGAGGTCAACATGTGATCCCCCACTTTATTTGGGACAGCTGTCAATCACCCCTGTCAGTCCTGAAGACGTGTGGTTTTTTAAAATAGAAAAAAACAAGACAAACATAGTCACAGAAAACAATATTATGAAGAAGCAAACATATACTGTATGTGGTAAAAAAAACTTTATGACAAACACCAAGACAGTTGTGTTTGTGTTGCATCTGCTATTGCTGATGGGGCAGAGTGTACAACCTTCACTGCAATGGAATACACACACATCTGCAATGATGTTGGTTTTTTGACAAGAGGATTATGATTGTATTCTAGTTAAACTTTTATTATTTTTAATTTGCTGTAGTGTGAGGTAATTTGCAAGGGGGGGTTTTCATTGCTTTGTTTCATTATAACATCCAATATATACCAGTGCATACAGGGGTCTATTCTCCCGTCTGGACTTAAACACTTTTTTGCACGTCTGCAGTTACTCGCTTCTCTCCGACACGTAGTCTCCGGTCCAGGTTCCTGACACGCCCACCACGCGTAAGTAGAGCACAACCGTGTAGTCTGTGAATGAAGGCGGGCTGAAGGAAAGGAGGCGGTGATGTCATTTTTTTGGGCAACGCTTGTAAATGTCATTGAAAATGATAAAGTTCACTTTTAATTTGAAACGCCTTCATTGATTAGCAATGCAACAGGTTGATTTGATCAGATCATTGATCAGATTATTGCAGTGTGACTCTGTCCGAGTCACAGTTAAAATCTCTCTCCTTGATCATCATCATCGTTGTAAAGCATGACCGAGTTAGATGCGCTGGAGATATGAGGAAATAACCCGGCCGCAGAGCGTCCTGCTTTAATACAGAGGAATGTTTGCAGTGAAACAGAACTGTTGGATTCCATAATACACAGTTTTAAATACAAATAGTTTAAAGCAACTTGAGCTGAGCATCATTAAAATATGTGTGGGAACAGTTTGTGGTCTATCCTCATCTGGATATGACAACTTGTTTCACTCTGTAGTGGATCAAACTGTGACTTTACGTTGGACATACAGTAGTATGAAAATAGTTGAATCACTGTGACCAATGTGGACAGAAGTTTGTGTCTGTCAGAGTTTTAATTAATCGCGCAGCAACAGCTGAGTGATCACAGCTGCTGCTGCGCGACGCATGAGTCCGTGTGGCTTCAAATGTAACTAAGTCCATATTTCTAGTGCAATATAATGTTTCACCTTATCAGGGCGCTGCACTTATTCCAGGGTTAGAAGCCCGTAAGAGGAAAAGGACTTACGCACACCGGAGAATGCGCGTAAAGCCAGATTTGAATGGGAACACCCACATTTCAGGGCTGCTCCACCAACAGTGTGTAACTGGGATGACTTAAGTACAGGGGAAGAATAGCGCGCAGCCAAAAACAGGACTTACACGCATGGGAGAAAAAAACCCACAGTGAACATACAAGTCCACACACACACAATATTGCCATCAAACTATCTAATTGAAATGAAATTGTAAATATAAATTTAGTGTAGGTGTTAATGAATTTTAACAAATTATTTACTTTCATTGTCCACTTAAACACTCAAAGAAGGTTACGATTATTTTAAATAATCAAAAATGCCTTTCAAAATGTGCTTAAAATGTAACTATTCTCTCAGATCACACATTAAGCCCCAATTATAATAGAAACACCATCATTAACTACACAAAACATACAAGCAAGAATAGCACGGATTTTGAACATTAGACTCGAAATGATCTATATTGATGGCAACAGATATAAAGGATAAACCAAACCTGCTTAGCACTGTGTAGAGTAAAAAATGAATATGTAAATTAGATTTGAATTAAAACAACTATTATGTGCTGTGCCATCCATCCTGATAGTGCTGGGTGTGTGTTAAATGTTGAATGTTAGTTGTTGAATGTCAAACATAACTATTAGAGTTATGTACAAATTGTGCTGCCTGTGCTTACTGGCAGATCAGTTTCTAGGGGTGTGTTCACGCAGGCGAATCCAAGAGCATTTTACCAGCTCTGGGCTTTGGTTTATCTGAAAGTCTGCCTATGTGTGAACACACAAACAATGTTTACAGCAGATCAGGTGAACATTTGAACTGAATTCGCTGCCCTGACGTAGAGCTGACTGACGAGCTACAGTACCAGTAAAGTAAAAAAAAAAAAAAAAGAAACACTAAAAAGGCTCACATAAAGATGTGAAATGATGAGAAGGGACAGGCATGTGTGGATGTTTGTGAAAACTGACCAGAAAAATGCTTTCACCCTGTTTTATTGAAAGCAACAAAAGTACCTATTTATTTTATTTTATTTATTTATTTTATTTATTGGAGGATATGCCCCTTGAGATGGAACATCTCGTTTTCGAGGGGGTCCTCAAGTGAACCACCTGAACCGTGGTTAAGGTTTGGCCAACATAGCATAAAAGTCCACTGAGAATGAGGTGTGTTTTAGCACCTGGTAGGTGACAAATGTTTGTAGGAATTGCCAAACAGTAAAACAAACTAGAAACCAAGGTCTAAAGCAAGATTTAATGTGATTTTTTTTGTTTAAGGGTCTTCTGTTCATTAATGAAATAGCAATGTTAAATGTTTACATATCTATCTATCTATATATATATATATATATATATATATATATATATATATATATATATATATATATATACTTCCAAGAACACTTACATTGTTTCCTGTATGAGTAGGTGTTAATCATGTTGTTAGTCTGCCTCAGGTTAAATATAGAAAGAGTAAGACTGTAAATGGACCCCATAGAATATGGACCCCTGGGTTCATTTACAATAACAACTAGATAGATGAGTTAGTGTTAGGGTTAACCCTCCATGTAACACCTGACCTTATTCTGTCCTGGTCCCTAGGCTCCAGGTGGAAGGCCATGTCCAACCAGGAAAAACAGCCATACTATGAAGAACAGGCCAGGCTGAGCAGGCAGCACCTTGAGCGCTATCCTGACTACAAGTACAAGCCCCGACCCAAACGCACCTGCATCGTGGAGGGCCGAAGGCTTAGGGTGGGCGAGTACAAGGCCATGATGAAGAGCCGCAGGCAGGAGCAGAGAACCACCTACACACACAGGTAAGAGTCGTCGAGACCAGCATCATTCACTCTGATATTCGATTTGAATATCGTTCATTTAGAACGATTTGATTCGAAACGATTCGGTGACTTGAAATTGATTCAGTACCCTTTTAGCCAAGATAAAAAATGTTAGATCGATACGGTACATCCTGATAGCCAGCTTGCAGAGCACTGATCGATGTAGTTTGATCATAGGAATATACTGTGAATTGATGCATTGATTTACAAGATGAACCGTTACACCCTTATAGTGAGGGTTGGCGAATTACTCCAGATACACTTTTTAAGTTTTTGGTTGAAATTGTCTTTATGTCCTAACAGAAATTAAGATCTTATGTGCTCAGGAAAAGGAACAAAGAAAATCTGTCATCTGTAGCAGCTGTAAATCTGTAATAACTTCGACCAATAGAAGAAAAAAAAAAAAAAAGTTTTTTTTAACCATTCTAGTCTCTGTCTCCCTGCTCGTTCTCAATCCCTCGCATGCACAAGCTCACACTGAACGCGCGTCACCGCTGACAGAGTTAAAATATAGTTTTTGGTCATGTTTTTAACATCTATAATATTAAAGTTTATTGTTTACTGACTGCTGAATGAGACATGAGACAACAAAGTTTCTACACAATACAAGCGATGAGCTGAGGTCTGCTTCTGCAGCAGCTGTGTGTGTGCATGTGAGTGAGATGGAAGACAGAGGGGAGAGGGGGAGGAGGGTAAAGGCGGAGCCGTCGGGGAGGCTACATTCAAAATCATGCTAGCTTTCGAAAATCACCTACCCTACCTTTAATTCAAAATGCAGACGGGCTATTTTTATTGGTCCTTCAAACACTGTTTGGACAAGAAAAAACAGTGAATAAAGACGAATCACAGGACACTAAAACAAGAGCAGAGTCTCATACCGGGTTAAATCCATATACTGTAAAAAGAATGGACGAGACGAGCTCCCCTGTCGAGTGAAGCTTTTATTTTTAGAGCTCCCCCTGCTGACTGGCTGCAGCAAAGGTCATAAACCCTGCCTCCTCAGCGATAACAGATGGGATGTGGGTCAATCTGTAAAGTTAAAATACTGGTCACATAATTTTTTTCCAAACCTAAACTTTGCTGTGATCATGAGTTATTGTCACCCTATATTGTGTTCAAGTGCTCATTTTTTTGTGAAGTTTATTTTAAACAAATTATTTGAGGTTGAAAAATGGGATTTTATGTCATATATGACGATGATTGACAGCCGCCGATCTTACGTAACTCTCGTTGTAAATAGCAGTTACGTTATGAAGGAAAGCCGAGACTCCATTTAACTAGATATTTGAGTTGAAATATATCGTGGTTTTGTGTTCTCTATGATCTGAATAAGCCATTGGTAGAATTTCCATTAGGAAAGATACTTACTGTATGTTCTTGGCGTAGCTGGGCTGCGTAAGTACGCTGCTCCCGCCGAACCTTACTGATTCTGGCTCCAAATTATGTCAAATTTGCAAGATGGCAGCACCCCTAAGCGCCGTATTTTGGCTTCAAGAGCGTTCAGTGGGAACAGCTACAGTGCACGCCCACTGGCTAAAACATTAACAGTAATACAACATCTTCATCACCCTGAAACTGTGAAATACAACTCGCTACAACTTTAATGAGAAGGATGAGGTTGAGAGATTCCGTACTCACCTCTGCAAGGTTTACTGAATTTGAGAGTTTGAGTCTTAAATCATTTTCCACACAAAGTTGTTCTATATATTGTTTTCATGTTTGTAAAAGCTAAAAAATCTCTAACCCTAGGCCCTTGACTAAAAATATATTTGATCCTGTTTATATGATACCAGTGATACATTTTTTTACTTTATCAGCAAACTGATCACCTATCAATTGATCTGCTGTAGTACTAAATACTACTTATGAGTGGAGCTAAAGGGAGGACTTTGATTTGGACAAAATGTTGTGTTCAAATAAGCAACACAATAATTTTCTGTCATTTCAGCCAGTCAGAGGCTCAGCACATCCCTTACCCTCACAGTGAGGCCCAGTACACAGGCGGTGGGAGCACGAGCAACAACACTCCTGCCTCCGTCACCAGTGTCCATTTTCACCCCTCGATGTTGGAGCACTACATGCCGCCGGCCCCACCCACCTCATGCAGACCCGCCACCATGCAGGAGACGCCCAGTCCTCTGCCCAGGGAGAGAGAGAGGGAAGGGCAGAGGGATCGCCCACTGTACAGTGAAGGAGAGGAGAGTGATGGTGGTGAGAGGAGTGAAGGAGAACTAGTGCTTCTGACAGACTGAACCAGGAGAACAGGAGGGGACAGAGGGACATAGGAAAAGGAATCATTATTAACCTTTGTTTAGTTGCTCGTACCTCATTCAAACTCCTCATAAAAACAAGCTTTGTTTTGGAGCACTGGAGTTCTGTTTCACGTAGTTTCATTTGTTTGATGAATTTTATTCTGATGAGATATTAGCAAGGAATAATTGTACAAGTTATAAAGAATAGCTGAAAAACTGTACAGCTTTTGGTAACAGTTTGTCAGCACTGCCCCCTATTGGTAAATGTAAATAGAAAAGAGAGAAAAGTTCTTTCACCGTATCTCAGCCAGTTTTTTCAGAACTTTAAATATACCAGAATATTTTAGAGTGGAAAACTGCAGTAAGTCTAGCTTTACTTTTTTTAAAGGTTTTATCCTCCAACGTGCTAAACACATTTGTTTTCTATCTGAAATTTTCAACAGAGTTTACACACTTCGATGTGTCCCTCCCATTCACTGTAATACATCTGGGTTACACTGCAGCACTCTGTAACTGTGATTTTAACTAACAGGTATAGCAAAACGGTGAATAGAACACAACTAATTACTTTTTTTGACAGACAATTGATCAAACTTTTATTCTTCAGGGACATTTTCCAAATGCTGTCACAGCTGTCATTTTTTGGTAGATATTTTAAAGATATGTTTGTCTTATTTTCAGTCAGTCATACTAACTATGAGCCTGA